>NC_135667.1:58864418-59190847 GCF_964188315.1 Podarcis muralis | reverse complement strand
TAACCCTAACCCTAACCCTAACCCTAACCCTACCCCTAACCCCTAACCCCTAACCCTAACCCTAACCCTAACCCTAACCTAAACCCTAACCCTAACCCTAACCCTAACCCTAACCCTAACCCTAATCCCTAACCCCAACCCCTAACCCTAACCCGAACCCGAACCCGAACCCGAACCCTAACCCTAACGTCTTCTTTCTACGCATATGGAAGCAAAAAGACAGTGTTTTGCTATACTGGTCTCATTACATACACTTTGCGATTCCTGGCTTAATGTTGCATTAACACCAAAGAACACAACTTGAAATAAGCGAAATCCAAGATTCTTCTTTCTATGTAGTTGGAACGCAAAATAACCTCTTTTGCCTAGTTTATTTATTTCTTTATTTTTAAAATATTTTTTATTGAGTTTCTTTTCTTAGGTTCATAAACACAAGATAACAATAAGAAAGTACAAGAAACAAATACAAAAAAAGAAAGTAATCAAAACAAAAAAAGGTTATTTCTATCCAACTTCAATAGTTTTTTCAATATTCCAGGTGGACTTCCCCACATCCTCCAGACCCTGTGTTCTTTGCAATAAAAGTTTCAGCAATTTGTTACCTTGTTTCTTAACTTACTGTATCTTTCAGTTATTATGTTTCCGAATTCACAATCTCATATCCCAAACTTTGTACATTTAAAATTAACATAATAAAGTTGATTCATATTACCACCTCTTTTTTCTTGTCTTAATTTTCAGTTTACCTAATCAAGTTGCTAAAGCAAAAATTTCCTAATCATGCATATTTCTTAACATTCATACAACTTATAATGTTTTTGCAAATAGTCCTTAAATTTTTTCCAGTCCTCTTCCATTGTTTCCTCTCCCAGATCTCGGATTCTGCCAGTCATTTCAGCCAGTTGCATATAGTCCATCAACTGCGTCTGCCACTCCTCCAACGTGGGTAGATCTTGAGTCTTCCAGTACTTTGCAAGAAGAATTCTTGCTGCTGTGGTAGCATACATAAACAAAGTTCTGTCCTTCTTTAGCACCCTCTGGTCCACCATGCCCAATAGGAAGGCCTCTGGTTTCTTAGGGAAGGTATACCTAAATACCCTTTTTAACTCATTGTGAATCATTTCCCAGTAGGCCTTCACTTTTGGGCAGGTCCACCAAAGATGAAAGAATGTCCCTTCTGCCTCCTTACATTTCCAACATTTATTATCAGACAGATGGTATATCTTAGCTAACTTGACTGGGGTCATGTACCACCGGTATATCATTTTCATAATGTTTTCTTTCAAATCAAGCATAGGTGTCAGAGTTCCATCGCAATAGAAAGAGGACGAACAAGCTTTAATTGTTCTTTCGGTGTTCATTCACCCACAAATAGCAAAGCAAAGTTTAATAAGTGTAAACTACGCAAAAGAGGTTGTTTTCCTTCCAACTACATAGAAAGAAGAATCTTGATTTCGCTTATTTCAAGTTGTGTTCTTTGGTGTTAATGCAACATTAAGCCAGAAATCGCAATGTAATGAGACCAGTATAGCAAAACACTGTCTTTTTGCTTCCATATGCGTAGAAAGAAGACGAATAAGGTTTGGTTTGGCTTATTTCAATTCGCATGGTGTTGTTTGGGTGTGCACCAGAATCACCCCCAACCAAAGCAAAAAGGCGTTTTGGGTTGCATCTGCATAAAAGATGTTAAAGCTCTGATTGGGGTTATTTCAGATTGGTGTTTTTGGGGTTAGAATGCACATTCACCCAGAAATCGCAGAGTGAAATGCTTGTTATCAGCCCAAATCAAGCATAGGTGTTTTAGTTCCATCGCAATAGAAAGAGGACGAACAAGCTTTAATTGTTCTTTCGGTGTTCATTCACCCACAAATAGCAAAGCAAAGTGTAATAAGTGTAAACTACGCAAAAAGACAGTGTTTTCTTTCCAACTACATAGAAAGAAGTATCTTGGATTTCGCTTATTTCAAGTTGTGTTCTTTGGTGTTAATGCAACATTAACCCAGAAATCGCAAAGTGTATGTAATGAGACCAGTATAGCAAAACACTGTCTTTTTGCTTCCATATGCGTAGAAAGAAGACGAATAAGGTTTGATTTGGCTTATTTCAATTCACATGGTGTTTGGGTGTGCACCAGAATCACCCCCAACCAAAGCAGAAAGGAGTTTTGGGTTCCAACTACTTAAAAAGAAGATGGGCTTATTTCCAATTGTTGTTTTGGGGGATATAATGCACATTCACCGAAAAACCGCAGTTAAATGTTTGTTATCAGCCCAAATCAAGCATAGGTGTTTTAGTTCCATTGCAATAGAAAGAGGACGAACAAGCTTTAATTGTTCTTTCGGTGTTCATTCACCCACAAATAGCAAAGCAAAGTGTAATAAGTGTACACTACGCAAAAAGACAGTGTTTTCTTTCCAACTACATAGAAAGAATAATCTTGGATTTCGCTTATTTCAAGTTGTGTTCTTTGGTGTTAATGCAACATTAACCCAGAAATCGCAAAGTGTATGTAATGAGACCAGTATAGCAAAACACTATTGTCAGAGACTGCCTCCAGGTCCCAGCTCACAGAGGACCAACGCTAGCCAGCGGTAATATACAAAAGTCTTTATTAAAGTACATTATCCATTTTGAAACCCTAGCGTGCGTCTCTACGTCTGGACACTAGACCGGCGAAGCTCCGTCTGAGTCTCCGCCCCCTGTACACCAGCTTAAGACTCTAGCCTTACTCCACCTTTTCCGTCTCTCCTTCCGCCTCTGGGTCCTACCACCCCCCGGGGTCCCTTCCTTCCTGGACGCTTCGGAGGTGGACCCCTCGGACTCTTCCCCCTCCCTTCGGCGGGCTTTAGGACCTGGCTCCCTATCCGGGCTGCCCATTGCGCCACCCTCTTGTACATTTGAACTTGGCGCGCGCGCGCTGCCTCCGACCTTCCTTTTGACCGTTTCCTCGCTCTCTGATGCAGGCGTGGCTAACCCTGACTCATGTCCTTCCGCTGACGGAAAGCTGCCTGATGCCGATGCCTGGGACTCCTCCCCCCTACTGCTCTCCGATGGGGAAGCTGGTCCCGATTTCCAGCTGCTGCTCTCTGAGTCCCCTCTGGGCCCTCCTTCCTGAGGTGTTCCCTCTGGCAACCCCCTAGCTCTGACCACGGGAGCCCCTTTCTGTGAATCCTCCGATTCGCTGGAGAGACTTAGAGACCTCGGGCGGCTCTAATCGCTCACTTCCCCCTCGGATTCCTCCCCCTCGGTCTCTAATTCCTCCCTTTCCTGTCCCTCTGCTCCTGAGCCCCTGACATCCATCCCCCCCTCGAAGCCCCTTCTTCCCCCCTCCCCTCCTTCCGGTGTGGGTACTGGGTGCTCCGTCGTAGCGGGGGTGAGTGCCGGATACAGTTCGTCCCCCGTGTCGTACATCAAACCGGCTAGGTCCGGCTCGTTCTCCGTGCACTCGTTGACGTCGATCTCCTCTGCTTCCATGTCTCTGCCTCCGTGTTCGAACCCCACGTCCTCCCCCCACACGTCCATGTCCGTCTCGCCCCCGTTCCCCTCTGAGGGTGATGTCTGCCAAGGATCCCCCAGCCACTTCCTGCGCCACTGCTCCTCTGGTCGATCGTCCCACCAATAAGAGCGGTCTGAGGCAGACCCCGAGGGTGAGCCCTCCGGGGAGCGTGTGTCTGGTGCCGGTTCCTCGTCCGAGGCGAACCCCTGGAACGTGCTGGCTGAAAGTGTGGGTGTGAAGAGCCAGTCGTCGAAATACTCGGCTGGCATGGGCCTGTGTGGGAAGAGGGCATGAAATTCTTCCTTGAGCAGAGGCTCCTCCAAGGCATAGTCCGGCACCCAACTGTTGGCACTGGCCGGGGTACCCTCTCTGGCTAGGAGATATTCTACTCCCTCTTCCCCCCATCTCGAGTCTAAAATCTCTGTGACCTCGTTGATGTGCCCCCCTCTTGGCGACCCTCCCTTTCTGTGCCCTTCTCTTAGCGGGTCTGGCGCTGTGCCTGGCTCCTGAAATCTATGAGGTACTTTGTAGGGCGTGAGCACCGATCTATGGAACACCGGATGCATTCTGGAACCCTCCGGAAGTGCTAACCGGAAGGCCACTGGATTGACCTGTGCCTGGACTTGGTAAGGCCCTAGCTGCTTATGCCCTAGCTTCTTCTTCGCTAACGATCTGGTCGGCACTGCTTGCGCTGCTAACCAGACCCAGTCTCCCACCTGTATGTCTTCCCCAACTCTTCTGTGTCTGTCGGCCTGCACTTTGTATGCGTGCTTTGCTAGTTCTAACTGCCTCCTGAGCTGTTCGTGGACTTCCTGCAACTCCGACGCTAAGGCTTCCGCTGCCTGTGGCTCCCCCTCCCCCACTCTCTCTAAACCCGGGAAGGTTCTGGGATGCCTCCCGTTGTTGGCGAAGAATGGCGTCACCCCTGTCAACACGTGCTTCGTATTGTTGTAAGCGAACTCTGCGAGGGGCAGGTAGTCTACCCATGTCGTAGGCTGCTGATTGGCGTAGCATCTCAGGTACTGCTGCATAATGGCGTTGACCCTCTCCACTTGCCCGTTGGTCTGTGGGTGTCTTGCCGACGCTAGGTTGACCTTGACGTTCAGGATGCCCATCAGCTTCTGCCAGAAGTTCGAGATGAACTGTCACCCCCGGTCGGAGAGAATAGACCGTGGCAGACCGTGGACTTTAAACACGTGGTCTATGAACAGTTTGGCGGTCTGTTCCGCCGTGGCCACCTTCGCACACGGAATGAAGTGTGCCATTTTGGTAAACATGTCCACCACCACTAGCACTGCTGTCTTTCCCCTCGAACTGGGCAGGTCCGTGACAAAGTCCAGGGCCACCCTCTCCCATGGTTCCGATGGTGTCTGCAGCGGTTCCAGCAGTCCCGCCGGCGGTTTGTGAACTGACTTGGCCCTCTGGCAGGTGTCGCATCTCGAGACGTAATCCGCTACTTCCCCCCGCATCTTGGGCCACCAAAAGTCTCTGGCCACTAATTCTACCGTCTTTGCCAAAGTGCCCGGCGGTGGGAGCGTCGTGTAGCTGCTGCAGTACCCTTGCGCGGAGGTCGTCTCCCGGCACGTAGAGCGCTCCCTTGCGGATGAGTAACCCGTCTCTTATCTGGAACTTGTCGTCCTTCGCCGTGCCCTTGTGCACCTCCTCCATCCTGGCTCGTGCGAAGGGGTCCTCCTGCAGCGCTTGACGTACGGCGTCCAGGTCCACGGTTGCCGAAGCGCATGCCCACGCTTCCGGTGCGAAAATGTGCTTGGCCGCCGACGGTCCCGCCTCCTCGAGGTATTGCGGCTTTCTGGACAATGCATCCGCCATTACGTTGTTGTCGCCCGGGATGTACTCTATCTTGAAGTCGAAGTCCGCGAAGAACTCCGCCCATCTAATGTGCCTCTGGTTCAGGAACCTCGCCGTGCGCCAGTACTCTAGATTCTTGTGGTCCGTGCGGACCTGCACTGTGTGTCTGGCTCCGATAAGGAAGTGCCGCCATGCCTTGAACGCTGCATGGATGGCTAGCAACTCCCTGTCCCAGATGGTGTAATTCTGCTCCGACTTGCTGAGCTTCCTCGAGTAGAAGGCGCACGGCCTCCAGTCCCCCTGCTGGTCTTGTTGCAACAGGACGGCTCCCACGGCTCTGTCTGAGGCGTCTGTCTCCACCCTCATCGGTCTGCTGGGATTCACATGCAGCAGCTGCTCTTCGGACGCGAAGAGGCGTTTGAGTTTCTGAAAGGACTGCTCCACTTGCTCCGTCCAGATGAATTTCTTCTTCTTGGAGCTGAGCGTGTCGGTGATGGCCGCCGTCTGCATAGCGAACCCCTTGATGAACTTGCGGTAAAAGTTGGCAAAGCCGACAAACCGCTGGACTTCCTTCCGATTGCGCGGGCTTTTCCAGTCCAATACTGAGCGAACCTTGGCGCTGTCCATGGCGAGCCCCTTGTCCGACAGTTTGTAGCCCAGGAAATCCACCTCCGTCATGTCGAACTGGCACTTCTCCAGCTTGGCGTACAGCCTGTGCTCCTTCAGTCTCTGCAGAACTTCCCTGACATCCCTCTCGTGCGCCTCTCGCGACTCAGAAAATATCAGGATGTCGTCCAGGAAGCATACGCACTTCTTGTAAAGGAGTCCCGCCAACACGTGATGCATGAAGGCTTGAAAACAGTGAGAGCCATTTTGTAATCCGAAGGGCATAACTCTGTATTCGTAGGTGCCCAGTGGCGTGAACATGGCCGTCTTCCACTCGTCGCCCTCCCGCATGCGAATCAGGTTGTACGCCCCTCGCAGATCCAACTTGGTAAAAACGCGTCCTTTCCTCACCGTCGCGAGCAGGTCGTCTATCTTGGGCATGGGGAAGGCCGAGGGCTTGGTTTTCGAGTTCAAAATTCTATAGTCCACCACCAGTCTTTTTTGGGGCGTATCCCGCTTCTTCACAAAGAATACTGGGCTGCCTCCCACCGCTTTCGACTCCCGGATGAACCCGCGCTTCAAATTGTGATCTATGAACTCCCTGAGTTCCTGCAGTTCATCCTCAGACATGGAATACAGTTTCCCGGTTGGCAGCGTCGCCCCCGGCAGGAGGTCAATCTTGCAGTCATAGGGTCTGTGCGGAGGTAGCTTGTCCGCCTCCTTCTCACAGAATACCTCCAAAAATTCCGCATACTTGAGAGGCACTGCTTGCAGCGTGCCCAAATGTAGCTGCGGGTCATCCTCTTCCCCTTCTGGGCTAGGTAGGATGCAATGTTCCGCACAGTAGGAGGAGCCAAAAGTCAGTTGGCGTTGGTACCAAGCCAATGATGGGCTGTGCCTGTGCAGCCAACTCATGCCCAAAACTACGGGCGTGTCCGACAATTGGGTGACATTGAAGCTGATGACTTCCCGGTGATTCCCAATTTGCATCACCATAGGTGGTGTCTGCTGTACCACCTGCCCCCCCAGCAGTTCCCTGCCATCTACTGTGACCACCTTCAGGGGCAGCGTGGCTGGCAGTAGCGCTATGTTGTGTTGCTGAATAAACTCCAGTCCTATAAAGTCCGCATTACTGCCAGAGTCAATCGTAATAGGCACTTCTAAGGTGAGTCCATTGGGCAGCTGGAGCGATGCGGTGAGCTGCACCACTGGTTTGGGCGGGAGGGGGTCTGTGGGCTGCAAAATCTCTGGGGACTTCTTCACTGACTCGTCTGGCTGGGCCCCAGTGCCTCCGTTTCCAGCCAGACTCAGTCGTTTCCCTGCTGTGGTCCTCTCTGCTGAGTTGCTTCCATTACTGTCAATGAAGCTGCAGTGTGCTTGTGGAGCCTCTGGGGACACTCTTTCGCCATGTGCTGTCCACTGTCGCAGATATAGCACTTCCTGTTCCCTCTAGGCGGCTTCGTTTTGACTGCTCCCGGTGTTAAGGCTCTGGTTGCTGAGTGAGCCCTAGCACCGCCAATCTCCATCGGCTCTTCGCCCCCTCCCTGTGGAGGCGTGGACTGCGCACGCGCGACATCCCTGGGCAAGAGGGGGGGCCCTCTCGCTGGTGTGCATCCCCAACGCCCTTCTTCTTTGCTCCATGGGCGTTCTTCCAGCCGCACACCCACCGTTAGCGCTCTTTCAACCACTTGCTGAGTGCTTTTGGGTCTCTCCCCCCTTGCGATCTCATCCTTGACCTGCGGGTTCAATCCCTCCCAAAAGAGGTCTCTAACAGGCGGAGAATCCTTATCCCAACCCAGGACGTTGACCAATGCGAAAAAGCGGGAATGAAACTGCCTTACGCTGGCTTTCCCTTGTCTTAGCCCAAATATGTCCTTCCGGGCAATGTCAGTGTCAATGTTTGATAAAAAGCAGGAATCCATTGCTTTAATGAATGCATCTGCACTTTGGAGGGCTGGATCCTGATCTCTCCACAGATTGCGCAGCCATGCTTTCACGTCCCCTTGCAAATGGGACAAGATAAACCCCACCTTCTCTTGCTCATCTCTAAAGTCTTTTTCCAGCAGTTTCAGCGCAAACTGCACGTCTGCTCGGAAATTGGGGTACTGCTGTAAATTCCCATCGAACTGAGATACAAGGCTGCCTCCTCTCTTCCCCAACCCAATCCCCTCGGATCTGGGTCCCGGTTGCCCCTGCTTCGCAAGCACTTCCAACCTGGCTTGGAGATCTCTGCAGGCAGCTGCCGCTTCGTCTTCTCTCTTCCTGGATGCGATTACCTCCGCGTTGAGTTGTGTCACCGCATTTTGCAAGGCAGCTATTTGCTGTTCGGTAGTCATTTCGCCTGACTCTTGTGAGCTCGCGAGGCACCAGTCTTCTTCCCGCGCTGCGTATACTCACGCAGCGACTCCTTCGGTGAAGAAAACTGATGAAATTGGAGACGGAGCTTACTGTCAGAGACTGCCTTAGAGACTTAGAGACCTCAGGCGGCTCTCATCGCTCACTTCTCCCTCGGATTCCTCCCCCTCGGTCTCTAATTCCTCCCTTTCCTGTCCCTCTGCTCCTGAGCCCCTGACAGATGGGCTTATTTCCAATTGTTGTTTTGGGGGATAGAATGCACATTCAACCAAAAACCGCAGAGTTAAATGTTTGTTATCAGCCCAAATCAAGCATAGGTGTTTTAGTTCCATCGCAATAGAAAGAGGACGAACAAGCTTTAATTGTTCTTTCGGTGTTCATTCACCCACAAATAGCAAAGAAAAGTGTAATAAGTGTAAACTATTCAAAAGAGGTTGTTTTCCTTCCAACTACATAGAAAAAAGAATCATGGATTTCGCTTATTTCAAGTTGTGTTCTTTGGTGTTAATGCAACATTAAGCCAGAAATCGCAATGTAATGAGACCAGTATAGCAAAACACTGTCTTTTTGCTTCTATATGCGTAGAAAGAAGACGAATAAGGTTTGATTTGGCTTATTTCAATTCGCATGGTGTTGTTTGGGTGTGCACCAGAATCACCCCCAACCAAAGCAAAAAGGCGTTTTGGGTTGCATCTGCATAAAAGATGTTAAAGCTCTGATTGGGGTTATTTCAGATTGGTGTTTTTGACGTTAGAATGCACATTCACCCAGAAATCGCAGAGTGAAATGCTTGTTATCAGCCCAAATCAAGCATAGGTGTTTTAGTTCCATCGCAATAGAAAGAGGACGAACAACGTTTAATTGTTCTTTCGGTGTTCATTCACCCACAAAGCAAAAGTGTAATAAGTGTAAACTAGGCAAAAGAGTTTGTTTTGCGTTCCAACTACATAGAATCTTGGATTTCGCTTATTTCAATTTGTGTTCTTTCGTGTTAATGCAACATTAAGCCAGAAATCGCAAAGTGTATGTAATGAGACCAGTATAGCAAAACACTGCCTTTTTGCTTCCATATGCGTAGAAAGAAGACGAATAAGGTTTGATTTGGCTTATTTCAATTCGCATGGTGTTTGGGTGTGCACCAGAATCACCCCCAACCAAAGCAAAAAGGAGTTTTGGGTTCCAACTACATAAAAAGAAGATGGGCTTATTTCCAATTGTTGTTTTGGGGGATATAATGCACATTCACCCAAAAACCGCAGAGTTAAATGTTTGTTATCAACCCAACTCATGCATAGGTGTTTTGGTTCCCTCTCAATAGAAAGAGGAGAACAAGCTTTAATTGTTCTTTCGGTGTTCATTCACCCACAAATAGCAAAGCAAATTTTTCCTTCCAACTACATAGAAAGAAGAATCTTGGATTTCGCTTATTTCAAGTTGTGTTCTTTGGTGTTAATGCAACATTAAGCCAGAAATCGCAAAGTGTATGTAATGAGACCAGTATAGCAAAACACTGTCTTTTTGCTTCCGTATGCGTAGAAAGAAGACGAATAAGGTTTGATTTGGCTTATTTCAATTCGCATGGTGTTGTTTGGGTGTGCACCAGAATCACCCCCCAAAAAAGCAAAAAGGCGATTTGGGTTCCAGCTGGATAAAAGTAGATGTTAAAGCTCTGATTGGGGTTTTTTCAAATTGGTGTTTTTGGGGTTAGAATGCACATTCACCCAGAAATCGCAGAGTGAAATGCCTGTTATCAGCGTAAATCAAGCATAGGTGTTTTAGTTCCATCGCAATAGAAAGAGGACGAACAAGCTTTAATTGTTCTTTCGGTGTTCATTCATCCACAAATAGCAAAGCAAAGTGTAAGAAGTGTATACTACGCAAAAGAGGTTGTTTTCCTTCCAACTACATAGAAAGAAGAATCTTGGATTTCGCTTATTTCAAGTTGTGTTCTTTGGTGTTAATGCAACATTAAGCCAGAAATCGCAATGTAATGAGACCAGTATAGCAAAACACTGTCTTTTTGCTTCCATATGCGTAGAAAGAAGACGAATAAGGTTTGATTTGGCTTATTTCAATTCGCATGGTGTTGTTTGGGTGTGCAGGTGAATCACCCCCAACCAAAGCAAAAAGGCGTTTTGGGTTCCAGCTGGATAAAAGTAGATGTTAAAGCTCTGATTGGGGTTTTTTAAAATTGGTGTTTTGGGGGTTAGAATGCTCATTCACCCAGAAATCGCAGAGTGAAATGCCTGTTATCAGCCCAAATCAAGCATAGGTGTTTTAGTTCCATCGCAATAGAAAGAGGACGAACAACCTTTAATTGTTCTTTCGGTGTTCATTCACCCACAAAGCAAAAGTGTAATAAGTGTAAACTAGGCAAAAGAGTTTGTTTTGCGTTCCAACTACATAGAATCTTGGATTTCGCTTATTTCAATTTGTGTTCTTTCGTGTTAATGCAACATTAAGCCAGAAATCGCAAAGTGTATGTAATGAGACCAGTATAGCAAAACACTGCCTTTTTGCTTCCATATGCGTAGAAAGAAGACGAATAAGGTTTGATTTGGCTTATTTCAATTCGCATGGTGTTTGGGTGTGCACCTGAATCACCCCCAACCAAAGCAAAAAGGAGTTTTGGGTTCCAACTACATAAAAAGAAGATGGGCTTATTTCCAATTGTTGTTTTGGGGGATATAATGCACATTCACCCAAAAACCGCAGAGTTAAATGTTTGTTATCAACCCAACTCATGCATAGTTGTTTTGGTTCCCTCTCAGTAGAAAGAGGAGAACAAGCTTTAATTGTTCTTTCGGTGTTCATTCACCCACAAATAGCAAAGCAAATTTTTCCTTCCAACTACATAGAAAGAAGAATCTTGGATTTCGCTTATTTCAAGTTGTGTTCTTTGTTGTTAATGCAACATTAAGCCAGAAATCGCAATGTAATGAGACCAGTATAGCAAAACACTGTCTTTTTGCTTCCGTATGCGTAGAAAGAAGACGAATAAGGTTTGATTTGGCTTATTTCAATTCGCATGGTGTTGTTTGGGTGTGCACCAGAATCACCCCCCAAAAAAGCAAAAAGGCGATTTGGGTTCCAGCTGGATAAAAGTAGATGTTAAAGCTCTGATTGGGGTTTTTTCAAATTGGTGTTTTTGGGGTTAGAATGCACATTCACCCAGAAATCGCAGAGTGAAATGCCTGTTATCAGCGTAAATCAAGCATAGGTGTTTTAGTTCCATCGCAATAGAAAGAGGACGAACAAGCTTTAATTGTTCTTTCGGTGTTCATTCACCCACAAATAGCAAAGCAAAGTGTAAGAAGTGTATACTACGCAAAAGAGGTTGTTTTCCTTCCAACTACATAGAAAGAAGAATCTTGGATTTCGCTTATTTCAAGTTGTGTTCTTTCGTGTTAATGCAACATTAAGCCAGAAATCGCAAAGTGTATGTAATGAGACCAGTATAGCAAAACACTGCCTTTTTGCTTCCATATGCGTAGAAAGAAGACGAATAAGGTTTGATTTGGCTTATTTCAATTCGCATGGTGTTTGGGTGTGCACCAGAATCACCCCCAACCAAAGCAAAAAGGAGTTTTGGGTTCCAACTACATAAAAAGAAGATGGGCTTATTTCCAATTGTTGTTTTGGGGGATATAATGCACATTCACCCAAAAACCGCAGAGTTTAATGTTTGTTATCAACCCAACTCATGCATAGGTGTTTTGGTTCCCTCTCAATAGAAAGAGGAGAACAAGCTTTAATTGTTCTTTCGGTGTTCATTCACCCACAAATAGCAAAGCAAATTTTTCCTTCCAACTACATAGAAAGAAGAATCTTGGATTTCTCTTATTTCAAGTTGTGTTCTTTGGTGTTAATGCAACATTAAGCCAGAAATCGCAAAGTGTATGTAATGAGACCAGTATAGCAAAACACTGTCTTTTTGCTTCCATATGCGTAGAAAGAAGACGAATAAGGTTTGATTTGGCTTATTTCAATTCGCATGGTGTTTGGGTGTGCACCAGAATCACCCCCAACCAAAGCAGAAAGGAGTTTTGGGTTCCAACTACTTAAAAAGATGATGGGCTTATTTCCAATTGTTGTTTTGGGGGATAGAATGCACATTCACCCAAAAACCGCAGTTAAATGTTTGTTATCAGCCCAAATCAAGCATAGGTGTTTTGGTTCCCTCTCAATAGAAAGAGGAGAACAAGCTTTAATTGTTCTTTCGGTGTTCATTAACCCACAAAGCAAAGCAAATTTTTCCTTCCAACTACATAGAAAGAAGAATCTTGGATTTCGCTTATTTCAAGTTGTGTTCTTTGTTGTTAATGCAACATTAAGCCAGAAATCGCAATGTAATGAGACCAGTATAGCAAAACACTGTCTTTTTGCTTCCGTATGCGTAGAAAGAAGACGAATAAGGTTTGATTTGGCTTATTTCAATTCGCATGGTGTTGTTTGGGTGTGCACCAGAATCACCCCCCAAAAAAGCAAAAAGGCGATTTGGGTTCCAGCTGGATAAAAGTAGATGTTAAAGCTCTGATTGGGGTTTTTTCAAATTGGTGTTTTTGGGGTTAGAATGCACATTCACCCAGAAATCGCAGAGTGAAATGCCTGTTATCAGCGTAAATCAAGCATAGGTGTTTTAGTTCCATCGCAATAGAAAGAGGACGAACAAGCTTTAATTGTTCTTTCGGTGTTCATTCACCCACAAATAGCAAAGCAAAGTGTAAGAAGTGTATACTACGCAAAAGAGGTTGTTTTCCTTCCAACTACATAGAAAGAAGAATCTTGGATTTCGCTTATTTCAAGTTGTGTTCTTTGGTGTTAATGCAACATTAAGCCAGAAATCGCAATGTAATGAGACCAGTATAGCAAAACACTGCCTTTTTGCTTCCATATGCGTAGAAAGAAGACGAATAAGGTTTGATTTGGCTTATTTCAATTCGCATGGTGTTGTTTGGGTGTGCACCAGAATCACCCCCAACCAAAGCAAAAAGGAGTTTTGGGTTCCAACTACATAAAAAGAAGATGGGCTTATTTCCAATTGTTGTTCTGGGGGATATAATGCACATTCACCCAAAAACCACAGAGTTAAATGTTTGTTATTAGCCCAAATCAAGCATAGGTGTTTTAGTTCCATCGCAATAGAAAGAGGACGAACAAGCTTTAATTGTTCTTTCGGTGTTCATTCACCCACAAATAGCAAAGCAAATTTTTCCTTCCAACTACATAGAAAGAAGAATCTTGGATTTCGCTTATTTCAAGTTGTGTTCTTTGGTGTTAATGCAACATTAACCCAGAAATCGCAAAGTGTATGTAATGAGACCAGTATAGCAAAACACTGTCTTTTTGCTTCCATATGCGTAGAAAGAAGACTGTCAGGGTTGCTTCAAGATCCTAGCTCACAGAGGATCACGCTAGCCAACGGTCATTAAGTAAAAGTCTTTATTGAGTTACCGTTTCCATTCTCAAGCTGCTGCGTGCAACCCTACGTCTAGTAGCTAGATCGGCGAAGCTCCGTCTGAATCTCCGCCCCTCGTACACCAACTTAATATCCTAGCCCTGCTCCACCTTTTCCGCCTGACTGTTCTTCTCTGGGTCCCTCTGCCCCCCTGGGTCTCTTCCTTCCGGGATTCTTCGGACGCTGACCCCCCGGACTCTCCTGTCTCCTTGCGCCGGGCTTTAGGACCCGGCTCTCTTTCCGGGCTGCCTACTGCGCCTCCTTCCTGTGCATTTGAACTTGGCGCGCGCGCCCAACCTTCCACCTTCCGTCTAACCGTTTCTTCGCTCCCAGATGGAGGTGTGGCCACCCCTGACTCGTGCCCTCCCTCCTGCTGTGAGCTGCCAGCGCTTGCCCCCTGGCTCCTTTCCTCTTCCCTGTTCTCTGGCGGTGACGCTGGACCCGATCTCCAACTGCTCTCCTCTGATTCCCCTCTGGCTCTATCTCCCTGGGGTGCCCCCCTAAACTCCCCCCTTGCCTTGGCCACTGGTGCTCCTTTCTGTGAATCCTCCGACTCACTGGAGAGACTCGGAGATCTCGGGTCGTCGTCATCGCTCATCCTTTCTTCTGCCTCCTCCCCTTCGCTCTCTGTTTCCTTCCTTGCCCTTGCCTCTGCTCCTGAACCCCTGACATCCATCCCCCCCTCGAAGCCCCCCACTCCCCCTTCCCCTCCTTCCGGTGCTGGAGCTGGGTGCTGCTGCGTCAAGGAGACGAATGTCGGGTACCGTTCGGTTCCCGTAGCGGGCCTCCCTCCGAAGTCTTCCGGTTCTTCCTCCCTTCTCTCGTCGACGACGGTCACCTCTGCTTCCATCTCTGTGCCGCCGTGCTCGAAACCTGGATCGTCCCCGAAAATGTCCATGTCCGTCTCTCCCTCGCTTCCTCCAGGCGGCGTTGCTCGGCCTGGACCTTCTTGCCACTTCCTGCGCCACTGTTCCTCTGGTTTGTCGTCCCACCAATACGAGGGTTCTGAGGCAGATCCCGAGGGCGACCCCTCCGGGGAACGGACGTCTCGTATCGGGTCCTCGTCCGAGTCGAACCCCCGGAACGTGCTGCCCGAAAGCGTGGGTGTGAAAAGCCAGTCGTCGAAAAAGTCTGCTGGCATCGGTCTATGTGGGAAGAGGGCATGAAACTCGTCTTTGAGCAGAGGTTCGTCCAAGGCGTAGTCCGGCACCCAACTGTTCGCACTGGCCGGGGTGCCCTCCCTGGCGAGAAAGTATTCTACCCCTTCTTCCCCCCATCTGGAATCCAAAATCTCTGTGACTTCGTTGATGCGCTCCTTCTGTGCCACTCCTGTGTGCCCTGTTCTGTCTCTGGCCGGACTCTGCGCCGTTCCGGGTTCCTGAAACCTGTGCGGTGCCTTGTAGGGAGTGAGCACCGATCTGTGGAATACCGGATGCATTCTGGAACCCTCCGGAAGCGCCAGCCTGAAGGCCACCGGGTTGACCTGCTCTTCGACTTGATAGGGCCCCAGTTGCTTATGCCCTAGTTTCTTCTTGGCCAACGACCTGGCCGGCACTGCGTGGGCTGCTAACCAGACCCAGTCCCCCACGTGTAGCTCTTCGCCAACCCTTCTGCGTTTGTCCGCTTGTACCTTGTATGCGTGCTTGGCCAGTTCCAGGTGGCGCCTCAGCTGATCGTGGACTTCCTGCAGTTCCGACGCGAACGCATCTGCCGTCTGCGGCTCCCCTTCCCCCAGCCTTTCCAGTCCCGGGAAGGTTCTGGGGTGCCTCCCGTTGTTGGCGAAGAACGGTGTGACCCCCGTGGACACGTGCTTCGTGTTGTTGTAAGCGAACTCGGCGAGCGGCAGGTAATCCACCCATGTCGCAGGCTGTTGATTTGCATAACACCTCAAGTACTGCTGCATGATGGCATTGACCCGCTCTGCTTGCCCGTTGGTTTGCGGGTGTCTCGCCGACGCCAGGTTGATCTTGACGTTCAGGAAGCCCATCAGCCGCTGCCAGAAATTTGAGATGAACTGCCGCCCCCGGTCGGACAGAATAGACCGTGGCAGACCGTGAACCTTGAACACGTGGTCTATGAACAGTTTGGCGGTTTGTTCCGCCGTGGCCACCTTCGCACACGGAATGAAATGTGCCATCTTGGAGAACAAGTCCACCACCACCAGCACTGCCGTCTTGCCCCTCAAGCTGGGCAGATCCGTGACAAAGTCCAGGGCCACCCTCTCCCAAGGTTCGGCCGGAGTTTGCAGCGGTTCCAACAGTCCGGCCGGCGGTCTAAGCACTGGCTTCGCCCTCTGGCAGGTGTCACACCTCGCCACGTAGTCCGCGACCTCCCTTCTCATTCCAGGCCACCAGAAATCCCTGGCTACTAGTTCCACCGTCTTCTCCTTGCCGAAGTGCCCTGCAGTGGGCGCGTCGTGCATCTGCTGCAGCACCTTGGCGCGAAGTTCGTCTCCCGGCACGTAGATGGCCCCTTTACGGATGAGCAATCCATCTCTTAGCTGGAAACCGTCGGCCGCTGCTTTGCCCCTTTGCACCTCTGAGATCTTTGCTTGCGCGAAGGAGTCCCCCTGCAACGCTCGTCGCACCGCCTCCAGATCCACGGTTGCCGCGGCGCACGCCCACACTGTTGGTGCGAAGATGTGCATGGCCGCCGCTGGCGTTGCTTCCTCCAGATACTGTGGCTTGCGGGAGAGAGCGTCCGCCATGATGTTGGTGTCCCCCGGGACATACTCTATTCGGAAGTCGAAGTTCGCAAAGAACTCAGCCCAACGTATCTGCCTTTGGTTCAGGAACTGTGCCGTGCGCCAGTGCTCTAGGTTCTTGTGGTCCGTGCAAACCTGCACCGTGTGCTTGGCGCCGATCAGAAAGTGCCTCCACGCCTTGAACGCTGCATGAATGGCCAGCAACTCCCTGTCCCATATGGTGTAGTTCTGCTCGGACTTGCTGAGCTTCCTGGAGTAAAACGCTCCCGGTCGCCACACCCCCTGCGGGTCTTTCTGCAGCAGGACCGCCCCCACGGCTCTGTCCGAGGCGTCAGTCTCCACCCTCATCGGCTTGCTGGGGTTGACATGAAGCAGCTGCTCTTCCGACGCGAAGAGACGCTTGAGTGCCTGAAAGGACTGTTCCGCCTGCTCTGTCCAAATGAACTTCTTTTTCTTGGAGCTAAGCGTGTCAGTGATGGCCGCCGTCTGCATAGCGAAGCCCTTGATAAACTTGCGATAGAAGTTCGCAAAGCCGACAAACCGTTGGACCTCCTTCCGGTTGCGCGGGCTCTTCCAATCCAACACCGCTCGAACCTTGGCGCTGTCCATGGCGAGCCCCTTGTCAGACAGCTTGTAGCCCAGAAAATCCACCTCCGTCACGTCAAATTGGCACTTCTCCAGCTTGGCGTAGAGCCTATGGTGCTTCAGCCTGTTCAGTACTTCCTTGACGTGTTTGTCATGCTCCTGTTGCGACTCCGAAAAGATCAGGATGTCATCTAAGAAACAGACGCACGTCTTGTAGAGAAGTCCCGCCAACACGTGATGCATGAATGCTTGAAAAACGTGGGAGCCATTTTGCAATCCAAAAGGCATAACTCTATATTCGTAGGTCCCCAGTGGCGTGAACCTGGCTGTTTTCCACTCGTCTCCCTCCCGCATGCGAATGAGGTTGTACGCACCTCGCAGATCCAATTTGGTGAACACTCTGCCCTTCCGCACCTTTGCGAGGAGGTCGTCAATTCGGGGCATGGGGAAGTCCGACGGCTTAGTCACACTGTTCAAGATCCTGTAATCCACTACGAGCCTCTTTTGGGGCGTATCCCGCTTCTTAACGAAGAACACCGGGCTGCCTCCCACCGCCTTGGACTCTCGGATGAAACCGCGCTCCAAATTATGATCTATGAACTCCTTGAGTTCTTGCAGCTCGTCCTCTGACATGGAATACAGTTTCCCCTTAGGCAGCGCCGCCCCTGGCAGCAGGTCAATCTTGCAGTCATATGGCCTGTGAGGGGGTAGCCTGTCTGCCTCCTTCTCGCAGAAAACTTCCAAAAATTCTGCGTACTTGTGGGGAATCGCTTGCAGCGTGCCTAGCAGTAGCTGTGACTCCTCTTCCTCTCCTTCCTGCCTGGGCACGATGCAGTGTTCAGCACAAAAGGAAGAGCCGAAGGTCAGCTGCCTCTGGTACCAAGCCAGCGTTGGGCTGTGTTTGTCCAGCCAACTCATGCCCAACACAATGGGCGTGTCCGACAATTGAGTGACGTTGAAGCTGATGACTTCTTGGTGATTCCCAAGTCGCATCACCATCGGTGGCGTCTGCTGCACCACTTGCCCTCCTAGCAGCTCCCTGCCATCCACCGTGACCACCTGCAGGGGCAGTGTGGCCGGCAGCAACTGTATAGCATGCTGGTTGACAAAGTCCTGCCCCATAAAGTCCGCATTGCTGCCTGAGTCAATGGTGATTGGCACGTCCATGGTGATGCCATTGGGCAGCTGGAGCGACGCGGTGAGCCTCACCACTGGTTTGGGCGGGAGGGGGTTCACGGGCTGTAAAATCTCTGGGGACTGCATCATTAATACGTCTGGCTGGGCCCCAGTGCCTCTTCCTCCAGCCAGACAGCGTCGTTTCCCTGCTGTGGTTCTCCTTGCTGCGTTGCTGCAGTCGCCATTGCTGAGGCTGCAGTGAGCTTGTGGAGCCTCTGGGGACACTCTTTCGCCATATGCCCTGGCTCCTCACAGACGTAACACTTCCTGTTCCCTCTAGGAGGCTTCGCTTTCACTGCTGCTGGTGCTAGGGCTCTGGTTGCTGACTGAGCCCTGGCACCTCCAACCTCCATCGGTTCAGCTCCTCCCCCTGGCGGAGGCGTGGATTGCGTACGTGCTGCTTCTCTGGGAAAGAAGGAGGAGCCCCTGGCTGGTTCGCGCCCTCCACGCCCTTCGTCCCTGCTCCACGGACGTCCTTCCAGCCGTACCCCCACTGCCAGCGCCCTCTGCACGACCTCCTGGGTGGTCCGGGGTCTCTCCCCCCTCGCAATCTCATCTTTTACAGAGCTGTTTAGTCCCTCCCAGAAAAGGTCTCTTACAGGGGTCGCATCTCTGTCCCATTCTAGGGCACTGGCCAAGGCGAAAAAGCGGGCATGGTACTGCCGTACGCTGGCCCTTCCCTGCTTCAGTCCATGAATCTGTTGCCGAGCAAGATCCACGTCAATGCTTGATAAAAAACACGCATCCATCGCTTTAATAAAGGCATTCGCATTTTGGAGCGCCGGATCGTTATCCCTCCATAAATTGCGCAGCCATGCTCTGGCATCCCCATGCAAATAAGACATGATGAACCCCACTTTCTCTTGCTCATCTCTAAAATCTTTACTCAGCAGTTGCAGTGCACACAGTACGTCTGCTTTAAAATTGGGATACTGTTGCAGGTTCCCATCGAAGTGAGAGACCAGACCGCCTGTGCGTCTCCCCAACCCAATCCCCTCTGGTTTGGGTGTCTGTTGCCCTTGCTTCGTAAGCACTTCCAACCTGACCTGGAGATCCCTGTAGGCGGCAGCTGCGTCCTCCTCTCTCTTCCTGGATGCGAGAGCCTCGGCATTCAGCTGTGACACTGCTTCTCTGAGTTCCGCTATCTGCTGTTCAGCCGTCATGTCGGCTGCCGTTCGTGACCTCACTAGTAGGCACCTGCTTCTCTCCTCTCCTCGAGGCTGTAGATGCCCACAATACAGGAGACGGAGCTTACTGTCAGGGTTGCTTCAAGATCCTAGCTCACAGAGGATCACGCTAGCCAACGGTCATTAAGTAAAAGTCTTTATTGAGTTACCGTTTCCATTCTCAAGCTGCTGCGTGCAACCCTACGTCTAGTAGCTAGATCGGCGAAGCTCCGTCTGAATCTCCGCCCCTCGTACACCAACTTAATATCCTAGCCCTGCTCCACCTTTTCCGCCTGACTGTTCTTCTCTGGGTCCCTCTGCCCCCCTGGGTCTCTTCCTTCCGGGATTCTTCGGACGCTGACCCCCCGGACTCTCCTGTCTCCTTGCGCCGGGCTTTAGGACCCGGCTCTCTTTCCGGGCTGCCTACTGCGCCTCCTTCCTGTGCATTTGAACTTGGCGCGCGCGCCCAACCTTCCACCTTCCGTCTAACCGTTTCTTCGCTCCCAGATGGAGGTGTGGCCACCCCTGACTCGTGCCCTCCCTCCTGCTGTGAGCTGCCAGCGCTTGCCCCCTGGCTCCTTTCCTCTTCCCTGTTCTCTGGCGGTGACGCTGGACCCGATCTCCAACTGCTCTCCTCTGATTCCCCTCTGGCTCTATCTCCCTGGGGTGCCCCCCTAAACTCCCCCCTTGCCTTGGCCACTGGTGCTCCTTTCTGTGAATCCTCCGACTCACTGGAGAGACTCGGAGATCTCGGGTCGTCGTCATCGCTCATCCTTTCTTCTGCCTCCTCCCCTTCGCTCTCTGTTTCCTTCCTTGCCCTTGCCTCTGCTCCTGAACCCCTGACAAAGACGAATAAGGTTTGATTTGGCTTATTTCAATTCGCATGGTGTTGTTTGGGTGTGCACCAGAATCACCCCCCAAAAAAGCAAAAAGGCGTTTTGGGTTCCAGCTGGATAAAAGTAGATGTTAAAGCTCTGATTGGGGTTATTTCAAATTGGTGTTTTTGGGGTTAGAATGCACATTCACCCAGAAATCGCAGAGTGAAATGCCTGTTATCAGCCCAAATCAAGCATAGGTGTTTTAGTTCCATCGCAATAGAAAGAGGACGAACAAGCTTTAATTGTTCTTTCGGTGTTCATTCACCCACAAATAGCAAAGCAAAGTGTAAGAAGTGTATACTACGCAAAAGAGGTTGTTTTCCTTCCAACTACTTAGAAAGAAGAATCTTGGATTTCGCTTATTTCAAGTTGTGTTCTTTGGTGTTAATGCAACATTAACCCAGAAATCGCAAAGTGTATGTAATGAGACCAGTATAGCAAAACACTGTCTTTTTGCTTCCATATGCGTAGAAAGAAGACGAATAAGGTTTGATTTGGCTTATTTCAATTCGCATGGTGTTGTTTGGGTTTGCAGGTGAATCACCCCCAACCAAAGCAAAAAGGCGTTTTGGGTTCCAGCTGGATAAAAGTAGATGTTAAAGCTCTGATTGGGGTTTTTTAAAATTGGTGTTTTTCGGGATAGAATGCTCATTCACCCAGAAATCGCAGAGTGAAATGCCTGTTATCAGCCCAAATCAAGCATAGGTGTTTTAGTTCCATCGCAATAGAAAGAGGACGAACAACCTTTAATTGTTCTTTCGGTGTTCATTCACCCACAAAGCAAAAGTGTAATAAGTGTAAACTAGGCAAAAGAGTTTGTTTTGCGTTCCAACTACATAGAATCTTGGATTTCGCTTATTTCAATTTGTGTTCTTTCGTGTTAATGCAACATTAAGCCAGAAATCGCAAAGTGTATGTAATGAGACCAGTATAGCAAAACACTGCCTTTTTGCTTCCATATGCGTAGAAAGAAGACGAATAAGGTTTGATTTGGCTTATTTCAATTCGCATGGTGTTTGGGTGTGCACCAGAATCACCCCCAACCAAAGCAAAAAGGAGTTTTGGGTTCCAACTACATAAAAAGAAGATGGGCTTATTTCCAATTGTTGTTTTGGGGGATATAATGCACATTCACCCAAAAACCGCAGAGTTAAATGTTTGTTATCAACCCAACTCATGCATAGGTGTTTTGGTTCCCTCTCAATAGAAAGAGGAGAACAAGCTTTAATTGTTCTTTCGGTGTTCATTCACCCACAAATAGCAAAGCAAATTTTTCCTTCCAACTACATAGAAAGAAGAATCTTGGATTTCGCTTATTTCAAGTTGTGTTCTTTGGTGTTAATGCAACATTAAGCCAGAAATCGCAAAGTGTATGTAATGAGACCAGTATAGCAAAACACTGTCTTTTTGCTTCCATATGCGTAGAAAGAAGACGAATAAGGTTTGATTTGGCTTATTTCAATTCGCATGGTGTTTGGGTGTGCACCAGAATCACCCCCAACCAAAGCAGAAAGGAGTTTTGGGTTCCAACTACTTAAAAAGATGATGGGCTTATTTCCAATTGTTGTTTTGGGGGATAGAATGCACATTCACCCAAAAACCGCAGTTAAATGTTTGTTATCAGCCCAAATCAAGCATAGGTGTTTTGGTTCCCTCTCAATAGAAAGAGGAGAACAAGCTTTAATTGTTCTTTCGGTGTTCATTAACCCACAAAGCAAAGCAAATTTTTCCTTCCAACTACATAGAAAGAAGAATCTTGGATTTCGCTTATTTCAAGTTGTGTTCTTTGTTGTTAATGCAACATTAAGCCAGAAATCGCAATGTAATGAGACCAGTATAGCAAAACACTGTCTTTTTGCTTCCGTATGCGTAGAAAGAAGACGAATAAGGTTTGATTTGGCTTATTTCAATTCGCATGGTGTTGTTTGGGTGTGCACCAGAATCACCCCCCAAAAAAGCAAAAAGGCGATTTGGGTTCCAGCTGGATAAAAGTAGATGTTAAAGCTCTGATTGGGGTTTTTTCAAATTGGTGTTTTTGGGGTTAGAATGCACATTCACCCAGAAATCGCAGAGTGAAATGCCTGTTATCAGCGTAAATCAAGCATAGGTGTTTTAGTTCCATCGCAATAGAAAGAGGACGAACAAGCTTTAATTGTTCTTTCGGTGTTCATTCACCCACAAATAGCAAAGCAAAGTGTAAGAAGTGTATACTACGCAAAAGAGGTTGTTTTCCTTCCAACTACATAGAAAGAAGAATCTTGGATTTCGCTTATTTCAAGTTGTGTTCTTTGGTGTTAATGCAACATTAAGCCAGAAATCGCAATGTAATGAGACCAGTATAGCAAAACACTGTCTTTTTGCTTCCATATGCGTAGAAAGAAGACGAATAAGGTTTGATTTGGCTTATTTCAATTCGCATGGTGTTGTTTGGGTGTGCAGGTGAATCACCCCCAACCAAAGCAAAAAGGCGTTTGGGGTTCCAGCTGGATAAAAGTAGATGTTAAAGCTCTGATTGGGGTTTTTTAAAATTGGTGTTTTTGGGGTTAGAATGCTCATTCACCCAGAAATCGCAGAGTGAAATGCCTGTTATCAGCCCAAATCAAGCATAGGTGTTTTAGTTCCATCGCAATAGAAAGAGGACGAACAACCTTTAATTGTTCTTTCGGTGTTCATTCACCCACAAAGCAAAAGTGTAATAAGTGTAAACTAGGCAAAAGAGTTTGTTTTGCGTTCCAACTACATAGAATCTTGGATTTCGCTTATTTCAATTTGTGTTCTTTCGTGTTAATGCAACATTAAGCCAGAAATCGCAAAGTGTATGTAATGAGACCAGTATAGCAAAACACTGCCTTTTTGCTTCCATATGCGTAGAAAGAAGACGAATAAGGTTTGATTTGGCTTATTTCAATTCGCATGGTGTTTGGGTGTGCACCAGAATCACCCCCAACCAAAGCAAAAAGGAGTTTTGGGTTCCAACTACATAAAAAGAAGATGGGCTTATTTCCAATTGTTGTTTTGGGGGATATAATGCACATTCACCCAAAAACCGCAGAGTTAAATGTTTGTTATCAACCCAACTCATGCATAGGTGTTTTGGTTCCCTCTCAATAGAAAGAGGAGAACAAGCTTTAATTGTTCTTTCGGTGTTCATTCACCCACAAATAGCAAAGCAAATTTTTCCTTCCAACTACATAGAAAGAAGAATCTTGGATTTCGCTTATTTCAAGTTGTGTTCTTTGGTGTTAATGCAACATTAAGCCAGAAATCGCAAAGTGTATGTAATGAGACCAGTATAGCAAAACACTGTCTTTTTGCTTCCATATGCGTAGAAAGAAGACGAATAAGGTTTGATTTGGCTTATTTCAATTCGCATGGTGTTTGGGTGTGCACCAGAATCACCCCCAACCAAAGCAGAAAGGAGTTTTGGGTTCCAACTACTTAAAAAGATGATGGGCTTATTTCCAATTGTTGTTTTGGGGGATAGAATGCACATTCACCCAAAAACCGCAGTTAAATGTTTGTTATCAGCCCAAATCAAGCATAGGTGTTTTGGTTCCCTCTCAATAGAAAGAGGAGAACAAGCTTTAATTGTTCTTTCGGTGTTCATTAACCCACAAAGCAAAGCAAATTTTTCCTTCCAACTACATAGAAAGAAGAATCTTGGATTTCGCTTATTTCAAGTTGTGTTCTTTGTTGTTAATGCAACATTAAGCCAGAAATCGCAATGTAATGAGACCAGTATAGCAAAACACTGTCTTTTTGCTTCCGTATGCGTAGAAAGAAGACGAATAAGGTTTGATTTGGCTTATTTCAATTCGCATGGTGTTGTTTGGGTGTGCACCAGAATCACCCCCCAAAAAAGCAAAAAGGCGATTTGGGTTCCAGCTGGATAAAAGTAGATGTTAAAGCTCTGATTGGGGTTTTTTCAAATTGGTGTTTTTGGGGTTAGAATGCACATTCACCCAGAAATCGCAGAGTGAAATGCCTGTTATCAGCCCAAATCAAGCATAGGTGTTTTAGTTCCATCGCAATAGAAAGAGGACGAACAAGCTTTAATTGTTCTTTCGGTGTTCATTCACCCACAAATAGCAAAGCAAAGTGTAAGAAGTGTATACTACGCAAAAGAGGTTGTTTTCCTTCCAACTACATAGAAAGAAGAATCTTGGATTTCGCTTATTTCAAGTTGTGTTCTTTGGTGTTAATGCAACATTAAGCCAGAAATCGCAATGTAATGAGACCAGTATAGCAAAACACTGCCTTTTTGCTTCCATATGCGTAGAAAGAAGACGAATAAGGTTTGATTTGGCTTATTTCAATTCGCATGGTGTTGTTTGGGTGTGCACGTGAATCACCCCCAACCAAAGCAAAAAGGCGTTTTGGGTTCCAGCTGGATAAAAGTAGATGTTAAAGCTCTGATTGGGGTTTTTGAAAATTGGTGTTTTTGGGGTTAGAATGCTCATTCACCCAGAAATCGCAGAGTGAAATGCCTGTTATCAGCCCAAATCAAGCATAGGTGTTTTAGTTCCATCGCAATAGAAAGAGGACGAACAACCTTTAATTGTTCTTTCGGTGTTCATTCACCCACAAAGCAAAAGTGTAATAAGTGTAAACTAGGCAAAAGAGTTTGTTTTGCGTTCCAACTACATAGAATCTTGGATTTCGCTTATTTCAATTTGTGTTCTTTCGTGTTAATGCAACATTAAGCCAGAAATCGCAAAGTGTATGTAATGAGACCAGTATAGCAAAACACTGCCTTTTTGCTTCCATATGCGTAGAAAGAAGACGAATAAGGTTTGATTTGGCTTATTTCAATTCGCATGGTGTTGTTTGGGTGTGCACGTGAATCACCCCCAACCAAAGCAAAAAGGCGTTTTGGGTTCCAGCTGGATAAAAGTAGATGTTAAAGCTCTGATTGGGGTTTTTGAAAATTGGTGTTTTTGGGGTTAGAATGCTCATTCACCCAGAAATCGCAGAGTGAAATGCCTGTTATCAGCCCAAATCAAGCATAGGTGTTTTAGTTCCATCGCAATAGAAAGAGGACGAACAACCTTTAATTGTTCTTTCGGTGTTCATTCACCCACAAAGCAAAAGTGTAATAAGTGTAAACTAGGCAAAAGAGTTTGTTTTGCGTTCCAACTACATAGAATCTTGGATTTCGCTTATTTCAATTTGTGTTCTTTCGTGTTAATGCAACATTAAGCCAGAAATCGCAAAGTGTATGTAATGAGACCAGTATAGCAAAACACTGCCTTTTTGCTTCCATATGCGTAGAAAGAAGACGAATAAGGTTTGATTTGGCTTATTTCAATTCGCATGGTGTTTGGGTGTGCACCAGAATCACCCCCAACCAAAGCAAAAAGGAGTTTTGGGTTCCAACTACATAAAAAGAAGATGGGCTTATTTCCAATTGTTGTTTTGGGGGATAGAATGCACATTCACCCAAAAACCGCAGTTAAATGTTTGTTATCAGCCCAAATCAAGCATAGGTGTTTTGTTTCCCTCTCAATAGAAAGAGGAGAACAAGCTTTAATTGTTCTTTCGGTGTTCATTAACCCACAAAGCAAAGCAAATTTTTCCTTCCAACTACATAGAAAGAAGAATCTTGGATTTCGCTTATTTCAAGTTGTGTTCTTTGTTGTTAATGCAACATTAAGCCAGAAATCGCAATGTAATGAGACCAGTATAGCAAAACACTGTCTTTTTGCTTCCGTATGCGTAGAAAGAAGACGAATAAGGTTTGATTTGGCTTATTTCAATTCGCATGGTGTTGTTTGGGTGTGCACCAGAATCACCCCCCAAAAAAGCAAAAAGGCGATTTGGGTTCCAGCTGGATAAAAGTAGATGTTAAAGCTCTGATTGGGGTTTTTTCAAATTGGTGTTTTTGGGGTTAGAATGCACATTCACCCAGAAATCGCAGAGTGAAATGCCTGTTATCAGCGTAAATCAAGCATAGGTGTTTTAGTTCCATCGCAATAGAAAGAGGACGAACAAGCTTTAATTGTTCTTTCGGTGTTCATTCACCCACAAATAGCAAAGCAAAGTGTAAGAAGTGTATACTACGCAAAAGAGGTTGTTTTCCTTCCAACTACATAGAAAGAAGAATCTTGGATTTCGCTTATTTCAAGTTGTGTTCTTTGGTGTTAATGCAACATTAAGCCAGAAATCGCAATGTAATGAGACCAGTATAGCAAAACACTGTCTTTTTGCTTCCATATGCGTAGAAAGAAGACGAATAAGGTTTGATTTGGCTTATTTCAATTCGCATGGTGTTGTTTGGGTGTGCACGTGAATCACCCCCAACCAAAGCAAAAAGGCGTTTTGGGTTCCAGCTGGATAAAAGTAGATGTTAAAGCTCTGATTGGGGTTTTTGAAAATTGGTGTTTTTGGGGTTAGAATGCTCATTCACCCAGAAATCGCAGAGTGAAATGCCTGTTATCAGCCCAAATCAAGCATAGGTGTTTTAGTTCCATCGCAATAGAAAGAGGACGAACAACCTTTAATTGTTCTTTCGGTGTTCATTCACCCACAAAGCAAAAGTGTAATAAGTGTAAACTAGGCAAAAGAGTTTGTTTTGCGTTCCAACTACATAGAATCTTGGATTTCGCTTATTTCAATTTGTGTTCTTTCGTGTTAATGCAACATTAAGCCAGAAATCGCAAAGTGTATGTAATGAGACCAGTATAGCAAAACACTGCCTTTTTGCTTCCATATGCGTAGAAAGAAGACGAATAAGGTTTGATTTGGCTTATTTCAATTCGCATGGTGTTTGGGTGTGCACCAGAATCACCCCCAACCAAAGCAAAAAGGAGTTTTGGGTTCCAACTACATAAAAAGAAGATGGGCTTATTTCCAATTGTTGTTTTGGGGGATATAATGCACATTCACCCAAAAACCGCAGAGTTAAATGTTTGTTATCAACCCAACTCATGCATAGGTGTTTTGGTTCCCTCTCAATAGAAAGAGGAGAACAAGCTTTAATTGTTCTTTCGGTGTTCATTCACCCACAAATAGCAAAGCAAATTTTTCCTTCCAACTACATAGAAAGAAGAATCTTGGATTTCGCTTATTTCAAGTTGTGTTCTTTGGTGTTAATGCAACATTAAGCCAGAAATCGCAAAGTGTATGTAATGAGACCAGTATAGCAAAACACTGTCTTTTTGCTTCCATATGCGTAGAAAGAAGACGAATAAGGTTTGATTTGGCTTATTTCAATTCGCATGGTGTTTGGGTGTGCACCAGAATCACCCCCAACCAAAGCAGAAAGGAGTTTTGGGTTCCAACTACTTAAAAAGATGATGGGCTTATTTCCAATTGTTGTTTTGGGGGATAGAATGCACATTCACCCAAAAACCGCAGTTAAATGTTTGTTATCAGCCCAAATCAAGCATAGGTGTTTTGGTTCCCTCTCAATAGAAAGAGGAGAACAAGCTTTAATTGTTCTTTCGGTGTTCATTAACCCACAAAGCAAAGCAAATTTTTCCTTCCAACTACATAGAAAGAAGAATCTTGGATTTCGCTTATTTCAAGTTGTGTTCTTTGTTGTTAATGCAACATTAAGCCAGAAATCGCAATGTAATGAGACCAGTATAGCAAAACACTGTCTTTTTGCTTCCGTATGCGTAGAAAGAAGACGAATAAGGTTTGATTTGGCTTATTTCAATTCGCATGGTGTTGTTTGGGTGTGCACCAGAATCACCCCCCAAAAAAGCAAAAAGGCGATTTGGGTTCCAGCTGGATAAAAGTAGATGTTAAAGCTCTGATTGGGGTTTTTTCAAATTGGTGTTTTTGGGGTTAGAATGCACATTCACCCAGAAATCGCAGAGTGAAATGCCTGTTATCAGCGTAAATCAAGCATAGGTGTTTTAGTTCCATCGCAATAGAAAGAGGACGAACAAGCTTTAATTGTTCTTTCGGTGTTCATTCACCCACAAATAGCAAAGCAAAGTGTAAGAAGTGTATACTACGCAAAAGAGGTTGTTTTCCTTCCAACTACATAGAAAGAAGAATCTTGGATTTCGCTTATTTCAAGTTGTGTTCTTTGGTGTTAATGCAACATTAAGCCAGAAATCGCAATGTAATGAGACCAGTATAGCAAAACACTGTCTTTTTGCTTCCATATGCGTAGAAAGAAGACGAATAAGGTTTGATTTGGCTTATTTCAATTCGCATGGTGTTGTTTGGGTGTGCACGTGAATCACCCCCAACCAAAGCAAAAAGGCGTTTTGGGTTCCAGCTGGATAAAAGTAGATGTTAAAGCTCTGATTGGGGTTTTTTAAAATTGGTGTTTTTGGGGTTAGAATGCTCATTCACCCAGAAATCGCAGAGTGAAATGCCTGTTATCAGCCCAAATCAAGCATAGGTGTTTTAGTTCCATCGCAATAGAAAGAGGACGAACAACCTTTAATTGTTCTTTCGGTGTTCATTCACCCACAAAGCAAAAGTGTAATAAGTGTAAACTAGGCAAAAGAGTTTGTTTTGCGTTCCAACTACATAGAATCTTGGATTTCGCTTATTTCAATTTGTGTTCTTTCGTGTTAATGCAACATTAAGCCAGAAATCGCAAAGTGTATGTAATGAGACCAGTATAGCAAAACACTGCCTTTTTGCTTCCATATGCGTAGAAAGAAGACGAATAAGGTTTGATTTGGCTTATTTCAATTCGCATGGTGTTTGGGTGTGCACCAGAATCACCCCCAACCAAAGCAAAAAGGAGTTTTGGGTTCCAACTACATAAAAAGAAGATGGGCTTATTTCCAATTGTTGTTTTGGGGGATATAATGCACATTCACCCAAAAACCGCAGAGTTAAATGTTTGTTATCAACCCAACTCATGCATAGGTGTTTTGGTTCCCTCTCAATAGAAAGAGGAGAACAAGCTTTAATTGTTCTTTCGGTGTTCATTCACCCACAAATAGCAAAGCAAATTTTTCCTTCCAACTACATAGAAAGAAGAATCTTGGATTTCGCTTATTTCAAGTTGTGTTCTTTGGTGTTAATGCAACATTAAGCCAGAAATCGCAAAGTGTATGTAATGAGACCAGTATAGCAAAACACTGTCTTTTTGCTTCCATATGCGTAGAAAGAAGACGAATAAGGTTTGATTTGGCTTATTTCAATTCGCATGGTGTTTGGGTGTGCACCAGAATCACCCCCAACCAAAGCAGAAAGGAGTTTTGGGTTCCAACTACTTAAAAAGATGATGGGCTTATTTCCAATTGTTGTTTTGGGGGATATAATGCACATTCACCCAAAAACCGCAGAGTTAAATGTTTGTTATCAGCCCAAATCAAGCATAGGTGTTTTGGTTCCCTCTCAATAGAAAGAGGAGAACAAGCTTTAATTGTTCTTTCGGTGTTCATTAACCCACAAAGCAAAGCAAATTTTTCCTTCCAACTACATAGAAAGAAGAATCTTGGATTTCGCTTATTTCAAGTTGTGTTCTTTGTTGTTAATGCAACATTAAGCCAGAAATCGCAATGTAATGAGACCAGTATAGCAAAACACTGTCTTTTTGCTTCCGTATGCGTAGAAAGAAGACGAATAAGGTTTGATTTGGCTTATTTCAATTCGCATGGTGTTGTTTGGGTGTGCACCAGAATCACCCCCCAAAAAAGCAAAAAGGCGATTTGGGTTCCAGCTGGATAAAAGTAGATGTTAAAGCTCTGATTGGGGTTTTTTCAAATTGGTGTTTTTGGGGTTAGAATGCACATTCACCCAGAAATCGCAGAGTGAAATGCCTGTTATCAGCGTAAATCAAGCATAGGTGTTTTAGTTCCATCGCAATAGAAAGAGGACGAACAAGCTTTAATTGTTCTTTCGGTGTTCATTCACCCACAAATAGCAAAGCAAAGTGTAAGAAGTGTATACTACGCAAAAGAGGTTGTTTTCCTTCCAACTACATAGAAAGAAGAATCTTGGATTTCGCTTATTTCAAGTTGTGTTCTTTGGTGTTAATGCAACATTAATCCAGAAATCGCAAAGTGTATGTAATGAGACCAAAATAGCAAAACACTGTCTTTTTGCTTCCATATGCCTAGAAAGAAGACGAATAAGGTTTGATTTGGCTTATTTCAATTCGCATGGTGTTGTTTGGGTGTGCACCAGAGTCACCCCCAACCAAAGCAAAAAGGCGTTTTGGGTTGCATCTGCATAAAAGATGTTAAAGCTCTGAATGGGGTTATTTCAGATTGGTGTTTTTGACGTTAGAATGCACATTCACCCAGAATTCGCAGAGTGAAATGCTTGTTATCAGCCCAAATCAAGCATAGGTGTTTTAGTTCCATCGAAATAGAAAGAGGATGAACAAGCTTTAATTGTTCTTTCGGTGTGCATTCACCCACAAATAGCAAAGCAAAGTGTAATAAGTTTAAACTAGGCTAAAGAGGTTGTTTTGCGTTCCAACTACATAGAAAGAAGAATCTTGGATTTCTCTTATTTCAAGTTGTGTTCTTTGGTGTTAATGCAACATTCAGCCAGAAATCGCAGTGTATGTAATGAGACCAAAATAGCAAAACACCGTTTTCGCTTCCATATGCCTAGAAAGAAGACGAATAAACTTTGATTTAGCTTATTTCTATTCGAATGGTGTTGTTTGGGTGTGCACCAGAATCACCCCCAACCAAAGCAAAAAGGAGTTTTGGGTTCCAACTACATAAAAAGAAGATGGGGTTATTTCCAATTGTTGTTTTGGGGGATAGAATGCACATTCACCCAAAAACCGCAGAGTTAAATGTTTGTTATCAGCCCAAATCAAGCATAGGTGTTTTGGTTCCCTCTCAATAGAGGAGAACAAGCTTTAATTGTTCTTTCGGTGTTCATTCACCCACAAATAGCAAAGCAAAGTGTAATAAGTGTAAACTACGCAAAAGAGGTTGTTTTCCTTCCAACTACATAGAAAGAAGAATCATGGATTTCGCTTATTTCAAGTTGTGTTCTTTGGTGTTAATGCAACATTAAGCCAGAAATCGCAATGTAATGAGACCAGTATAGCAAAACACTGTCTTTTTGTTTCCATATGCGTAGAACGAAGACGAATAAGGTTTGATTTGGCTTATTTCAATTCGCATGGTGTTGTTTGGGTGTGCACCAGAATCACCCCCAACCAAAGCAAAAAGGCGTTTTGGGTTGCATCTGCATAAAAGATGTTAAAGCTCTGATTGGGGTTATTTCAGATTGGTGGTTTTGGGGTTAGAATGCACATTCACCCAGAAATCGCAGAGTGAAATGCTTGTTATCAGCCCAAGTCAAGCATAGGTGTTTTAGTTCCATCGCAATAGAAAGAGGACGAACAAGCTTTAATTGTTCTTTCGGTGTTCATTCACCCACAAATAGCAAAGCAAAGTGTAATAAGTCTAAGCTAGGCAAAAGAGGTTGTTTTGCCTTCCAACTACATAGAAAGAAGAATCTTGGATTTCGCTTATTTCAAGTTGTGTTCTTTGGTGTTAATGCAACATTAAGACAGAAATCGCAAAGTGTATGTAATGAGACCAAAATAGCAAAACACCGTCTTTTCGCTTCCATATGCGTAGAAAGACGAATATGCTTTGATTGGGCTTATTTCAAATTGCATTGTGGTTTTTGGGTGTGCACCACAGTAGCCCCCAACGAAAGCAAAAAGGTGTTTTGGGTTCTGTCAGGGGCTCAGGAGCAGAGGGACAGGAAAGGGAGGAATTAGAGACCGAGGGGGAGGAATCCGAGGGAGAAGTTAGCGATGATAGCTGCCCGAGGTCTCTAAGTCTCTCCAGCGAATCGGAGGATTCACAGAAAGGGGCTCCCGTGGTCAGAGCTAGGGGGTTGCCAGAGGGAACACCCCAGGAAGGAGGGGCCAGGGGGGACTCAGAGAGCAGCAGCTGGAAATCGGGACCAGCTTCCCCACCGGAGAGCAGTAGGGGGGAGGAGTCCCAGGCAGCGGCATCAGGCAGCTTTCCGTCAGCGGAAGGACATGAGTCAGGGTTAGCCACGCCTGCATCAGAGAGCGAGGAAACGGTCAAAAGGAAGGTCGGAGGCAGTGCGCGCGCGCGAAGTTCAAATGTACAAGAGGGTGGCGCAATGAGCAGCCCGGAAAGGGAGCCAGGTCCTAAAGCCCGCCGAAGGGAGGGGGAAGAGTCCGAGGGGTCCGCCTCCGAAGCGTCCAGGAAGGAAGGGACCCCGGGGGGTGGTAGGACCCAGAGGCGGAAGGAGAGACGGAAAAGGTGGAGTAAGGCTAGAGTCTTAAGCTGGTGTACAGGGGGCGGAGACTCAGACGGAGCTTCGCCGGTCTAGTGTCTAGACGTAGAGACGCACGCTAGGGTTTGAAAATGGATAATGTACTTTAATAAAGACTTTTGTATATTACCGCTGGCTAGCGTTGGTCCTCTGTGAGCTGGGACCTGGAGGCAGTCTCTGACAGGTTCCATCTACATAAAATGAAGATGATGAAGCTCTGATTGGGCTCATTTCCAATTGTTGTTTTGGGGGATAGAATGCACATTCACCCAAAAACCGCAGAGTTAAATGTTTGTTATCAGCCCAAATCAAGCATAGGTGTTTTGGTTCCCTCTCAATAGAAAGAGGACGAACAAGCTTTAATTGTTCTTTCAGTGTTCATTCACCCACAAATAGCAAAGCAAAGTGTAAGAAGTCTAAGCTACGCAAAAGAGGTTGTTTTCCTTCCAACTACATAGAAAGAAGAATCTTGGATTTCGCTTATTTCAAGTTGTGTTCTTTGGTGTTAATGCAACATTAAGCCAGAAATCGCAATGTAATGAGACCAGTATAGCAAAACACTGTCTTTTTGCTTCCATATGCGTAGAAAGAAGACGAATAAGGTTTGATTTGGCTTATTTAAATTCGCATGGTGTTGATTGGGTGTGCACTAGAATCACCCCCAACCAAAGCAAAAAGGCGTTTTGGGTTCCATATGCATAAAAGTAGATGTTAAAGCTCTGATTGGGGTTATTTCAAATTCGTGTTTTTGGGGTTAGAATGCACATTCACCCAGAAAACGCAGAGTGAAATGCCTAACAGCCCAAATCAAGCATAGGTGTTTTAGTTCCATCGCAATAGAAAGAGAACGAACAAGCTTTAATTGTTCTTTCTTTGTTCATTCACCCACAAATAGCAAAGCAAAGTGTAATAAGTCTAAACTAGGCAAAAGAGGTTGTTTTGCGTTCCAACTACGTAGAAAGAAGAATCTTGGATTTCGCTTATTTCAAGTTGTGTTCTTTGGTGTTAATGCAACATTAAGCCAGAAATCGCAGTGTATGTAATGAGACCAAAATAGCAAAACACCGTCTTTTCGCTTCCATATGCGTAGAAAGACGAATATGCTTTGATTGGGCTTATTTCAAATTGCATTGTGGTTTTTGGGTGTGCACCACAGTAGCCCCCAACGAAAGCAAAAAGGTGTTTTGGGTTCCATCTACATAAAATGAAGATGATAAAGCTCTGATTGGGCTCATTTCCAATTGTTGTTTTGGGGGATAGAATGCACATTCACCCAAAAACCGCAGAGTTAAATGTTTGTTATCAGCCCAAATCAAGCATAGGTGTTTTGGTTCCCTCTCAATAGAAAGAGGAGAACTGGCTTTAATTGTTCTTTCAGTGTTCATTCACCCACAAATAGCAAAGCAAAGTGTAATAAGTCTAAACTAGGCAAAAGAGGTTGTTTTGCGTTCCAACTACATAGAAAGAAGAATCTTGGATTTCGCTTATTTCAAGTTATGTTCTTTGGTGTTAATGCAACATTGACCCAGAAATCGCAAAAGGTATGCAATGAGACCAAAATAACAAAACACCATCTTTTCACTTCCATATGCGTAGAAAGAAGACGAATAAGGTTTGATTCGGCTTATTTCAATTCGCATGGTGCTTTCTGGGTGTGCACCAGAATCGCCCCCAACCAAAGCAAAAAGGAGTTTTGAGTTCCATCTACATAAAAAGAAGGTGGGTTTATTTCCAATTGTTGTTTTGGGGGATGGAATGCACATTCACCCAAAAACCGCAGTTAAATGTTTGTTATCAGCCCAAAACAAGAATAGGTGTTTTGGTTCCATCTCAATAGAAAGAGGACGAACAAGCTTTAATTGTTCTATCGGTGTTCATTCACCCACAAATAGCAAAGCAAAGTGTAATAGGTATAAACTAGGCAAAAGAGGTTTTGCGTTCCAACTACATAGAAAGAAGAATCTTGGATTTCGTTTATTTCAAGTTGTGTTCTTTGGTGTTAATGCAACATTAACCCAGATATCGCAAAAGGTATGTAATGAGACCAAAATAACAAAACACCATCTTTTCACTTCCATATGCGTGGAAAGAACACAAATAAGCTATGTTTAGGTTTATTTCAATTCGCATTGTGTTGTTTGGGTGTGCACCAGAGTCACCCCCAACCAAAGCAAAAAGGCGTTTTGGGTTCCATCTGCATAAAAGTAGATGTTAAAGCTCTGATTGGGGTTATTTCAAATTGGTGTTTTTGGCGTTAGAATGCACATTCACCCAGAAATCGCAGACTGAAATGTTTGTTATCAGCCCAATTCATGCATAGGTGTCAGGGGCTCAGGAGCAGAGGCACAGGAGAGGGAGGAAATAGAGACCGAGGGGGAGGAATCTGAAGGAAATGTTAGCGATGACAGCCGTCCGAGGTCTCTGAGTCTCTCCAGCGACTCGGAGGATTCACAGAAAGGGGCTCCCATGGTCAGAGCAAGGGGGGTGCCTAGGGGGACACCCCAGGAAGAAGGGGCAAGAGGGGACTCAGAGAGCAGCAGTTGGAAATCAGGACCAGCTTCTCCACCAGAGCGCAGTAGGGGGGAGGAGTCCCAGGCATCGGGATCAGGCGGCGCACCGCCAGCGGGAGGACATGAGTCAGGATTGGCCACACCTCCATCGGAGAGCGAGGAAACGGTCAAAAGGTAGGTCGGAGACTGGGCGCGCGCGCAAAGTTCAAATGTACAAGAGGGCGGCGCAGTGGGCAGCCCGGATAGGGAGCCAGGTCCTAAAGCCCGCCGAAAGGAGGGAGGAGACTCAGGGGGGTCAGCGTCAGCGTCAGAAGAATCCAGGACTGAAGGGACCCCGGGGGGTAGAAGGACCCAGAGGAGAAAGGAGAGACGGAAGAGGTGGAGTAAGGTTAGAGTCTTAAACTGGTGTACAGGGGGCGGAGACTCAGATGGAGCTTCGCCGGTCTAGCTCTAAGACGTAGAGCTGGGGCGCTCCGGTTTGGAAATGGAAACTGTACTTCAATAAAGACTTTTGTACATTACTGCCGGCTAGCGTTGGTCCTCTGTGAGCTGGGACCTGGAGCCAGCTCTGACAATAGGTGTTTTGTTTCCATCGCAATAGAAAGTGGACGAATCAGCTTTGATTTTTCTTTCTTTGTTCATTCACCCACAAACAGCAAAGCAAAGTGTAATAAGTCTAAACTATGCAAAAGAGGTTGTTTTGCGTTCCAAGTCCGTAGAAAGAAGAATCTTGGATTTCGCTTATTTCAAGTTGTGTTCTTTGGTGTTAATGCAAAATTAACCCAGAAATCGGAAAAGGTATGTAATGAGACCAAAATAACTAAACACGGTCTTTTCGCTTCCATATGCGTAGAAAGACTAATATGCTTTGATTGGGCTTATTTCAAATTGCATGGTGGTTTTTGGGTGTGCACCAGAGTAGCCCCCAACGAAAGCAAAAAGGTGTTTTGGGTTCCATCTACATAAAATGAAGATGATAAAGCTCTGATTGGGCTCATTTTCAATTGTTGTTTTGGTGGTTAGAGTGCACATTCACCCAGAAATCACAGAGTGAATTAGGCATACCAAATCGCAAAAGGCATACCAAAATAACAAAACACCGTCTTTTCGCTTCCATATGCGTAGAAAGACGAATAAGCTTTGATTGGGCTTATTTCAAATCGCATGGTAGTTTTTGGGTGTGCACCAGAGTAGCCCCCAACGAAAGCAAAAAGGAGTTTTGGGTTCCATCTACATAAAATGAAGATGATAAAGCTCTGATTGGGCTCATTTCCAATTGTTGTAGTTTGACTTCTTTGTGAAAGTGGCAGTCCATGTAACATGTGGTAAGATGACATGCAAGAGGATGGGGATGGGGCAATGGACAGGTGAGCCAAAGATGCATAGCTGCAATTCTGGGCGTTGCATCTCCCATGCTGGCTGAAGCTGATGGGAGACCTAGTCCTGCGACTTTTGGAGGACCCCAGGTTCCCCACCCCAGCCAGACAGAGTGAGGTGGCAGGTGCAGGTAGCTTGATTCTGGACTGTGTCACTTCCATTGGTAGGCATGACATCATATTTTTTGAATGCTCTTAACAAAATACCTCCCTTCCTGTGTAAGCATATATGAGATGCGCGAACCCTATGCGCGCGCAGAGTCGCTCTCTCCTGCGAGGGAGAAGGCCGGCCCCCACCTTCGCGCGTGTTGCTGTTGTGGTCGCGCGTGAGGCAGGGGCGGCAAGCTGCAGTTCCTCGCCCACGAGAGGCTCCGTTTGGCTTCCGCAGCCCACCTGCACCATCCCTCCACAAAGGGGCACGAGAGGAAGGCCACTGGGGGAGAAAGGCAGGTGGGGGCGGGGGGCAGGGCGGGGGGCAGGGCTGCCCCCTGAGAGAGAGCGGCTGGGAGAAAGAGAGAGGGCCAGCCTGGCTCGGCACGTCTCTGCTGGCCCAACGTCGCAGCGCCTCTCTCCCCCCCTTTCCCCTTCCCTTCCTGTCCTCTTGCCTCTCCTCCGGTGGCACCTCCTTCCGGTACTCCTGCCCTCGCCCAACATGGCGGCAGCACAGCGTCTTCCGCCCAGTTCCCTCTCCTTCCTCTCCTCTTGCCTCTCCTGTGGCACCTCCTTCCGGTACCCCTGCCCTCGCTCAACATGGCGGCAGCACAGCCCAAAATGGCGGCACTAGAAGAAAGCCACTGGGGGAGAAAGGCAGGTGAGGGCGGGGCGGGGGGCAGGGCTGCACCCTGGGGAGAGCGGGGTCGAGAGAGAGCGGCTGGGAGAAAGAGAGAGGGCCAGCCTGGCTCGGCACGTCTCTGCTGGCCCAGCGTCGCAGCGCCTCTTCCGCCTTTTCCCCTCCCTTTCCGCTCGTCTCTCCTCCGGTTGGAACCTCCTTCCGGTATCCCTGCCCTCGCCCGTTTCCCTCCCCTTCCTGTCCTCTTGCCTCTCCTCCGGCGGCACCTCCTTCCGATACCCCTGCCCTCGCCCAACATCGAGAGAGAGAGAGGGAGCATCCTAGAATGGTAGAGATGGAATGGTAGAGATGGAAGGGAAACCAAGGGTCATCTAGTCCAACCCTCTGTAAAGAAGCTCAGAGCTACAATTCCCAGGTCTTCTTTGGGAATTCTATGGGAATTGAGAGTTTCTGAATTCATGAGCATTCATGAGCATCCGCTCATGTTTTTACCTTTTAGTGAAAGTGGCCACAAGTGACTTGGGAAACGCAGCCAGATGGGTGGAGTATAAATAATATAATTATATTGCTCCTGCTGCTGTTCTTCTCTTACTCAAACCCAACCCTATCCCAAACCTTAACCTTAATACAGATAGGTAGCCGTGTTGGTCTGCCATAGTCAAAACAAAAAAAATTCCTTCCACACTGAAGAAGTGTGCATGCACACGAAAGCTCATACCAAGAACTAACTTAGTTGGTCTTTAAGGTGCTACTGGAAGGAATTTTTTTTGTCTTAACCTTAATGCTCACCCTAACTCAAACCTAACCCTCACCCTCACCCTAGCGCTCACTAATATTAACTTAAACCCAACCCTATCCCGAACCTTAACCTTAACCCTAACCCAAACTTAAGCCTAAACCTAAACCTAAGCCTAATTTAACCCTAAACCTAACCTTAACCCTAATTCTAATTTAAACCTAACTCTTAACTTAACCCTAACCCTGATTGTAATCATTACCCTAACCCTGGCCCTAACCCTAACTCAAACCCAACCCTAACCCTAATGGTGCAAGAAGTATCTGTGGTTTAGGGGGTAAGGGGTGTCCTACGGTTTAGGAGTTAGGGTCAGGTTGGGGGTAGGGTTTAGGGTTACGGTATAAGGTTAGGGTGGACTGGGACATGGATGGTGCTGTGGTCTAAACCACAGGGCCTAGGGTTTGCCAATCAGAAGGTCCGTGGTTCATATCCCCATGACAGGGTGAGCTCCCATTGCTCGGTCCCTGCTCCTGCCAACCTAGCAGATTGAAAGCACGTCAAGTGCAAGTAGATAAATAGGTACCACTCCGGCAGGAAGGTAAATGGCGTTTCCATGTGCTGCTCTGGTTCGCCAGAAGCGGCTTTGTCATGCTGTCCACATGACTCGGAAGCTGTCTGCAGACAAACGCTGGCTCCCTCAGCCAGTAAAGCGAGATGAGTGCCGCAACCCCAGAGTCAGGGGCCAGGGCCACAGCAAGGTCCTCCTATATGCTCAATTTGCAAACTAAATCAGGAACTCTGCATCTGCAGTTTGTGAAGGGATGAAGAAAAGAAACCTGCACAGAACTATGCAGTTAAGGTCAACTGTTATCTGGCCCTCAGTTGACTATTGGTATGGGATAGAGCATCCCATTCCGGTCACTGAATGGGCAAAGTGCTTTGATGGGCATATGATGGGCTGCTTTGTGTGGAGGGAATTGGAGCTTAGATTTGTCATGGAACCCTTATCAGGGAAGGTGGATCTGTGCCTTGAACTGGTTTGATTGAGTTTGGGATTTGACCAAATTTGGTATGCAGCTCTACTGCATACTGCTAGCTATATCTATATATTTGCACTTTATTATTATAATAAAGTATTATTATACTTGGAACATTATCCTTTTTTTAAATGAAAACATATTTTTATTAAGTTTTACATAACAAATTTAAATTCAGACATTAATCATCATTTAGGATTCTCTGAATCCTTCGACTCCCCTCCACCCTTCCATGGTTCCCATTATCAACCTCCCTCCCCAGCTGCTTCCCTTATTTTATCTCTTTTTTTAAAATAAAAATAATCTTTCTACCATTTTTTTTGTACATTAAAAGCATTTCTCAAATCCTGCTAAAGTTTTTAGTAGCTTATACAATATAATTTTTTCCTATTCTTTCTTAAATTTAGTCTCTTCCTGGTTTCTGATTTTCCCAGTCAATTTCCAATTTCGCCATATCAACCATTCATCTCTGCTCAGGACTTTATCTTCTTTGCAATAGTATCCACACTGCTGTCATCGCCTACATAAATAGTCATTTCTGCTCCTTTGGAATTTCTGCACCTAAAATACCTGGTGTTATGTATTGAAGTTCTCACCCTGGCCACCTGGAGTATCGTGTATAGTATATAGTTTTCACACAGATCCACATCAGTTACTTTAGGCGGGAAACCCTGGGTTGTTGTTGCTACAATGTTGACAGCCGGCTGCTTATAAAAGCAGGCCGGCTGAGCTGTTTGCTATTCTGTTCTGTTCCAGCTTACAAATAAAGAGCTGCTTTGGAGAAATTGCTGTGTTGTCTGCCATGTCTACCCACTATTTAACACCTAATAAAAGACTCTGGATTTTTCGCAAACGTTACTTTAAACATTTTTTTCAATTTATTATAAATCATTTCTCAGAATGCTTTTGTCCACCAAATTTCTTTCTCTTTGCATTTCCAACAAACATTTGAAGCAGTTCTAACCCTCCATAATTTTTCCCAAGATGAAAATTGGATATTATGCCCAATATCTTGTGCCAAATGTATCATTACCGATTTAACTTTTTCATCTTTGGTATGCCACTTTAGCAACAATTTATACATTTTAGAAAGTAACCACATTTGTCAGAGTTGCTTCAAGATCCTAGCTCACAGAGGATCACGCTAGCCAACGGTCATTAAGTAAAAGTCTTTATTGAGTTACAGTTTCCATTCTCCAGCTGCTGCGTGCAACTCTACGTCTAGTAGCTAGATCGGCGAAGCTCCGTCTGAATCTCCGCCCCTTGTACACCAACTTAATATCCTAGCCCTGCTCCACCTTTTCCGCCTGACTGTTCTTCTCTGGGTCCCTCTGCCCCCCTGGGTCTCTTCCTTCCGGGATTCTTCTGACGCTGACCCCCCGGACCCTCCTGTCTCCTTGCGCCGGGCTTTAGGACCTGGCTCCCTTTCCGGGCTGCCTACTGCGCCGCCTTCCTGTGCATTTGAACTTGGCGCGCGCGCCCAACCTTCCACCTTCCGTCTAACCGTCTCTTCGCTCCCAGATGGAGGTGTGGCCACCCCTGACTCGTGCCCTCCCTCCTGTTGTGAGCTGCCAGCGCTTGCCCCCTGGCTCCCTTCCTCTTCCCTGTTCTCTGGCGGCGACGCTGGTCCCGATCTCCAACTGCTCTCCTCTGAGTCCCCTCTGGCTCTATCTTCCTGGGGTGCCCCCCTAAACTCCCCCCTTGCCTTGGCCACTGGTGCTCCTTTCTGTGAATCCTCCGATTCACTGGAAAGACTCGGAGATCTCGGGTCGTCGTCATCACTCATCTTTTCTTCTGCCTCCTCCCCTTCGCTCTCTGTTTCCTCCCTTGCCCTTGCCTCTGCTCCTGAACCCCTGACAACATTATTTTCCATTAAAGATTTTTCAAACCTTGAAATTTCTTTACTGAATCCAATTTTCTTATCTATTTTAAACACATCATTTAATTGATATTGCAACCAGTCTGTTACTGTCTTATATCCTCAAAACTTTTTCAATTTCAATGGTTGCTCTACTTCCATAAGCAACTCTCTATAGGTTGCCCATTCATTTTTTGCATTAGTCTTTCTCAGGGATATCGTTTCCCTGGGGAAAGCCACCATGATGCCTACATAGAAAGAAGAATATTGGATTTCGCTTATTTCAAGTTGTGTTCTTTGGTGTTAATGCAACATTAACCCAGAAATCGCAAAAAGTATGTGTCAGAGACTGCCTCCAGGTCCCAGCTCACAGAGGACCAACGCCCAAAAGAGGTCTCTAACAGGCGGAGAATCCTTATCCCAACCCAGGACGTTGACCAATGCAAAAAAGCGGGAATGAAACTGCCTTACGCTGGCTTTCCCTTGTCTTAGCCCAAATATGTCCTTCCGGGCAATGTCAATGTCAATGTTTGATAAAAAGCAGGAATCCATTGCTTTAATGAATGCATCTGCGCTCCGGAGCGCTGGATCCTTATCTCTCCACAGATTGCGCAGCCATGCTTTCGCGTCCCCTTGCAAATGGGACAAGATAAACCCCACCTTCTCTTGCTCATCTCTAAAGTCTTTTTCCAGCAGTTTCAGCGCAAACTGCACGTCTGCTCGGAAATTGGGGTACTGCTGTAAATTCCCATCGAACTGAGATACAAGGCTGCCTCCTCTCTTCCCCAACCCAATCCCCTCGGATCTGGGTCCCGGTTGCCCCTGCTTCGCAAGCACTTCCAACCTGGCTTGGAGATCTCTGCAGGCAGCTGCCGCTTCGTCTTCTCTCTTCCTGGATGCGATTACCTCCGCGTTGAGTTGTGTCACCGCATTTTGCAAGGCAGCTATTTGCTGTTCGGTAGTCATTTCGCCTGACTCTTGTGAGCTCGCGAGGCACCAGTCTTCTTCCCGCGCTGCGTATACTCACGCAGCGACTCCTTCGGTGAAGAAAACTGATGAAATCTGAGACGGAGCTTACTGTCAGAGACTGCCTCCAGGTCCCAGCTCACAGAGGACCAACGCTAGCCAGCGGTAATATACAAAAGTCTTTATTAAAGTACATTATCCATTTTCAAACCCTAGCGTGCGTCTCTACGTCTGGACACTAGACCGGCGAAGCTCCGTCTGAGTCTCCGCCCCCTGTACACCAGCTTAAGACTCTAGCCTTACTCCACCTTTTCCGTCTCTCCTTCCGCCTCTGGGTCCTACCACCCCCCGGGGTCCCTTCCTTCCTGGACGCTTCGGAGGCGGACCCCTCGGACTCTTCCCCCTCCCTTCGGCGGGCTTTAGGACCTGGCTCCCTATCCGGGCTGCTCATTGCGCCACCCTCTTGTACATTTGAACTTGGCGCGCGCGCGCTGCCTCCGACCTTCCTTTTGACCGTTTCCTCGCTCTCTGATGCAGGCGTGGCTAACCCTGACTCATGTCCTTCCGCTGACGGAAAGCTGCCTGCTGCCGATGCCTGGGACTCCTCCCCTCTACTGCTCTCCGGTGGGGAAGCTGGTCCCGATTTCCAGCTGCTGCTCTCGGAGTCCCCTCTGGCCCCTCCTTCCTGAGGTGTTCCCTCTGGCAACCCCCTAGCTCTGACCACGGGAGCCCCTTTCTGTGAATCCTCCGATTCGCTGGAGAGACTTAGAGACCTCGGGCGGCTCTCATCGCTCACTTCCCCCTCGGATTCCTCCCCCTCGGTCTCTAATTCCTCCCTTTCCTGTCCCTCTGCTCCTGAGCCCCTGACAACTGCTGTCTTGCCCCTCGAGCTGGGCAGATCCGTGACAAAGTCCAGGGCCACCCTCTCCCACTGTTCGAGCGGTGTTTGCAGCGGTTCCAGCAGTCCCGCCGGCGGTTTGTGCACTGACTTGTACCTCTGGCAGGTGTCGCACCTCGAGACGTAATCCGCGACTTCCCCCCGCAGCTTGGGCCACCAAAAATCTCTGGCTACTAATTCTACAGTCTTTTCTTTGCCAAAGTGCCCGGCAGTGGGAGCGTCATGTAACTGCTGCAGTACCCTTGCGCGGAGGTCGCCTCCCGGTACGTAGAGTGCCCCCTTGCGGATGAGTAATCCGTCGCGTATCTGCAACTCGTCGTCCTTCGCCGTGCCCCTGTGCACCTCCTCCATCTTGGCTTGTGCGAAGGGGTCCTCCTGCAGCGCGCGACGTACGGCTTCCAGGTCCACGGTTGCCGAAGCGCACGCCCACGCTTCCGGTGCGAAAATGTGTTTGGCCGCCGACGGTGCCGCCTCCTCGAGGTATTGCGGCTTCCTGGACAGTGCATCCGCCATGACGTTGTTGTCGCCTGGGATGTACTCTATCCTGAAGTCGAAGTCCGCGAAGAATTCCGCCCATCGTATGTGCCTCTGGTTCAGGAACCTCGCCGTGCGCCAGTACTCCAGGTTCTTGTGGTCCGTGCGGACCTGCACTGTGTGTTTGGCTCTGATAAGGAAGTGCCGCCATGCCTTGAACGCTGCATGAATAGCTAGCAACTCCCTGTCCCAGATGGTGTAGTTCTGCTCTGACTTGCTGAGCTTCCTGGAGTAGAAGGCGCACGGTCTCCAGTCCCCATGCGGGTCTTGTTGCAACAGGACAGCTCCCACGGCCCTGTCTGAGGCGTCTGTCTCCACCCTCATCGGTCTGCTGGGATTCACATGCAGTAGCTGCTCTTCGGACGCGAAGAGACGCTTGAGTTTCTGAAAGGACTGCTCCACTTGCTCCGTCCAGATGAATTTCTTCTTCTTGGAGCTGAGCGTGTCAGTGATGGCCGCCGTCTGCATAGCGAACCCCTTGATGAACTTGCGGTAAAAGTTGGCAAAGCCGACAAACCGCTGGACTTCCTTCCGATTGCGTGGGCTCTTCCAGTCCAATACTGAGCGAACCTTGGCGCTGTCCATGGCGAGCCCCTTGTCCGACAATTTGTAGCCCAGGAAATCTACCTCCGTCATGTCGAACTGGCACTTCTCCAGCTTGGCGTACAGTCTGTGCTCCTGCAGTCTCTGCAGAACTTCCCTGACATCCCTCTCATGAGCCTCTCGCGATGCTGAAAATATCAGGATGTCGTCCAGGAAGCATACGCACTTCTTGTAGAGGAGTCCCGCCAACACGTGATGCATGAAGGCTTGAAAGCAGTGGGAGCCATTTTGTAATCCGAAGGGCATAACTCTGTATTCATAGGTGCCCAGTGGCGTGAACATGGCCGTTTTCCACTCGTCGCCCTCCCGTATGCGAATCAGGTTGTACGCCCCTCGCAGGTCCAACTTGGTGAAAACGCGTCCTTTTCTCACCGTCGCGAGCAGGTCGTCTATCCTGGGCATGGGGAAGGCTGAGGGCTTGGTCTTCGAGTTCAAAATTCTATAGTCCACCACCAGTCTTTTTTGGGGCGTGTCCTTTTTCTTCACAAAGAATACGGGACTGCCCCCCACTGCTTTCTTCTCCCGGATGAACCCGCGCTTCAAATTGTGATCTATGAACTCCCTGAGTTCCTGCAGTTCATCCTCAGACATGGAATACAGTTTCCCGGTTGGCAGCGTCGCCCCCGGCAGGAGGTCAATCTTGCAGTCATAGGACCTGTGGGGAGGTAGCTTGTCCGCTTCCTTCTCACAGAATACCTCCAAAAATTCTGCGTACTTGAGTGGCACTGCTTACAGCGTGCCCAATTGTAACTGCGGGTCATCCTCTTCCCCTTCAGGGCTAGGTATAATGCAATGTTCCGCACAGTAGGAGGAGCCGAAAGTCAGTTGGCGTTGGTACCAAGCCAATGCTGGACTGTGCCTGTGCAGCCAACTCATGCCCAATACTACAGGCGTGTCCGACAATTGGGTGACATTGAAGCTGATGACTTCCCGGTGATTCCCAATTTGCATCACCATCGGCGGCGTTTGCTGCACCACCTGCCCCCCTAGCAACTCCCTGCCATCCACTGTGACAACCTTCAGGGGCAGCATGGCTGGCAGTAGCGCTATGCTGTGTTGTTGAATGAACTCCAGTCCTATAAAGTCTGCGTTACTGCCAGAGTCAATAGTAATAGGCACTTCCATAGTTAGTCCATTGGGTAGCTGGAGCGATGCGGTGAGTTGCACCACTGGTTTGGGTGGGAGGGGGTCTGTGGGCTGCAAAATTTCTGGGGACTGCTTCACTGACTCGTCTGGCTGGGCCCCAGTGCCTCTGTTTCCAGCCAGACTCTGTCGTTTCCCTGCTGTGGTTCTCTCTGCTGAGTTGCTTCCGTTACTGTTGCGGAGGCTGCAGTGTGTCTGTGGAGCCTCTGGGGACACTCTTTCGCCATGTGCTGCGGATTGTCGCAGATGTAACACTTCCTGTTCCCTCTAGGCGGCTTCGCTTTGACTGCTCCCGGTGTTAGGGCTCTGGTTGCTGACTGAGCCCTGGCGCCTCCAATCTCCATCGGTTCCTCTCCCCCTCCCTGCGGAGGTGTGGATTGCGCACGCGCTGCATCCCTGGGAAAGAGGGGAGGTGCTCTCGCTGGCGTGCGTCCCCAACGCCCTTCATCTTTGCTCCATGGACGTCCTTCCAGACGTACCCCAAGTGTCAGCGCCCGCTGGACGATTTCCTGAGTGCTCTTTGGTCTCTCCCCCCTTGCAATTTCATCTTTAACATTTGCATTCAAGCCTTCCCAAAAAAGGTCTCTGACTGGAGCAGAATGTTTTTCCCAACCCAGCGCGTTGACCAATGCAAAAAAGCGAGAATGATACTGCCTTACAGTGGCTCTTCCTTGTTTCAAACCATGTATGTCTTTTCTGGCGATATCAATGTCTATATTAGATAAAAAACACGAATCCATCGCTTTAATGAATGCATCCGCACTTTGGAGCGCCGGATCTTTATCTCTCCACAGATTACGCAGCCACGCTTTAGCGTCTCCATGCAAATGAGAGAAGATAAACCCCACCTTCTCTTGCTCATCTCTAAAGTCTTTATCCAGCAGTTGCAGCGCAAACAGCACGTCTGCTCGGAAGTTGGGGTACTGCTGTAAATTCCCATCGAAATGAGATACAAGGCTGCCTCCTCTCTTCCCCAGCCCAATCCCCTCTGATTTGGGTCCCGGTTGCCCCTGCTTAGTAAGCACTTCCAACCTGGCTTGGAGATCCCTGCAGGCGGCAGCCGCTTCGTCTTCCCTCTTCCTGGATGCGATTACCTCCGCGTTGAGTTGTGTCACTGCATTTTGCAGAGCTGCTATCTGCTGTTCTGTAGTCATCTTGCCTGACTTTTGTGAGCTCGCGAAGCACCAATCTTCGCCCCTCGCTGCGTAACCTCACGCTGCGAGGTTTTTGGTGCAAAAGGGAGATGGAGCTTACTGTCAGAGCTGGCTCCAGGTCCCAGCTCACAGAGGACCAACGCTAGCCGGCAGTAATGTACAAAAGTCTTTATTGAAGTACAGTTTCCATTTCCAAACCGGAGCGCCCCAGCTCTACATCTTAGAGCTAGACCGGCGAAGCTCCATCTGAGTCTCCCCCCCCTGTACACCAGTTTAAGACTCAAACCTTACTCCACCTCTTCCGTCTCTCCTTTCTCCTCTGGGTCCTTCTACCCCCCGGGGTCCCTTCCGTCCTGGACTCTTCTTTTTTTATATATATAATTCTTTTTATTAATATTCCTTTATCATTACACCAACAAAACTTTACAAAAGAAAGCATCAAAAAGAAAAAGGCAAACAACCAAAGATAAAAAATAAAAAGTACACAAAATACAGCAAAAACCAAGACCCGAATTAACAGGTGCAGAAAAGACAAAAAGAATAAAGAATATTTAAAAATTTACATACGACACTTAGTCATCCTTCACTTCCTCCCTTACTGATTTCGGGTATACATTTTTACACATTACATTTTACAGCTGGTGTTGGTTTTTTTTTGTTTGCGCATCGAAAGTTTTATAGTAAACCTGCTATAGTTGGTAAATTTCTGAAATTGCTTTCTATGTATGCTGAAAATTTGATCCATTCCTCATTTAACTTTGCTTTCTTTTGATTTCTAATTCTTTGCGTCATTTTTGCCAGTTCTATGAAGCCATATAGTTTCGATTGCCAGTCCTTTACTGTTGGTAAGTTTGTATTTTTCCAATTTTGGGCAATTAGAGTTCTTGCTGCTGCTGTTGAGTATTGGAATAGGGTTTTATCTTTATCCTGAATCTCATTCTCCACCATCCCTAACAAGAAGGCCTCAGGTTTTTTAGGAAAATTGTATCTAAGTATTTTTTTTAATTCGTTGTGTATCTGATTCCAGAACTTTTTTACTTCCTCACATGTCCACCACATGTGGATAAAGTTGCCTTCTTTTATTTTACATCTCCAACATTCCTTATTACCAGTCTTATACATCCTATTTAATTTTTCCGGTGTTAAATACCATCTGTATATCATTTTCTCTAGATTTTCTCTTATTGCAGCACTTGCCGTGAACTTTATTCCCTCCCTCCAGAGTTTTGCCCATTTTTCATATTCGATGTTATGTCCCAAGTCTATCCTCCATTTAACCATGACTTCTTTGGTCTCTTCCTCCTTCATGTCCCAACCTAATAAGATGTTATACATTTTAGACACTATCTTGGTTTTATTTTCAATTATTTCAATTTGGAACTTGGATTTTTTTTCATTCATTCCTGATTTTTTATCTTCCATCCATAAAGCATTAATCTGGTGGTACTGTAGCCAGCCCTTCAGCTTCTCCTTTAACTCCTCGTATGATTTTAATTTCCAGCTATCTTGCGATCTGATTAGTAAATCTTCATATGTCAGTTTTTGTTCTTCCTCATTTATCCTCCTGATTGATAAGATATTTGTAGGGGATAACCACCAGGGTGTTTTCTGCTCTAACATTTTTTTGTGTCTTTCCCAAACTTCATAGAGAGAGCCTCTGATGATGTGGCTTGTAAATCCTTTGTGCACCTTCCCTTTGTTTAGCCAAAGGTAGGCATGCCAGCCAAACCTATTGTCTACTCCTTCTAGATCTAATAAGTCGGTATTCTCCAGGGTTATCCAGTCTTTAACCCAACATAGACAAGCTGCTTCGTAATAGAGTTTTAGGTTGGGAACAGCAAGTCCTCCTCTCTCCTTCTTGTCCGTAAGCAATTTGAATCTGATCCTAGGCCTTCTGCCTTGCCATATAAATCTCGTAAGTATTTTTTGCCATTCTTTGAAGATTTTAGATCCTCTTATAACCGGGATGTTTTGAAATAAAAACAGCATCTTAGGTAGGACATTCATTTTTATCGCTTCCATCCTACCAAGCCATGAGAGTTTAACTTTACTCCATACATCCAGATCTTTTTTAACTTTATTCCAAGTTGCAGTGTAATTATCTTCAATTAAATTTATAGTTTTTGATGTAAGCCAAATTCCTAGGTATTTTACTCTATTTGCTACCTTAATTCCAGATTCTCTTTCTAATTTCTCCTTTTCCTCAGTATCCAAATTTTTTGTCAGCATCTTTGTTTTGGCTTTATTTAATTTAAAACCAGAATGTTTTCCGTATTCTTCTACTACCTCCAGGGCTTTGTTAAGGCTTTCTTGCGGTTCTCCCAAAGATAATATCAGGTCGTCCGCATATGCTTTTAATTTGTACTCTTTTAGGCCCACTTTAATCCCTTGTATCTCTGACTTCGATCTTATTTTATTTGCCAGGATTTCTAGAACCATTATAAATAAAAGTGGGGAGAGAGGACAGCCCTGCCTCGTTCCTTTCTCAATTTTAAATCTACTTGTAAGGTTGTTATTTATAACCAGTTTGGCAAATTGGTTTGAATATATCGCCTGAATTCCTTTCAGGAACTCGCCCTCTATCCCTGCTTTTTCCATGGTTTTTATCAAGAACGACCAAGATACATTGTCAAACGCTTTTTCTGCGTCTATAAAGATTAAGGCTGCCGGTATCTCATTTTTAATCTCTAGGTATTCTAATAGATCAATCACATGCCTCACATTATCTTTCAGGAATCTATTGGGTAGAAACCCCGCTTGGTCTTTATGGATTAGAGTTGTTAGGTACTTTTTCAATCTGTTTGCCATGATGTCAGCGTAGATTTTATAATCGTTATTTAACAGGGATTGGCCACGCCTCCATCGGGGAGTGAGGAAACGGTCAAGAGGAAGGTCGAAAGCTGGGCGCGCGCGCCAAGTTCAAATGTACAGTTGGCAGCCCGGATAGGGAGCCAGGTCCCAAAGCCCGCCGAAAAGAGGGGGAGGAGTCAGGGGGGTCAGCGTCAGCGTCAGAAGAGTCCAGAAAGGAGGAGACCCCGGGGGCAGAAGGACCCAGAGGAGAAAGGAGAGACGGAAAAGGTGGAGTAAGATTAGAGTCTTAAGCTGGTGTACAGGGGGTGGAGACTCAGATGGAGCTTCGCCGGTCTAGCCTCTAAAACGTAGAGCTGGGGCGCTGCGGCTTGGAAATGGAAACTGTACTTCAATAAAGACTTTTGTACATTACTACCGGCTAGCGTGGGTCCTCTGTGAGCTGGGACCTGGAGCCAGCTCTGACAACCGTCTTTTCACTTCCATATGCGTAGAAAGAAGACGAATAAGGTTTGATTTGGCTTATTTCAATTCGCATGGTGCTTTCTGGGTGTGCACCAGAATCGCCCCCAACCAAAGCAAAAAGGAGTTTTGGGTTCCAACTACATTAAAAAAAAAAAAAAAAGATGGGCTTATTTCCAATTGTTGTTTTGGGGGATAGAATGCACATTCAACCAAAACCCGCAGAGTTAAATGTTTGTTATCAGCCCAAATCAAGCATAGGTGTTTTAGTTCCATCGCAATAGAAAGAGGACGAACAAGCTTTAATTGTTCTTTCGGTGTTCATTCACCCACAAATAGCAAAGAAAAGTGTAATAAGTGTAAACTACGCAAAAGAGGTTGTTTTCCTTCCATCTACATAGAAAGAAGAATCTTGGATTTCGCTTATTTCAAGTTGTGTTCTTTGGTGTTAATGCAACATTAAGCCAGAAATCGCAAAGTGTATGAAATGAGACCAGTATAGCAAAACACTGTCTTTTTGCTTCCATATGCGTAGAAAGAAGACGAATAAGGTTTGATTTGGCTTATTTCAATTCGCATGGTGTTGTTTGGGTGTGCACCAGAATCACCCCCAACCAAAGCAAAAAGGAGTTTTGGGTTCCAACTACATAAAAAGAAGATGGGCTTATTTCCAATTGTTGTTTTGGGGGAAAGAATGCAGATTCACCCAAAAACCGCAGTTAAATGTTTGTTATCAGTCCAAATCAAGCATAGGTGTTTTAGTTCCATCGCAATAGAAAGAGGACGAACAAGCTTTAATTGTTCTTTCGGTGTTCATTCACCCACAAATAGCAAAGCAAAGTGTAATAAGGCAACATTAAGCCAGAAATCGCAAAGTGTATGTAATGAGACCAGTATAGCAAACACTGTCTTTTTGCTTCCATATGCGTAGAAAGAAGACGAATAAGGTTTGATTTGGCTTATTTCAATTCGCATGGTGTTGTTTGGGTGTGCACCAGAATCACCCCCAACCAAAGCAAAAAGGCGTTTTGGGTTGCATCTGCATAAAAGATGTTAAAGCTCTGATTGGGGTTATTTCAGATTGGTGTTTTTGGGGTTAGAATGCACATTCACACAGAAATCGCAGAGTGAAATGCTTGTTATCAGCCCAAATCAAGCATAGGTGTTTTAGTTCCATCGCAATAGAAAGAGGACGAACAAGCTTTAATTGTTCTTTCGGTGTTCATTCACCCACAAATAGCAAAGCAAAGTGTAATAAGTCTAAACTAGGCAAAAGAGGTTGTTTTCCTTCCAACTACATAGAAAGAAGAATCTTGGATTTCGCTTATTTCAAGTTGTGTTCTTTGGTGTTAATGCAACATTAAGCCAGAAATCGCAAAGTGTATGTGTCAGAGCTGCTCCCCGATCCCAGCTCACAGAGGATCACGCTAGCCAGCGTTTGCTTTATAAAAGTCTTTATTGAGTTACAGTTTCCATTTCCAAGCTGCTGCGTGCAACTCTACGTCTTATGGCTAGACCGGCGAAGCTCCGTCTGAATCTCCGCCCCTCGTACACCAACTTAATATCCTCGCCTTACTCCACCTTTTCCGCCTGACCGTCCTTCTCTGGGTCCCTCTGCCCCCCGTGGTCTCCTCCCTCCGGGACTCCTCTGACGCTGACCCCCCGGACCCTCCTGTCTCCTTGCGTCGGGCTTTAGGACCTGGCTCCCTTTCCGGGCTGCTTACTGCGCCGCCTTCCTGTGCATTTGAACTTGGCGCGCACGCCCAGCCTTCCACTTTCCGCTTGACCGTTTCTTCGCTCCCCGATGGGGGCGTGGTCACTCCTGACTCATGCCCTCCTCCCTGCTGCGAGCTGCCAGGGCTCGATCCCTGACGTCCTTCCTCTCCACTGCGCTCTGGTGGGGACGCTGGCCCCGATTTCCAACTGCTGCCCTCTGAACCCCCGCTGGTCCCTTCCTCCTGGGGTGTCCCCCTAGGCCCCCCCCTTTGCTCTGGCCACTGGCGCTCCTTTCTGTGAATCTTCCGATTCACTGTAAAGACTCGGAGATCTCGGGTCGTCGTCATCACTCATCCTTTCTTCGGACTCCTCCCCCTCGCTCTCTGTTTCCTCCCTTGCCCTCGCCTCTGCTCCTGAACCCCTGACAGTATGTAATGAGACCAAAATAGCAAAACACCGTCTTTTCGCTTCCATATGCGTAGAAAGACGAATATGCTTTGATTGGGCTTATTTCAAATTGCATTGTGGTTTTTGGGTGTGCACCACAGTAGCCCCCAACGAAAGCAAAAAGGTGTTTTGGGTTCCATCTACATAAAATGAAGATGATAAAGCTCTGATTGGGCTCATTTCCAATTGTTGTTTTGGGGGATAGAATGCACATTCACCCAAAAACCGCAGAGTTAAATGTTTGTTATCAGCCCAAATCAAGCATAGGTGTTTTGGTTCCCTCTCAATAGAAAGAGGAGAACTGGCTTTAATTGTTCTTTCAGTGTTCATTCACCCACAAATAGCAAAGCAAAGTGTAATAAGTCTAAACTACGCAAAAGAGGTTGTTTTCCTTCCAACTACATAGAAAGAAGAATCTTGGATTTCGCTTATTTCAAGTTGTGTTCTTTGGTGTTAATGCAACATTAAGCCAGAAATCGCAATGTAATGAGACCAGTATAGCAAAACACTGTCTTTTTGCCTCCATATGCTTAGAAAGAAGACGAATAAGGTTTGATTTGGCTTATTTCAATTCGCATGGTGTTGTTTGGGTGTGCACCAGAATCACCCCCAACCAAAGCAAAAAGGCGTTTTGGGTTGCATCTGCATAAAAGATGTTAAAGCTCTGATTGGGGTTATTTCAGATTGGTGTTTTTGGGGTTAGAATGCACATTCACCCAGAAATCGCAGAGTGAAATGCTTGTTATCAGCCCAAATCAAGCATAGGTGTCAGAGACCGCCTCCAGGTCCCAGCTAGCCAGCGGTAATATACAAAAGTCTTTATTTAAGTACATTATTGTCAGGGGTTCAGGAGCAGAGGGACAGGAAAGGAGGAATTAGAGACCGAGGGAGAGGAATCCGAGGGAGAGGTCAGCGATGATAGCCGTCCGAGGTCTCTAAGTCTCTCCAGCGAATCAGAGGATTCACAGAAAGGGGCTCCCGTGGTCAGAGCTAGGGGGTTGCCAGAGGGAACACCTCAGGAAGCAGGGGCCCGAGGGGACTCAGAAAGCAGCAGTTGGAAATCGGGACCAGCTTCCCCACCGGAGAGCAGTAAGGGGGAGGAGTCCCAGGCATCGGCAGCAGGCAGCTTTCCGTCAGCGGAAGGAGAGGAGTCAGGGTTAGCCACGCCTGCATCAGAGAGCGAGGAAACGGTCAAAAGGAAGGTCAGAGGCAGCGCGCGCGCGCCAAGTTCAAATGTGCGAGAGGGTGGCGCAATGAGCAGCCCGGATAGGGAGCCAGGTCCCAAAGCCCGCCGAAGAGAGGGGGAAGAGTCCGAAGGGTCCGCCTCCGAGGCGTCCAGGAAGGAAGGCACCCCGGGGGGTAGTAGGACCCAGAGGCGGAAGGAGAAACGAAGAAGGTGGAGTAAGGCTAGAGTCTTAAACTGGTGTACAGGGGGCGGAGACTCAGACGAGGCTTCGCTGGTCTAGGGTCTAGACGTAGAGACGCACGCTAGGGCTTGAAAATGGAAACTAAACTTCAATAAAGACTTTTGTACAGTTCTACTGGCTAGCGTTGGTCCTCTGTGAGCTGGGACCGGGAGGCAGTCTCTGACAGTAAGCCTCGACTCACATTTCATCGGTTTTCTTCGCCTCAAGCATCGCTACGGGAGCGAGGCAGGGAGGGAAGAAGACTGGTGCCTTGCGAGCTCACAAAAGTCAGGCGAGATGACTACAGAACAGCAAATAGCTTCCCTGCAAGAAGCGGTGACACAACTCAGCGCTGAAATAATCGCATCCAGGAAGAGAGAAGAAGAAGCGGCAGCTGCCTGCAAAGATCTTCAAGCCAGGTTGGAAGGGCTTGTGAAGCAGGGGCTACCGGGACCCAGATCTGAGGGGATTGGGTTGGGGAAGAGAGGAGGCAGCATTGTATCTCATTTTGATGGGAATTTACAGCAGTACCCCAATTTCCGAGCAGACGTGCTGTTTGCGCTGCAGCTGCTGGATAAAGACTTTAGAGATGAGCAAGAGAAAGTGGGGTTTATCTTGTCCCATTTGCATGGGGACGCGAAAGCATGGCTGCGCAATCTGTGGAGGGATAAGGATCCAGCGCTCCAAAGCGCAAATGCATTCATTAAGGCAATGGATTCCTGTTTCTTATCAAACATAGACATTGACATTGCCCGGAAGGACATACATGGGCTACGACAGGGGAAAGCAAGTGTAAGGCAGTATCATTCCCGGTTTTTTGCATTGGTCAACGCGCTGAATTGGGATATGGATTCTCCGCAAGTTAGAGACCTTTTTTGGGAGGGATTGAGCCCACAGATCAAGGATGAGATGGCACGGGGAGAGAGACCCAAAACCACTCAGCAAGTGGTTGAAAGAGCGCTAACGATTGGGGTGAGGCAGGAAGAACGCCCATGGAGCAAAGAAGAAGGGCGTTGGGGACGCACACCAGCGAGAGTGCCCCCCCTCTTGCCCAGGGATGCAGCGCGTGTGCAGTCCACGCCTCCACAGGGAGGGGGCGAAGAGCCGATGGAAATTGGCGGTGCTAGGGCTCACTCAGCTACCAGAGCCTTAACACCGGGAGCAGTCAAACCGAAGCTGCCTAGAGGGAACAGGAAGTGCTATATATGTGATAGTGGACAGCACATGGTGAAAGAGTGTCCCCAGAGGCTCCACAAGCACACTGCAGCTTCAGTGACAGTAATGGAAACAACTCAGCAGAGAGAACCACAGCAGGGAAACGACGGAGTCTGGCTGGAAACGGAGGCACTGGGGCCCAGCCAGACGAGTCAGTGAAGAAGTCCCCAGAGATTTTGCAGCCCACAGACCCCCTCCCGCCCAAACCAGTGGTGCAGCTCACCGCATCGCTCCAGCTGCCCAATGGACTCACCTTAGAAGTGCCTATTACGATTGACTCTGGCAGTAATGCAGACTTTATAGGACTGGAGTTCATTCAACAACACAACATAGCGCTACTGCCAGCCACGCTGCCCCTGAAGGTTGTCACGGTGGATGGCAGGGAACTGCTGGGGGGGCAGGTGGTACAGCAGACGCCGCCGATGGTGATGCAAATTGGGAATCACGGGAAGTCATCAGCTTCAATGTCACCCAATTGTCGGACACGCCTGTAGTATTAGGCATGAGTTGGCTGCACAGGCACAGCCCAGCATTGGCTTGGTACCAGCGCCAACTGACTTTTGGCTCCTCCTACTGTGCGGAACATTGCATTATACCTAGCCCAGAAGGGGAAGAGGAAGACCCGCAGTTACAGTTGGGCACGCTGCAAGCAGTACCCCTCAAGTATGCGGAGTTTTTGGAGGTATTCTGCGAGAAGGAGGCGGACAAGCTACCTCCTCACAGACCCTATGACTGCAAGATTGACCTCCTGCCGGGGGCGACGCTGCCAACTGGGAAACTGTATTCCATGTCTGAGGATGAACTGCAGGAACTCAGGGAGTTCATAGATCACAATTTGAAGCGCGGGTTCATCCGGGAGTCAAAAGCTGTGGGAGGCAGTCCAGTATTCTTTGTGAAGAAGCGGGACACGCCCCAAAAGAGGCTGGTGGTGGACTATCGAATTTTAAACTCGAAAACCAAGCCCTCAGCCTTCCCCATGCCCAAGATAGACGACCTGCTCGCGACGGTGAGGAAAGGACGCGTTTTTACCAAGTTGGATCTGCGAGGGGCGTACAACCTGATTCGCATGCGCGAAGGCGACGAGTGGAAGACGGCCATGTTCACGCCACTGGGCACCTACGAATACAGAGTTATGCCCTTCGGATTACAAAATGTCTCTCACTGTTTTCAAGCCTTTATGCATCATGTGCTGGCGGGACTCCTTTACAAGAAGTGCGTATGCTTCCTGGACGACATCCTGATTTTTTCAGAATCGCGAGAGGCGCACGAGAGGGATGTCAGGGAAGTTCTGCAGAGACTGAAGGAGCACAGGCTGTACGCCAAGCTGGAGAAGTGCCAGTTCGACATGACGGAGGTGGATTTCCTGGGCTACAAGTTGTCGGACAAGGGGCTCGCCATGGACAGCGCCAAGGTTCGCGCAGTTTTAGACTGGAAAAGCCCACGCAATCGGAAGGAAGTCCAGCGGTTTGTCGGCTTTGCCAACTTTTACCGCAAGTTCATCAAGGGATTTGCCATGCAGACAGCGGCCATCACCGACACGCTCAGCTCCAAGAAGAAGAAATTCATCTGGACGGAGCAAGCGGAGCAGTCCTTTCAGAAACTCAAGCGTCTCTTCGCGTCCGAAGAGCAGCTGCTGCATGTGAATCCCAGCAGACCCATGAGGGTGGAGACAGACGCCTCAGACAGAGCCGTGGGAGCCGTCCTGTTGCAACAAGACCAGCAGGGGGACTGGAGGCCGTGCGCCTTCTACTCGAGGAAGCTCAGCAAGTCGGAGCAGAATTATACCATCTGGGACAGGGAGTTGCTAGCCATCCATGCAGCGTTCAAGGCATGGCGGCACTTCCTTATTGGAGCCAGACACACAGTGCAGGTCCACACGGACCACATGAATCTGGAGTACTGGCGCACGGCTAGGTTCCTCAACCAGAGACACATTAGATGGGCAGAGTTCTTCGCGGACTTCGACTTCAAGATAGAGTACATTCCAGGCGACAACAACGTGATGGCGGATGCATTGTCCAGAAAGCCGCAATACCTTGAGGAGGCGGCACCGTCGGCGGCCAAGCACATTTTCGCACCGGAAGCGTGGGCATGCGCGTCGGCAACCGTGGACCTGGACGCCGTACGTCGCGCGCTGCGGGAAGACCCCTTCGCACAGGCCAAGATGGAGGAGGTGCACAGGGGCACAGCGAAGGCCGACGAGTTCCAGATACGCGATGGGTTGCTCCTCCACAAGGGAGCACTCTACGTGCCGGGAGACGACCTCCGCGCAAGGGTACTGCAGCAGCTACACGACGCTCCCACCGCCGGGCACTTTGGCAAAGAAAAGACTGTCGAACTAGTAGCCAGAGACTTTTGGTGGCCCAAGATGTGGGGGGAAGTAGCGGATTACGTCTCGAGATGTGACACCTGCCAAAGGGCCAAGTCAGTTCACAAACCGCCGGCGGGACTGCTGGAACCGCTGCAGACACCGTCTGAACCGTGGGAGAGGGTGGCCCTGGACTTCGTCACGGATCTGCCCAGTTCGAGGGGAAAGACAGCAGTGCTAGTGGTGGTGGACATGTTTACCAAAATGGCACACTTCATTCCGTGTGCGAAGGTAGCCACGGCAGAGCAGACCGCCAAACTGTTCATAGACCACGTGTTCAAAGTCCACGGTCTACCACGGTCTATTCTGTCCGACCGGGGGCGACAGTTCATCTCGAACTTCTGGCAGAAGCTGATGGGCATTCTGAACGTCAAAGTCAATTTAGCGTCGGCGAGACACCCACAGACCAACGGACAAGCGGAGAGGGTCAACGCCATCATGCAGCAGTACCTGAGATGTTACGCCAATCAGCAGCCCACGACATGGGTGGACTACCTGCCACTCGCCGAGTTCGCTTACAAAAATACGAAGCACGTGTCGACGGGGGTGACGCCGTTCTTCGCCAACAACGGGAGGCATCCCAGAACCTTCCCGGGTTTAGAGAGAGTGGGGGAGGGGGAGCCACAGGCAGCGGAAGCCTTAGCGTCGGAGTTGCAGGAGGTTCACGAACAGCTTAGGAGGCAGTTAGAACTAGCAAAGCACGCATACAAAGTGCAGGCCGACAGACACAGAAGAGTTGGGGAAGACATACAGGTGGGAGACTGGGTCTGGTTAGCAGCGCAAGCAGTGCCGACCAGATCGTTAGCGAAGAAGAAGCTAGGACATAAGCAGCTAGGACCTTACCAAGTCCAGGCACAGGTCAATCCAGTGGCTTTCCGGTTGGCTCTTCCGGAGGGTTCCAGAATGCATCCGGTGTTCCATAGATCGGTGCTCACGCCCTACAAAGCACCTCATAGATTTCAGGAGCCAGACACAGCACCAGACCCGCTCAGAGAAGGGCCCAGAAAGGGGGGGTCGCCAAGAAGGGGGCACATCAACGAGGTCACAGAGATTTTAGACTCGAGATGGGGGGAAGAGGGAGTAGAATATCTCCTAGCCAAAGAGGGTACCCCGGCCAGTGCCAACAGCTGGGTACCGGACTATGCCTTGGAGGAGCCTCTGCTCAAAGAGGAGTTTCATGCCCTCTTCCCACACAGGCCCATGCCAGCCGAGTATTTCGACGACTGGCTCTTCACACCCACACTTTCAGCCAGCACATTCCAGGGGTTCGCATCGGACGAGGAACAGGCACCAGTCACAAGCTCCCCGGAGGGTTCGCCACCGGGGTCTGCCTCAGACCGCTCGTATTGGTGGGACGATCGACCAGAGGAGCGGTGGCGCAGGAAGTGGCTGGGGGGTCCTTGGCAGGCATCACCCGCAGAGGGGAACGGAGGCGAGACGGACATGGACGTGTTGGGGGAAGACGTGGGGTTCGAGCAAGGAGGCAGAGAGATGGAAGCAGAGGAGAGCGACGTCGACGAGTACATGGGGGATGAACTGTATCCTGCACGCACCCCCGCTACGACGGAGCACCCAGTACCCACACCGGAAGGAGGGGAGGGGGGAAGGGGGGGCTTCGAGGGGGGGATGGATGTCAGGGGTTCAGGAGCAGAGGGACAGGAAAGGGAGGAATTAGAGACCGAGGGAGAGGAATCCGAGGGAGAGGTCAGCGATGATAGCCGTCCGAGGTCTCTAAGTCTCTCCAGCGAATCAGAGGATTCACAGAAAGGGGCTCCCGTGGTCAGAGCTAGGGGGTTGCCAGAGGGAACACCACAGGAAGGAGGGGCCAGAGGGGACTCAGAAAGCAGCAGTTGGAAATCGGGACCAGCTTCCCCACCGGAGAGCAGTAAGGGGGAGGAGTCCCAAACATCGGCAGCAGGCAGCTTTCCGTCAGCGGAAGGACATGAGTCAGGGTTAGCCACGCCTGCATCAGAGAGCGAGGAAACGGTCAAAAGGAAGGTCAGAGGCAGCGCGCGCGCGCCAAGTTCAAATGTGCGAGAGGGTGGCGCAATGAGCAGCCCGGATAGGGAGCCAGGTCCCAAAGCCCGCCGAAGAGAGGGGGAAGAGTCCGAAGGGTCCGCCTCCGAGGCGTCCAGGAAGGAAGGCACCCCGGGGGGTAGTAGGACCCAGAGGCGGAAGGAGAAACGAAGAAGGTGGAGTAAGGCTAGAGTCTTAAACTGGTGTACAGGGGGCGGAGACTCAGACGAGGCTTCGCTGGTCTAGGGTCTAGATGTAGAGACGCACGCTAGGGCTTGAAAATGGAAACTAAACTTCAATAAAGACTTTTGTACAGTTCTACTGGCTAGCGTTGGTCCTCTGTGAGCTGGGACCGGGAGGCAGTCTCTGACAATTATCCAATTAGCCCCTTTCTGTGAATCCTCCGATTCGCTGGAGAGACTCAGAGACCTCGGACGGCTGTCATCGCTGACATCTCCCTCGGATTCCTCCCCCTCGGTCTCTATCTCCTCCCTTTCCTGTGCCTCTGCTCCTGAGCCCCTGACATCCATCCCCCCCTCGAAGCCCCCCCTTCCCCCCTCCCCTCCTTCCGGTGTTGGTACTGGGTGCTCCGTCGTTGTGGGGGTGATTGCCGGATACAGTTCGTCCCCCGTGTCGTACTTCCAGCCGGCGAAGTCCGGCTCGTTCTCCGTGCCCTCATCGACGTCGATCTCCTCTGCCTCCATCTCTCTGCCTCCGTGTTCGAACCCCACGTCCTCTCCCAACACGTCCATGTCCGTCTCTCCCCCGTTCCCCTCTGAAGGTGATGCCTGCCAAGGACCCCCCAGCCACTTCCTGCGCCACTGCTCCTCTGGTCGATCGTCCCACCAATAAGAGCGGTCTGTGGCAGACCCCGAGGGTGAGCCCTCCGAGGAGCCTGTGTCTGGTGCCGGTTCCTCGTCCGAGGCGAACCCCTGGAACGTGCTGGCTGAAAATGTGGGTGTGAAAAGCCAGTCGTCGAAATACTCGGCTGGCATGGGTCTGTGTGGGAAAAGGGCATGAAACTCCTCTTTGAGCAGAGGTTCCTCCAAAGAATAGTCCGGCACCCAACTGTTGGCACTGGCCGGGGTACCTTCTCTGGCTAGGAGATATTCTACTCCCTCTTCCCCCCATCTCGAGTCTAAAATCCCTGTGACTTCGTTGATGGGCTCCGCCCTTGGCGACCCCCCCCCTTGTGGGCGTCTCCCTGAGCGGGTCTGGTGCCGTGCCTGGCTCCTGAAATCTGTGAGGTGCTTTGTAGGGCGTGAGCACTGATCTATGGAAAACTGGGTGCATTCTGGATCCTTCCGGAAGTGTCAACCGGAAGGCCACTGGATTGACCAGTGCCTCGACTTGGTAAGGCCCTAGCTGCTTATGTCCGAGCTTCTTCTTTGCTAACGATCTGGCCAGCACTGCCTGGGCTGCTAACCAAACCCAGTCTCCCACCTGTATGTCTTCCCCAACCCTTCTGTGTCTGTCGGCCTGCAGTTTGTATGCGTGCTTTGCTAGTTCTAACTGCCTCCGAAGCTGTTCGTGGACCTCCTGCAACTCTGCTGCTAAGTCTTCCGCTGCCTGTGGCTCCCCCTCCCCCACTCTCTCTAATCCCGGGAAAGTTCTGGGATGCCTCCCGTTGTTGGCGAAGAACGGTGTCACTCCCGTGGACACGTGCTTCGTGTTGTTGTAGGCGAACTCGGCGAGCGGCAGGTAGTCCACCCATGTTGCAGGCTGCTGATTTGCGTAGCATCTCAAGTACTGCTGCATGATGTTTTTGACCCGCTCCGCTTGTCCGTTGGTCTGCGGGTGTCTTGCCGACGCTAGGTTGATCTTGACGTTCAGTAAGCCCATCAGCTTCTGCCAGAAGTTCGAGATGAACTGTCGCCCCCGGTCGGACAGGATGGAACGTGGTAGACCGTGCACCCTGAACACGTGGTCTATGAACAGTTTGGCGGTCTGTCCGGCCGTGGCCACCTTCGCGCACGGAATGAAGTGTGCCATTTTGGTGAACATGTCCACCACCACAAGCACTGCTGTCTTGCCCCTCGAGCTGGGCAGATCCGTGACAAAGTCCAGGGCCACCCTCTCCCACGGTTCGATCGGTGTCTGCAACGGTTCTAACAGTCCCGCCGGCGGTTTGTGCACTGACTTGGCCCTCTGGCAGGTGTCGCACCTCGAGACGTAATCTGCGACTTCCCCCCGCATCTTGGGCCACCAAAAATCTCTGACTACTAATTCTACAGTCTTCTCTTTGCCAAAGTGCCCGGCGGTGGGAGCGTCGTGTAGCTGCTGCAGTACCCTTGCGCGGAGGTCGTCTCCCGGCACGTAGAGTGCCCCCTTGCGGATGAGCAACCCGTCGCGTATCTGGAACTCGTCGTCCTTCGCCTTGCCCTTGTGCACCTCCTCCATCTTGGCTTGTGCAAAAGGATCCTCCTGCAGCACGCGACGTACGGCATCCAGGTCCACGGTTGCCGAGGCGCACGCCCACGCTTCCGGAGCGAAAATGTGTTTGGCCGCCGACGGTGCCGCCTCCTCGAGATATTGCGGCTTCCTGGACAGCGCATCCGCCATGACGTTGTTGTCGCCTGGGATGTACTCTATCCTGAAGTCGAAGTCCGCGAAGAACTCTGCCCATCTAATGTGCCTCTGGTTCAGGAACCTTGCCGTGCGCCAGTACTCCAGGTTCTTGTGGTCCGTGCGGACCTGCACTGTGTGTTTGGCTCCGATAAGGAAGTGCCGCCATGCCTTGAACGCTGCATGAATAGCTAGCAACTCCCTGTCCCAGATGGTGTAGTTCTGCTCTGACTTGCTGAGCTTCCTGGAGTAGAAGGCGCACGGTCTCCAGTCCCCCTGCGGGTCCTGTTGCAACAGGACAGCTCCCACGGCACTGTCTGAGGCGTCTGTCTCAACCCTCATCGGTCTGCTGGGATTCACATGCAGTAGCTGCTCTTCGGACGCGAAGAGACGCTTGAGTTTCTGAAAGGACTGCTCCGCTTGCTCCGTCCAGATGAATTTCTTCTTCTTGGAGCTGAGCGTGTCGGTGATGGCCGCCGTCTGCATAGCGAACCCCTTGATGAACTTGCGGTAGAAATTGGCAAAACCGACAAACCGCTGGACTTCCTTCCGATTGCGTGGGCTTTTCCAGTCTAATACTGAGCGAACCTTGGCGCTGTCCATGGCGAGCCCCTTGTCCGACAATTTGTAGCCCAGGAAATCCACCTCCGTCATATCGAACTGGCACTTCTCCAGTTTGGCGTACAGTCTGTGCTCCTGCAGTCTCTGTAGAACTTCCCTGACATCCCTCTCGTGATCCTCCCACGATGCTGAAAATATCAGGATGTCGTCCAGGAAGCAGACGCACTTCTTGTAGAGGAGTCCCGCCAACACATGATGCATGAATGCTTGAAAACAGTGCGAGCCATTTTGTAATCCGAAGGGCATAACTGTATTCATAGGTGCCCAGTGGCGTGAACATGGCCGTCTTCCACTCGTCGCCTTCCCGTACACGAATCAGGTTGTACGCCCCTCGCAGATCTAACTTGGTGAAAACGCGTCTGTCAGAGCTGCTCCCCGATCCCAGCTCACAGAGGATCACGCTAGCCAGCGTTCGCTTTATAAAAGTCTTTATTGAGTTACAGTTTCCATTTCCAAGCTGCTGCGTGCAACTCTACGTCTTATGGCTAGACCGGCGAAGCTCCGTCTGAGTCTCCGCCCCTCGTACACCAACTTAATATCCTCGCCTTACTCCACCTTTTCCGCCTGACCGTCCTTCTCTGGGTCCCTCTGCCCCCCGTGGTCTCCTCCCTCCGGGACTCCTCTGACGCTGACCCCCCGGACCCTCCTGTCTCCTTGCGTCGGGCTTTAGCACCTGGCTCCCTTTCCGGGCTGCTTACTGCGCCGCCTTCCCGTGCATTTGAACTTGGCGCGCGCGCCCAGCCTTCCACTTTCCGCTTGACCGTTTCTTCGCTCCCCGATGGGGGCGTGGTCACTCCTGACTCATGCCCTCCTCCCTGCTGCGAGCTGCCAGGGCTCGATCCCTGACGTGCTTCCTCTCCACTGCGCTCTGGTGGGGACGCTGGCCCCGATTTCCAACTGCTGCCCTCTGAACCCCCGCTGGTCCCTTCCTCCTGGGGTGTCCCCCTAGGCCCCCCCTTTGCTCTGGCCACTGGCGCTCCTTTCTGTGAATCTTCCGATTCACTGGAAAGACTCGGAGATCTCAGGTCGTCATCATCACTCATCCTTTCTTCGGACTCCTCCCCCTCGCTCTCTGTTTCCTCCCTTGCCCTCGCCTCTGCTCCTGAACCCCTGACATCCATCCCCCCCGAAGCCCCCCTTTCCCCCCTCCCCTCCTTCCGTTGCGGGAGCTGGGTGCTGCCGAGTAATGGGGACGAAAGCCGGATACAGTTCGCTTCCCTTGGCGGGCCTCCAACTGAAGACTTCCGATTCTTACTCCCTGCGCTCGTCGACAGCGGTCACCTCCGCTTCCATCTCTGTGCCGCCGTGCTCGAAGCCCAGGTCCTCCCCGAACATGTCCACGTCCGTCTCCGCCTCAGTCGTTCCCGGGTCCGTCGCTCGACCTGGAACCTCCAGCCACTTCCTGCGCCACTGCTCCTCTGGTCTATCGTCCCACCAATACGAGGGCTCTGAGGCAGATCCCGAGGGCGACCCCTCCGGGGAACGCGTGTCCATTGTCGGTTCCTCGTCCGAGTCGAACCCGTGGAAAGTGCTGGCTGAAAGCGTCGGTGTGAAAAGCCAATCATCAAAAAAGTCTGCTGGCATGGGCCTGTGTGGGAAAAGGGCATGAAATTCATCCTTGAGCAGAGGTTCCTCCAAGGCGTAGCCTGGCACCCAGCTGTTGGCACTGGCCGGGAAGCCCTCCTTGGCGAGGAGGTATTCTACTCCCTCTTCTCCCCATCTAGAGTCCAAAATCTCTGTGACCTCGTTGATGGACTCCTCTTGTGTCACTCCCCCTTGTTCGGTTCCCTCTCGTAGCGGACTCGGAGCCGTTCCTGGTTCCTGAAACCTGTGAGGTGTCTTGTAGGGAGTGAGTACCGACCTGTGGAACACCGGATGCATTCTGGAACCCTCCGGAAGCATCAGCCTGAAAGCCACCAGGTTGACCTGTTCTTCGACTTGGTAGGGCCCTAGTTGTTTATGCCCTAGTTTCTTCTTCGCTAACGACCTGGCCGGCACTGCTTGGGCTGCCAACCAGACCCAGTCTCCCACCTGGATCTCTTCGCCGACTCTCCTGTGTTTGTCCGCTTGCACCTTGTATGCGTGTTTAGCCAGCTCCAGGTGCCTCCAAAGTTGATCGTGGACCTCTTGCAACTCTGACGCGAACGCGTCTGCTGTCTGCGGCTCCCCCTCCCCCATTCTTTCCAGTCCCGGGAAGGTTCTGGGGTGCCTTCCGTTGTTGGCGAAGAACGGCGTCACCCCTGTGGACACGTGCTTCGTGTTGTTGTAGGCGAACTCGGCGAGCGGCAGGTAGTCCACCCACGTCGCAGGCTGTTGATTTGCGTAGCATCTCAGGTACTGCTGCATGATGGCATTGACCCGCTCCGCTTGCCCGTTGGTCTGCGGGTGTCTAGCCGAAGCCAGGTTGATCTTGACGTTCAGGCAGCCCATCAGCTTCTGCCAGAAGTTCGAGATGAACTGCCGCCCCCTGTCAGACAGTATAGACCGCGGCAGACCGTGAACCTTGAACACGTGATCTATGAACAGTTTGGCGGTTTGTTCTGCCGTGGCCACCTTCGCACACGGAATGAAATGTGCCATCTTGGAGAACAAGTCCACCACCACTAGCACTGCCGTCTTGCCCCTCGAGCTGGGCAGATCCGTGACAAAGTCCAGGGCCACTCTCTCCCATGGTTCGAACGGGGTTTGCAGAGGTTCCAGCAGTCCCGCCGGCGGTCTGTGTACTGGTTTGGCCCTCTGGCAGGTGTCGCACCTCGCCACGTAGTCCGCGACTTCCCCTCTCATTCTGGGCCACCAGAAGTCTCTGGCGACTAATTCTATCTTCTTCTCTGTGCCAAAGTGCCCGGCAGTGGGCGCGTCGTGCAACTGCTGCAGTACCTTGGCGCGAAGATCGTCCCCTGGCATGTAGATGGCCCCTTTACGGAGGAGTAATCCATCGCGAACCTGGAACTCGTCGGTCGCCGCCGTGCCCCTGTGCGCCTCTGCCATCTTTGCTCGCGCGAAAGAGTCGTGCCGCAATGCACGTCGTACCGCCTCCAGGTCAACAGTCGCCGAAGCGCACGCCCACGCTGTCGGTGCGAAGATATGCATGGCCGCCGCTGGCGTCGCCTCTTCGAGGTACTGCGGTTTACGGGAGAGGGCGTCCGCCATGATGTTGGTGTCCCCCGGGACATACTCTATACGGAAGTCGAAGTCCGCAAAGAACTCTGCCCAACGTATTTGCCTCTGGTTCAGGAACCTCGCCGTGCGCCATTGCTCCAGATTCTTGTGGTCCGTGCGGACCTGCACTGTGTGCTTGGCTCCGATCAGGAAGTGCCTCCACGCCTTGAAGGCTGCATGGATGGCTAACAACTCCCTGTCCCAGATGGTGTAGTTCTGTTCTGACTTGGTGAGCTTCCTGGAGTAGAACGCTCCCGGCCTCCAAGCCCCCTGCGGGTCTTGCTGCAACAGAACTGCTCCTACGGCTCTGTCTGACGCGTCCGTCTCCACCCTCATTGGTCTGCTGGGGTTGACGTGTAGTAGCTGCTCCTCCGACGCGAAGAGAAGCTTGAGTGCCTGAAAGGACTGCTCTGCTTGCGCCGTCCAGATGAATTTCTTCTTCTTGGAGCTGAGCGTGTCCGTGATGGCCGCCGTCTGCATCGCGAACCCCTTGATGAACTTGCGATAGAAGTTCGCAAAGCCCACAAACCGCTGGACCTCCTTCCGGTTGCGCGGACTTTTCCAATCCAAAACCGCGCGAACCTTGGCGCTGTCCATTGCGAGCCCTTTGTCTGACAACCTGTAGCCCAGGAAGTCCACCTCCGACACGTCGAACTGGCATTTTTCCAGCTTGGCGTAGAGCCTATGCTGCTGTAGTCTGCTCAGCACTTCTTTGACGTCTCTGTCGTGATCGTGCTGCGATTCAGAAAAGATGAGTATGTCATCCAGGAAACAGACACACTTCTTGTAGAGCAGCCCTGCCAAGACGTGATGCATAAAAGCTTGAAAACAGTGGGAGCCATTTTGTAATCCAAAAGGCATAACTCTGTATTCATAGGTGCCCAGGGGCGTGAACATGGCTGTCTTCCACTCGTCGCCCTCCCGCATACGAATGAGGTTGTACGCCCCTCGGAGGTCCAACTTGGTGAAGACGCGTCCTTTGCGCACCGTAGCGAGGAGGTCGTCGATCCTGGGCATGGGGAAGTCCGATGGCTTGGTCACAGCGTTCAAAATCCGATAGTCCACCACGAGCCTTTTTTGGGGCGTGTTTTTCTTCTTGACAAAGAATACCGGACTGCCCCCCACTGCCTTGGACTCTCGGATGAAACCGCGCTCCAGATTGTGATCTATGAACTCTTTGAGGTCCTGTAGTTCGTCCTCAGACATGGAGTACAGTTTCCCCTTTGGCAACGCCGCCCCTGGTAGGAGGTCGATCTTGCAGTCGTATGGTCTGTGGGGGGGTAGCTTGTCCGCCTCCTTCTCGCAGAAAACCTCCAAAAAGTCTGCGTACTTGTGGGGAACAGCTTGCAGCGTCCCAAGCTGCAGCTGTGACTCCTCTTCCTCTCCCTCCTGCTGGGGCAGGATGCAGTGTTCAGCACAATAGGAAGAGCCGAAAGTCAGCTGCCTCTGGTTCCACGCCATCGCCGGGCTGTGCTTGTCCAGCCAACTCATGCCCAGTACAATGGGCGTGTCCGATAATTGAGTGACATTGAAGCTGATGACTTCCCTGTGGTTCCCAAGTCGCATCACCATTGGTGGCGTTTGCTTCACGACTTGCCCCCCAAGCAGCTCTCTGCCATCCACCGTGACGACCTGCAGGGGCAGTGTGGCAGGCAGCAACTGTATATCGTGCTGGTCGACAAAGTCTTGCCCTATAAAGTCCGCATTGCTTCCTGAGTCAATAGTGATTGGCACGTCCATGGTGAGTCCATTGGGTAGTTGGAGCGATGCGGTGAGCCGCACTACTGGTTTGGGCGGGAGGGGGTCCGTGGGCTGCAACATCTCTGGGGACTGCTTCACTGACACGTCTGGCTGGGCCCCAGTGCCTCTGTCTCCAGCCAGACTCCTTCGTTTCCCTGCTGTGGTTCTCCTTGCTGAGTTGCTGCAGTTACCATTGCTGAGGCTGCAGTGTGCTTGTGGAGCCTCTGGGGACACTCTTTCGCCATGTGCTGGGGATTGTCGCAGATGTAGCACTTCCGGTTCCCTCTAGGAGGCTTTGCTTTCACTGCTCCCGGTGCTAGGGCTCTGGTTGCTGACTGAGCCCTTGCACCTCCAACCTCCATAGGTTCCGCTCCTCCTCCTGGCGGAGGCGTGGATTGCGCACGCGCTGCTTCTCTGGGAACGGAGGAGTAGCCTCTGGCTGGTTCGCGCCCTCCGCGCCCTTCATCCTTGCCCCAAGGACGTTCCTCCAGACGGACCCCAACTGCGAGCGCCCTCTGAACGATCTCCTGCGTGCTCCGGGGTCTCTCCCCCCTCGCAATTTCGTCCTTAACCGGGCCGCTCAAGCCTTCCCAAAACAGGTCTCTGACTGGAGCCGAATCTCTGTCCCATTCCAGGGCACTGACCAATGCAAAAAAGTGGGCATGATACTGCCGTACGCTGGCCCTCCCCTGCTTAAGTCCATGCACCTCCTTCCGGGCAAGATCCACGTCTATGCTTGATAAGAAGCACCCATCCATTGCTTTAATGAAGGCATCCGCATTTTGGAGCGCCGGATCCTTATCTCTCCACAAATTGCGCAGCCATGCTTTAGCATCTCCATGCAAATGGGACATGATAAACCCCACCTTCTCTTGCTCATCTCTAAAGTCCTTTTCCAGCAGTTGCAGTGCACACTTTACATCTGCTCTAAAGTTGGGGTACTGTTGCAAATTCCCATCGAAGTGAGAGACTAGACCGCCTGCTCGTCTACCCAACCCAATCCCCTCCGGTCTGGGTGTCAGTTGCCCTTGCTTCGTAAGCATTTCCAATCTGACCTGGAGATCTCTGTAGGCGGCAGCTGCGTCCTCCTCCCTCTTCCTGGATGCAAGTACCTCGGCATTCAGTTGTGTCACTGCTTCTCTGAGATCCGCTATCTGTTGTTCGGCCGTCATCTTGTCTGCCGTTCGTGAGCTCTCTAGTAGGCACCAGCCTTCTCTCCTCTCCGCTAGGCTTTAGATGCCCACAGGAATGAGGGACGGAGCTTACTGTCAGGGCTGCTCCCCGATCCTAGCTCACAGAGGATCACGCTAGCCAGCGTTCGCTTTATAAAAGTCTTTACTGAGTTACAGTTTCCATTTCCAAGCTGCTGCGTGCAACTCTACGTCTTATGGCTAGACCGGCGAAGCTCCGTCTGAGTCTCCGCCCCTCGTACACCAACTTAATATCCTCGCCTTACTCCACCTTTTCCGCCTGACCGTCCTTCTCTGGGTCCCTCTGCCCCCCGTGGTCTCCTCCCTCCGGGACTCCTCTGACGCTGACCCCCCGGACCCTCCTGTCTCCTTGCGTCGGGCTTTAGGACCTGGCTCCCTTTCCGGGCTGCTTACTGCGCCGCCTTCCTGTGCATTTGAACTTGGCGCGCGCGCCCAACCTTCCACTTTCCGCTTGACCGTTTCTTCGCTCCCCGATGGGGGTGTGGTCACTCCTGACTCATGCCCTCCTCCCTGCTGCGAGCTGCCAGGGCTCGATCCCTGACGTCCTTCCTCTCCACTGCGCTCTGGTGGGGACGCTGGCCCCGATTTCCAACTGCTGCCCTCTGAACCCCCGCTGGTCCCTTCCTCCTGGGGTGTCCCCCTAGGCCCCCCCTTTGCTCTGGCCACTGGCGCTCCTTTCTGTGAATCTTCCGATTCACTGGAAAGACTCGGAGATCTCGGGTCGTCGTCATCACTCATTCTTTCTTCGGACTCCTCCCCCTCGCTCTCTGTTTCCTCCCTTGCCCTCGCCTCTGCTCCTGAACCCCTGACAACGTTCCTTTCTTTGCAAGGCACCAATTCCTCCCGCACAGGCCAGTCCTTCTTCGTGTAATGCTGAGCACGGTCCCTACTATCCCACATGCACAGAAAACATGGGTACTTGTTGAAGCCAGACTGTTGTCCCAGCAAAAAGTTCACCATCTTCAGGTCAACACAAATAAACCACTTATGCTGAGCATAACCAATTTTCTCCAGCACATACTTCACTGCTTCATAGTTCTCCTTCAGTGTAGTCGAGTGAGCCAGGGGTATAGAGGCAAACTGGTTGCCGTTGTGTAGCAGAACACATTTCAGTGATCGCTTGCTGCTGTCAATGAACAGTCTCCAATCTTTGGGTTCGTACTGTGGCACTCCAAGCTTGAGCAGAAGCTGCGCAATATCTGCACAGTACACCAAGTCCTTCTCTTCTGAGAAAAAACGGAGGTAACTCTTGATGCCTGTTGCGGAAGAAGCTGATGTCAGAGAGGAGTTTTCCCCCCTTCAATCTGGATGCCAACAGTTCGGCAGAGTCCTTTGACAAGCTGAGGTCACGAACTAGATCATTCAACTCCTTTTGGGAAAATGGATGTGGAGCATCATCTTCAAGAACCACTTCTTCTTCATGTCCTTCAGCACTGGAGGTATCTTCGTCACTAATGTCAGGAAGTTCTCCGAAGACAGGCACTGGAATTTCATCACAATGGGGCAGGACTCTTGAGGAGGAGGAGAAAGGGGAGGGAACTGGAAGGGGAATATATGCTCTGCGCAAATGGCTGTGAACTCATGCTTGTTTTGTGAATCTATCACACTTGCTCCTTCTGCCACCCCGGATGGCAGAATAAAGCTTTTCTCTGAAACTATTCCTTGAGTGTCTGTTGACTCCCAATTCCTCGTCCCGGGCGCAAAGCTCTTCTCACCCGAGGCTAAAAAGGCTACAAGCAGAGTCTGTAACCTGAAGTGTATGTTAACCCAAGGTACCACTGTATCATTGAATTTGTCCATGGCAAGTCTGCGTTTATCTGCAGGTTGTTCATATGTGGTGAGTTTGTAGAAGTCTTCAATCCAATAATAGAAGGGAGACGCATTTTTATTTTTCCAGCTCACCAGTATCAGTCTTTTTACTGTGGTAAGGGCACAGAGAGTCCGCTTGTATTGCCCCTTTGTCAGGTTCCATGTGCTGGGTGTATAATTCGAAAGGATATTTTGCTCGGTAAAGGTACATTTGGCCTCAGCGATGGGAGTCCAGCAAGGAATCATTTAGCCAGTGCAATGGAGGAGGAAGAGGTTGAAAATGGGAGACTTACTGGCACCTGTAGTAGCAGCAGCAGCAGCTGGAGCATGGCCTGCAGTGCCACCTGGTGGCCCACCTCGGAACGTCCATGCCCATCCCAGATTTAAAGCTTTAGGCATGTGTTTTACACACACACACACACACACACACACACACACAAAGACACAAATAATAATTCACAAGCAGGAAATATCCCAAACAGCTCTTCCCCTGAAATACACTCGGAGTGTATTCAGCTCATAGCAGTGAGGAATGAAAGTTCCCCCACAATATCTGCTTTATATACATTATTTACACAATGGGCTGCACGTGATTGGCTAATTCTGGGATTCTCCTGTAGGCCAATCAGGTTGTGGATTCACTTCCACCTGGAGCTGGATTGGGTGGCTCCTGCGGACCAATCAGACTGCTGCATGTTGGATCCTATTGTTCTAGGACCAATCAGACTGTAGCATTTTGTTTTTGTTTTTTTAAAGATATTTATTAAAGTTTCACAAGTAAAACACACTTCACCATACAAAAAAAAAAAAAGAAAGAAAAGAAAGAAAGAAAAAACCCCATTCAGACTCAAAAGAAAAACACAGTGAAAAACACAGTGAAAAAACCCATCAATAACAACAAGAAAAAGTTACCTGAACAAGCAATAAAAAGAAAGAAGAAAGAACCAATTTCTCATATGTTGTTCTCATAACCCTCTCTCCTGACTCCCTCACATCTCCCTTTTCTCCGTTCCTTTTTACAAAATCTTATTCAGCAATACCTCACCTTCTTTTAGATCTTACTTCAAGCTATACGTTTCCTATATTATGTCTCCAATTATTTCCCGTTATTTCCTTTTTTTTAAAAAAAAAAACATGACATAATATTGTTCTGGCTTCACATTTGTTCTATCAACCATTTTTACATACACCTTTCAACTATACCACTAATACCATGTTATCTTCCTCTCCCGCATCATTCTAACATTCATACAATTTACAATGCTTTTGCAAATATTCTTTAAATTTCTTCCAGTCCTCTTCCACCAGCTCTTCTCCCAGGTCTCGGATTCTGCCAGTCATTTCTGCCAATTCCATATAGTCTATCAGTTGCATTTGCCATTCTTCCAAGGTGGGTAAATCTTGAGTCTTCCAGTGCTTTGCAATAAGTATTCTTGCTGCTGTTGTTGCATACATAAAAAAAGTTCTATCTTTCTTTAACACCATTTGGCCAACAATGCCCAAAAGAAAGGCCTCTGGTTTCTTAGGGAAGGTATATTTAAATACCTTTTTCAGTTCATTATAGATCATTTCCCAGAAAGCCTTAACCCTGGGGCATGTCCACCAAAGGTGAAAAAAAGTTCCCTCAGTTTCTTTACATTTCCAACACTTATTATCTGGCAAATGGTATATTTTTGCAAGCTTGACTGGGGTCATGTACCACCTATATATCATTTTCATAATATTTTCTTTCAAGGCATTACATGCCGTGAACCTTACTCCAGTGGTCCATAACCTTTCCCAGTCAGCAAACATAATATTATAACCAATGTCTTGAGCCCACTTTATCATAGCTGATTTAACCGTTTCATCTTGAGTGTTCCATTTTAACAGCAAGTTATACATTCTTGACAATACCTTGACTTTCGGTTCTAACAATTCAGTTTCTAATTTCGATTTATCCACCTGGAACCCTATTTTTCTGTCCTCATTAAAGACCTCCCTAATGTGACGATAATGTAACCAATCTCGCACTTTGTCTTTTAACCTCTCAAAACTCTGCATTCTCCAAGAGTCTCCATCATTCTCTAGTATCTCCCAATATTTTGGCCATTCGGCCTCCATATTAAGTCTTTTCTGAGCCTTAGCTTCCATTGGTGACAGCCACCTTGGGGTCTTATTTTCCAATAAATCTTTATATCTTGTCCAGACATTAAACACTGCTTTCCTAGCATTTTGGATCCTATTCAACTCAGTACGTAACATCCCCACAAACCACCCCCAAATTCCCCAGCATAGGAATAGTGTGAGTGGAGGCTGGGTGCACCACATTGGAGACCCCAAGCGGAGTAGTAGGGGAATCTCATCCTTTACTTCCACACAAGGGTGACAGGCCAAATCATCTGTCAGGATAGATATGGTGGCCACGATTTCACTGAAAACCCGATGTCTTAGGATTCACAACAAAGCAACAGCAAACACCTGCTAAAGACCCCCTGAAATGTTTGGCAGTGAAAACCCCACATTTCATGACACCCCAAAAATGAGCCTTTGGCGCCCTAACTGACAGGATCCCAATTTCTCCAAAAGTCAGACATTGTCCAATTCACTCCAAAGTGGCGCCAAACACCCAGACAATGCCCCCTGCAAGGTTTGGGGGTGAAAACACTACGTTTCACATCGCCAAACAAAATGAGCCCTCGACGCCGTAACCCACATGGTTGTCAGGGGCTGGACTGAGGAGGAATGGTGGGAGCCCCCCCCCTCTCGAGGACCTGCTCCACAACTCCAATTTATAAAGATTATAATCCAAGTTAACGAGATCTTCTTGCAATTAGAGGTCAAGAGATATGTAAAAGTCAGTGCTTTATATGATTCAGCCACATGGTGGAGCAATACACAAAGATTAAAGAAGCCATGATAGCCAGCTCTGAAAAGCTGGGATGGTTTGTGTCTTCAAAGGCATGGCAGTGTGGCTTGAAGTTAATGACGTGTAACACCTCACAGTCATGATCATAATATAATAATAATAATAATAATAATAATAATAATAATAATAATAATAATAATTATTTATGATTTATACCCAGCCACTCTGGGCGGCTTCCAACAAAATATTAAAATAAAATAGTCTGTCAAACATTCAAAGCTTCCCAGAACAGGGCTGCCTTCAGATGTCTTCTAAATGTCAGGTAGCTGTTTATCTCTCTGACATCTGGTGGGAGGGGGTTCCACAGGGCAGGCACCACTACCCTGTAACTTGGCTTCTCGTAGGGAGGGAACCGCCAAAAGGCCCTCAGCGCTGGACCTCAGTGTCCAGGCAGAATGATGGGGGTGGAGGCGCTCCTTCAGGTATACTGGGCCTTTGAGGCCGTTTAGGGCTTTAAAGGTCAGCACCAACACTTTGAATTGTGCCCGGAAACATACTGAGAGCCAATGTAGGTCTTGGGGGCCACTCCCAGTCACCAGTCTAGCTGCCGCATTCTGGATTAGTTGTAGTTTCCGGGTCACCTTCAAAGGTAGCCCCACGTAGAGCGCATTGCAGTAGTCCAAGCGGGAGATAACCAGAGCATGCACCACTCTGGCGAGGCAATCCGCAGGCAGATAGGGTCTCAGCCTGCGTACTAGATGAAGCTGGTCAACAGCTGCCCTGGACAAAGAACTGACCTGCGCCTCCATGGACACCATGAACTGAAAGGTCCCGGGGGCGTTACCCTGAGCCTCAGCCACAAGGAATGTGCAGCAGCAGAAAATGGTAACGCTGTTCTAGATTGCATCTATGGAAGTCCAGGGTCCTGATGAAACAAAGTCCAAGTCCTACTCTCTCCTACCTTGGTCAGGCCACACCTGGAGTCCTGTGTCCAGTTCTGGGCACCATCATTTAAGAAGGATGTTGACAAGCTGGAATGTGTGCAGAGGAGGGCAACCAAGACAACCAAGGGTCTGGAAACTAAGATTGAAGAGAAACACTTGAAGGAGCTGGGTAGGTTTGGCCTGGAAAAGAGGAAACTGAGAGGAGATCTGACAGCCATCTTCCAATATCTTAAGGGCTGTCACATGGAAGAGGGAACAAGCTTCTTTTCTCCTGCTCTAGACGGTAGGACCCGAACCCATGGATTCAAGTTATAAGAAAGTAGATTCCAACTAAACATTCATAAAAACTTTCTGACAGTAAGTGCTGTTTGGCATTGGAACAGATTCCCATGAGAGGTGGTGGACTCTCCTTCCTTGGAGGTTACTAAGCAGAGGGTGGATGGCCGTCTGCCATGGATGCTTTTGCTGAGATTGCTGCATCACAGGGGGTTGGACTAGATGACCCTTGGTGTCCCTTCCAGCTATAAGTTTCTATGATTCTATGAAATTGATCTGGATTAATGACAGCCATCCACCAGTTTCATATGCAAAACTGCTTCCCACCCCACCCCCTTACTGATTAATATATATAAAAAATACATTAAAGTAGACAAATAATAACTTACAAAAAGGATCAATAAACGTGTCACCTTTATTATATAAACTGTTATCATAATCACATGTCAAAATTTCTTTTGTGAATGAAATAAAATGGTTTCAATCAGTTTTTAATAACCAACAATCAAATGTAGTGCTTGGGGTACAGCTTAGATCAATTCCCCCGATGTTCAGTGTCCAGGGGTTCAGTGCCTGGCACCCAGAAACTCATGGCAAAGGGGAGTCTGGCACCAAGTAACTCATAACATTTCACTTCCTTGCAAGCTAAGGAAAGCTGTTGATTGGCAGAAGACACTGGGCAGAAACAGAAAGAAACAGGGGGATGAGGGGGTCTAAGGGTGAAGTCCTGCTCCTGTCCATCCTAATACTGGACAGATTATTACAGGATGTTGAGAAGGGTCATTTTTTACTATTAATTGAGAAACAGCAGCCATAGTCTAGGCCAGGAGTGTTTTTCCTTGGTGACACCGCCATGTTGAAAAGTGTGTGTTTGCAAGGTGTTTCCTGTCCTGTCCAGAAATGCACCGTGCTGGATGAAGCCAGCTCTAGATCCTTCCTAAATAAATAAAATAAAAACCCACGGGAATATATATTTGAAAAATTAATGTTAAGGGGAACAATTCACATTGTTAAGCAAGGTAGCTAAAGCAAAAGGGTCAGGGCCTCCATTGTGACTTGGCTGAGGACTTTGGGAAGAGCAACTATTTGAGGATAGTTCAGGAGAAAGGAGGTGGTTTGTGAGAAGTAATGATGTTTTCCGGCAAAATAAAGATTTCTTCTTCTTGAGTGTAAGTAGGATGTCTAATTCTTTCTGCATTCTGCTTCTTTTGCTCTCCCTCAAGATTTAGAAACATAGGGCAGTAAGGCAGATCTGGAAAAAGCCTAGGTAAAGGTACAGGTACCCCTGACCGTTAGGTCCAGTCGCGGACGACTCTAGGGTTGCGCGCTCATCTCGCTCTATAGGCTGAGGGAGCCGGCGTACAGCTTCCGGGTCATGTGGCCAGGATGACGAAGCCGCTTCTGGCAAAAGCAGAGCAGTGCACGGAAAGGCTGTTTACCTTCCCGACAGAACGGCACCTACCGTATTTTTGGCTCTATAGGACGCACCGGACCATAAGACGCACCGGATCATAGGAGGGGGAGAACAGGGGAAAAAAATTCTCTCCCTCTCTGCTCAGTGTCCCTTCAGTGAAGCGGCAGGAGAAACGGAGCCCCTTCCATTTCTCCTCCCGCTTCGCTGAAGGGGCGCTGCGCAGAGAGGGAAAACTGTGCAGCGCCTCTCCAGCGAAGCGTAGCCTGGAGAGCAAGAGGGATCGGTGTGCACCGACCCCTCTCGCTCTCCAGGCTTCAGGCGGCTATCCGCAAGCCTTCTGAGTGCAGCGGGAACTCCTGCTGTGCTTGGAAGGCTTGCGGATAGCTGCCTGAAGCCCCCAGAGCGCAGCCTTTGAAGCTTCCACAGAGCAGTGGGGTAAAGGCACCCCGCTGCCCTGCGGAGGCTTTGTGCAGCCATCCCCAAGCTAGAACAGTGAGACGGAGCGCCGCGCAGTGCTCTGCCTCACTGTTCTGGCTTCGGGGATGGCCTTTGAAGCCTCCGCAGGGCGGCAGGGTGCCTTCACCCCACTGCCCTGCGGAGGCTTTACGCAGCTAACCCCAAGCTAGAACAGCGAGACGGAGCGCTGCACAGCAGTCCTTCTCCCTGCTCTGGCTTTGGGCTTAGCTGCGCAGCCTGCATTCACTCCATAGGACGCACACACATTTCCCCTTAATTGATTTTTTAAAAAATAAAATAATTTTTATTAGCAAACCAATCAAATCACATTAGTTCCAAATTACAAAACCGAATTTTAAATTTTGTTTGGGGGTACCCATGCTTCGAGCTCAGAAAGGGATCCAATCATCTCTTATTTCTGCTGCTTTGATCATTTCCCCTTAATTTTGGGAGGGGAAAAAGTGCGTCCTATAGAGTGAAAAATACGGTATATCTACTTCCACTTTCGAACTGCTAGGTGACTTCAGGCGGCTATCCGCAAGCCTTCGAAGTACAGCGGGAACTCCTGCTGCACTCTGAAAGCTTGCAGATAGCTGCCTGAAGCCAACGGAGTGCAGCCTTTGAAGCCTCTGCAGAGCAGCGGGGTGAAGGCACCCTGCTGCCCTGCGGAGGCTTTATGCAGCCATCCCCAAGCTAGAACAGTGAGACGGAGCGCCGCGCAGCGCTCCGCCTCACTGTTCTGGCTTTGGGGACGGCCTTTGAAGCCTCCGCAGGGTGGCAGGGTGCCTTCACCCTGCTGCCCTGCGGAGGCTTTGCGCAGCTAACCCCAAGCTAGAACAGCGAGACGGAGCGCAGCGCAGCGCAGCGCAGCGCTCCTTCTCCCTGTTCTGGCTTTGGGCTTAGCTGCGCAGCCTGCATTCACTCCATAGGGCGCACACAAATTTTCCCTTAATTTTTGTTTTTTTTTATAAAATATTTTTTATTAGCAAACCAATCAAATCACATTAGTTCCAAATTACAAAGCCGAATTTTAAATTTTGGATGGGGGTACCCATGCTTCGAGCTCTTAAAGGGATCCAATCATCTCTTATTTCTGCTGCTTTGATCATTTCCCCTTAATTTTTGGAGGGGGGAAATTGTGTCTTATAGAGCGAAAAATACGGTATTTATCTACTTCCACTTTGTGCTTTCGAACTGCTAGGTTGTCAGGTGCTGGGACCGAGCAGCGGGAGCTCACCCCGTCGCGGGGATTCGAACTGCCGACCTTCTGATCAGCAAGCCCTAGGCTCTGTGGCCACCCGTGTCCCTACGGAAAAAGCCTATCGCAGACCAAATCCCCCTCCCAAACCTGGTATGTAAGGGCTTCCGGTTCTTCCGCCCTCCGTTGTGGATGTGCTTTGCGGGTTCTCCGTGCCTAGCAGCTGTTAGAGGGAACTTTGGGGGGCAACGCGGAGGCTACACGACCCTCAAAAAGGCTCTGGGCGTGGCCCAGGGCTGACATTGTCCAGCAGCGTCAAAAAAGGAACCATTCGAAGCCCACGTCCTAAGCAGGAGGTGAGTCGACAGAGAGTACCTAGACGCAAGGACACGAGCAATCCTCAGCAGCAAGCCTCAAAGTCCCAAACGGTAAGAACGGCAGCTAACAAGGAGAACTTGAGGAGAAGAGGGTCTGTGAGACTTATTTATACAAACTGAACTGCTCAGAAACAGACCCGAAAGGCTAGCACATAAAGAGTAAAGAACGGGAGATTTTATCTTAAACATATTGGAAATCTTTCTCATTATACGTAACCATAAGCAAAGATTTCTCTAACAAGTACCAGTAAGAAAAGGAAGACAGATTCAAATTTCACTCTGCAGCAGCAGTAGTAGCCCATTAAAAGAAGCGGAATTCAAGGACTTAACTTGTTTTTTACTTTGAAGTGGCGTGAGCCCAGCGAAAGAGACTGAGTTAAAAGATTTGGATTGTCAGCGCTGTTTGTGGTAAAAGAGTGGACGTTACTGGAAAACAAAGGTAAAAGAGAAGGCAACACTTTTAATATTGAACTTATATTAAACACTAACCTATAAAGATGGCAAAGATGGCGTAGCGTGGTCTAGGAGAAGGAGGAGGTGGTTTGTGAGAAAGGAAATACGTTTTCTGGTGTAACGAAGAGACTTTCTTCATCTAAAGTATAAGTAGGATTCCTAATTCCTTCTGCATTCTGTTTCTTTTACTATCCCTCAAGATTCAGAAACGTAGGGAACCATGTCATGGTTAAATTAGTTTATAAAGATTGGCTGCGTGAGCTGCTGGTCTCCTGCTGTCACGTGCCAAAGATCCATCCCCTGGTCTGTGAGGAGGAGGAGGAGGAAGAGATATTGGAAGAGAAATGGGAGGATGAAGTGATGGTTATGAAGATCAGAAGGAATCTTTAGTGAAGGTGAAAATAATATATGTAAGACCAAGTGACCAGGGGATGGATGCCACTGATACCAATTTAGATGGTGAGTGTTGATCTTTGTTCATCAGGAACAGGGAGGCCAGAGAAAATCCCACTGGCTGGAGATCGGGGAGGCAGCTCCCTCATTCAAGAAGAATTCAGGGATGGGATGAGGACTTTGGGATGAGAAACTATTTGAGGATAGTTCAGACGAGAGGAGGAAGATTTTGAGGAAGCAAACATGTTTTTTAGCGCAACGAATTGACTTTCTTCATCTAAAGTGTAAGTAGAATGCCTAAATCACTGTGCTACATGAAAAGGAAGAGGTATCGAACTTTTTAAAATAAACTAAACAAAACTGCTTAACCCACTAAAATATATATTTTTAAAAATGAATATTAAAGGGAGCCATGTCCCTAGTAAAGACAGGTAGCTAAAGTGACGGTGTCATGTCCTCCATTGTGAGACATTCTCCGGCTGACAGACTTGGCTGACAACTTTGGGAAGAGCAACTATTTGAGGATAGTTCAAAGAAAATAGGTTGTTGGTGTGAATTGTGTTTTCTGAAAAATGAAAATTTATTCATCTTGTGTATACGTAGGATCTCTTATTCTTCCTGCATTTTGCTTCATTTGCTATCCCTCAAGATTCAGATATATAAGGAACCATATCATGGTTAGATTAATTTTTAAAGATTGACCTCAGGACCCTCTTAGATCCTTTGAGGGAAATGGCTTGCCTTCTCCCTTGCGGGCATCACCACAAGAAAGGGATCTCCCAGTTCTGGAGGGTCTCTTGACAAGATGCCCTCCTCTCTGGTTTCAGCTGCTTGCTGCAATCGCCATGAGAGGTTTCTGAAAGTAGGTTTATCTGCCAGATAAAGAGTATCAAGGAAGCATCTAGAACCCATTTCCTGACTATTTTCCCTCTTCTTCCCTAGATTCTGCAGTCTGAGAAGGCTGGGTGAGCTGCTGGTCTCCTGCTGTCGTGCCACAAAAATCCATCCCCTGGTCTGTGAGGAGGAGGACACAGTGAGTGTAATGAAGGATGGAAAGGAAAGAAGGGTAAAGGTGAGAACGATCTACGATCTACGTAAGGCCAAGGGACCAGAGGATGGATACCACAGATGCTACTACCAATGGTGAGTGTTGATCTTTGTTCAGGAGGAACAGGGAGGCCAGAGAGAATCTGGATCACTGAGGGTGGGGGGAGGCAGCTCCCTCATTCAAGAAGAGTTCAGGGATGGGATGAGGAAGGGAGGAAGGGAGAATAACGCAAGCCACCTGGAGATCCTTGCAGGAAAGATGGGTCATCAATGTAATAATTAATGAAAAAATTAAGAATCTTTTCTCTTCATTTCTCTTCAGGCAGTGAGGCCAGCAGCTCCAGTACAGCTCTACCCCGCTCCAAGACCCAGTTCTCCCTTCGCCCCAAACCCAAGTATCTAAATAAATAAATAATAGGGATGCGGGTGGCGCTGTGGGTTAAACCACAGAGCCTAGGACTTGCCTATCAGAAGGTCGGCGGTTCGAATCCCCACGACGGAGTGAACTCCCGTTGCTCGGTCCCTGCTCCTGCCAACCTAGCAGTTCGAAAGCACGTCAAAGGGCAAGTAGATAAATAGGTACCGCTACGGCGGGAAGGTAAAGGGCGTTTCCGTGCGCTGCTCTGGTTCAGAAGCAGCTTAGTCATGCTGGCCACATGACCCGGAAGCTGTTCATGACCGGTCCGCCAATAAAGCGAGATGAGCGCTGCAACCCCAGAGTCGGCCACGACTGGACCTAATGGTCAGGAGTCCCTTTACCTTGATATATTTCAAAAACACTGAGTCTCCAGTGTGGTCTCTCGTCACAAGGAAACAGACTTTATAAAGAGGCAACCTTTCAAACTTCTTATAAATGGAAACTGGGGAAAGCCCCCTCCAAAAGAATAGACTGTGCCCAGTGACTAGCTGATCCACATGCCTGTTCAGTTGACGCTCTAGATGCCTACTCAGTTGTTCTCCAAGGCTGTTGAAAGAGAGAATGGCCAGTGTGGCAGGCTGTGCGAGCTGCTGGCCTCCTGCTGTCGTGCCCCTAAAATCCACCCCCTGGTCTCCGAGGAGGAGGAGGAAGAGATATTGGAAGAGAAACGGAATGAGGAAGTAAATATAATTAAAGAAAGGGAGAATAGCGTAAGCCACCTGGAGATCCTTGAAGGAAAGATGGGTTGTCAACATAATAATCAATGGAAAGATTAAAAATATTTTCTCTTCTTCTCTCTTCCGGGCAGCGACAGCAGTGAGGCCAGCAACTCCAGCACAGATCTCCCTCCCCACCAAGACCCAGTCCCCCCCTTCCCCACAAACCCAAATAGAAAAATAAAATAAAAATCATCATCACCATTATTATTCTAATCATGTTCCTTTACAAACATGCTATTCTGTGATCATCCTTTTATCCTAGGCGGTGCTTTTTCCTACGTTTGTGAGCATGAGTGGAAATCCTGAGTCTCGCTGCAGGAGTCGACAGTTTGGCTCCTTCCCTTGTTGTTGCTCCTAGATGGAAGTGCGCATGTGCGAAGACAAGACAGAGACTTCCAAACTGGATCAATAAACGTGTCACCCGTTGTCTGAAAACCACTGTCCTAATCACATGCCAGTTTGTCTTTTGTGAATGAAATAAAATTCTTTCAAATAGTTTTTTAATGTTGGCATTTGTCTGTCTTGAGAAGCAATGGAGTGCGCCTCCGGGGGTGAGGTCAAAAGTCAAGCAACAGTGTCAGCAGTCCCAAAGTGACCTCTCCAGGGAGCAAGACTGGGCAGTGTGTCTGGAGGTCCTGGGCTTCCCAGATGACAAGACTCCCTGTCTTGGCCTTGCAGATGTGTCTCCAAGGAAAGCAGAGTTAGGCACCAGTTGGGCTGCAGGAGATGTCAGAAGGGGTTGTAAACGGCGCCATCCAACCGCCTGAGGGACTCCACTCCAGATTTGTGTAGGCTTTACTCCTTAGCCTTTTCAGCTCCCAAAGATATCCCACAAGGCAAATTAGGATCAGAGTTTTCCTTCTCTTCGATGGGCTATCTTTATAGGTGGATGAGCCCCATCTGCCCCTCATTTCCCTCCACAGCATTCCAGAAACCACCTTCTTGACCACTGGGCCCACGCTTGGTCTTGTCCGCTCAATCTGCTGGAGCCTGTCTTTGCACACAGGGGAAGTTCCTGAGCATTTGAGACTCCTTGGCTGCTCTCACCTGGTTTAGGTGGTCAGTCAAACCGTTCCCAGGATGTGGCCTCTGTCACATGCTGACCGTTTCTAGGAGCAAGAGAACAAACTTTTTATTAAAGAATGGAAATGGTTTAATGAATAGTTACAAACTGTAAACAGATAAGAACATTGGCAGGATTATTGGAATAACCTGCAGTTTAATAAGATTATATATTTAAAGCAGATGCATAAATGAAGAAATTGAGGTAATTTGGATATGCATAAGATATGAAGAATCAATTTAAAGAACTGCAGAAAGAGGGGGAAGGAAGTCAAGTTTTGAAATGTTAAAATGACTGCAAAATTATTGAAATGTATAAACTTGAAAAGAGCATGCAAGATCTCTCTCAAATCTCAATACATATTTTGCTCTCCTACACATCTTGCAAGACTTCAATGAGATCTCACAAGATCTTGCAGAAAATCTCCAATCTGTTTACCTGCAAGCACACACCTTTAATTTTTTTTTCTTATTTAGTACAAATTTCTCAATCTAACAGATTTGCACATAGGATTCTGTATCACATGAAACGGCACATTTGTTTTGCTCTATTGTTACATTATTTGTGGCCTTCTAACACTTTGGGAAGGGACGCGGGTGGCGCTGTGGGTAAAACCTCAGTGCCTAGGACTTGCCGATCGCATGGTCGGCGGTTCGAATCCCCGCGGCGGGGTGCGCTCCCGTCGTTCAGTCCCAGCGCCTGCCAACCTAGCAGTTCGAAAGCACCCCCGGGTGCAAGTAGATAAATAGGGACCGCTTACCAGCGGGAAGGTAAACGGCGTTCCGTGTGCTGCGCTGGCTCGCCAGATGCAGCTTGTCATGCTGGCCACGTGACCCGGAAGTGTCTGCGGACAGCGCTGGCTCCCGGCCTATAGAGTGAGATGAGCGCACAACCCTAGAGTCTGGCAAGACTGGCCCGTACGGGCAGGGGTACCTTTACCTTTACCTAACACTTTGGGAGAAGCCTTCTCTCCCTTTTCCCTTAAAAAATGAGGATCTATGCTTTACACTCAGCAGGAAGGCCCATTTAAAAGGAAACATGTAGTTGTTTTGCTGCTGCTTTCTTGTGTTCTCAGGTGTCCAAGTTAGCCTCCTGGCCCTGCTCCTCCACTATACCACAGCAACATCCCCCACTAGGAATCCCTACTTGGGCTTTCATTGGCCATCAGCAATATCCGGTGGAGCCAGGTGGAGAGAAATGCCCCATCTTGCCCATCTTTGGGGTTTCAAGAGGTATAGCCTCTGTGCATGTACAGAATTCATGATTCAGCAAATCTATTAGACCATTGAAAGAGTTATTTCCTCTGATTAAATTACCAAAGGAAGAAAGCAGGATTGGCTTTTCTCCCCAGGGACACAAGGAAGGGGAAGGTGTATGTTTAAGAAATGAAATTTCCCAAGGGCTGAAACTCTGTTCAGCCAGTTAAAAAACCCAAATTCTCTCCGTACAGTGCTTCACATCTGGCGGGCAGGGCTTGTGTGCTTTGCTCATGATCCCTTGGATGTCCTGAGGCTGTTAGAGCAGCAGCCGTAAGTCTTGGGGCTCTGGGAGGGAAACATTGTCCTCAGAAGGCAAAGAGTAACTGAGGTTCCCTTTTCTCTCCCTTGGAGGCCCTGAACCAGGAGCTGACCAGGAGCTGGCCAGTTCAGGGCCTCCATGGGAGAGAAAAGGGGGGCCAGCACTTGTGCTCAAATGAGCTTTCGTACGCGGTCATCCTGCCCCACACTCACATTCCAAAATATCTGCATGCTCACCTATCCAAGAGGTGGTTGGTCTTGGGCTGGGGGGTCCCAGAAGGCAGAATAAGTTGAGAAGCAAAGCCCAAGAAGTTGGAGGCATCCTCTTCGCATCCACCCAAACCCAATCTAAACAGCTTTGCTCCAGAACCAGCCCCTCCCTTCAGTTCTGTTCAGTTCAGAATGTCAGTTAAGAGGGACCACTTGTATTTTCTTGATTCTTGCCTGAGGTCATAATGGGCATGCACACTGGTATCTGTTTACCTGTAAGCACACACCTTTAGTTTATCTTCTTAAAAATAAAAATAAAATACTAGTTTCTCAGTCTACCAGCTTTGCACAAAACAGCAGCCGTTTTGTGATCCATGGCAGTGAAAACCCCACGTTTTATGGCACCCCCCCCCAAAATGAGGCTTCAGTGCCCTAACCCACAGGGTCACGATTTCTCCAAAGGTCCAATGTCATCTGATTCACTCCAAAGCAGCACCAAACACCCAGAGAATGCCCCCTGCAACATTGGGGGGGGGGGGGCTTTGAAAACACTACATTTCCCATTGTTAGAGTGGCATACGAAGGATGAACAAGTTAAATCTTTTTTTTTTTTTATAAATCATTTTTATTCAATTTTTCCAATACAAAATTATACAAATCATACATCTTTTTTTATAATATCCACTCCCTTTTTGGACTTCCCTCATCCTGCCTGATACTCCTTCCACTTTAAGTTTCATACACATTTCTAAGGTCTTACTTCAATTATTCTTAAAACTAAAGCCTTGCTTTACTCCAATTCTAACATTTCTTTTTACAGAGCTTCATTTAAGCTTACAAGTGTTATTTGATTGTCACTTAATTTATGCATATATTCTTTAAATTTTTCCCAATCTTCTATAAATCTTTGGTCTTGCCGGTCTCGGATCCTTTCCGTCAATCTATCAAGTTCTGCATAGTCCATCATCTTCATTCTCCATTCGTGTAGTGTAGGCAGCTCCTCTTGCTTCCATTTCTGAGCCGGATAAACAAGTTAAATCAGTGATGATAGATTGGGCAAGACATGTAGGACATAACATAATGTTTGAGGATTGGGAAAGATTGTGGAAGAAAGGGGTCAAGTTCACTGCATGTACTGTACTAAAGGAAAACATAATGAAAATGGTGTATAGATGGTATCCGACCCCAGTTAAATTAGGAAAGATTTATCATAACTGTGATAACCATTGCTGGAAATGTAAAGAAAACGAAGGTACTTTCTATCATATGTGGTGGTCCTGCCCCAAGGTGAAAGACTTCTGGGAAAAGATTTATAATGAATTGAAAAAAATGTTGAAATATACATTTATAAAGAAACCAGAGGCCTTTCTTCTTGGAATAACAGGTTTGGAATTGCCCCCCAAAAGATGCAAAAACTTGCTCCGACCACAATGCTGTAAAGATGGTGATGAAGCAAACAACCGCTGACACCTTCAGATGGAGGATGAATGACACCTTATTTGGAGATGAGGAAATTTGTAAAAAGGCCCCAAAAACCTTGAAAGACTACTTTGAAATTAATATGAAGACTGACGTAGAAAAAAGAGTAATCTGGGATGCAAGTAAAGCTGTTATGAGAGGATTCTTGATTCAACAAAATGCAATAAAGAAGAGAAGCCAAAATGAAAAGAAAGATAAAATTTTGGAGAAGATAAAAGATGGGGAAAGGAAACTAAGATCAAAACCAAAATCGCATGAGAGTTTGAGAGAAATTAAGTTATATCAAACACAATATATGGAATTGATGAATCAAGAAATAGAATGGAAAATTAAACAAATGAGACAAAAGACTTTTGAATCAGCAGATAAATGTGGTAAATTGTTGGCTTGGCAAATAAAGAAAAGACAAAAGCTGAATACGGTAACAAATTTAGAAGTGGATGGAAAGAACATTTATAACCCTACGGAGATTAGGAACTGCTTCCAGAGATACTTTAGACAACTTTATTCACAAGGGCCGCAGAAAGATATGGACATAGAGCAATTTCTTGGAAAAAACGGACTGAAAAAGATTTCACAAGAAAGTAAAATAATATTGAACCAGGAAATATCAATATTATATTTGGGGGTAGGCCAAGGGTTTGAAAATGGTATAGGTGCAATATATTCTGAACAAAAAGCAAAGTTGATTGTAAATAATGTGGTTACGGAAGAATTCAAGATAGAAAAAGGGACACGACAGGGATGCCCAATCTCTCCATTACTTTTTATATCAGTCCTGGAGGTTTTGCTGAATATGATTAGAAGGGACCAGTTGGTTAAAGGAGTGCAGGTCGGAGCTAAACAGTACAAATTGAGAGCATTTGCAGATGATTTGGTACTTACATTACAAGAGCCTGAGTCTAGTACGAAAAGAGTATTAGAATTAATTCAAGAATTTGGTCAAGTGGCAGGGTTTAAATTGAATAAGTCAAAAACTAAGGTATTGGAGAAAAATTTAACACTTTTGGAAAAAGAGGTTTCAGAATGAGACAGGATTAACTGTGGTTAAGAAAGTGAAATATCTGGGGATAAATATGACAGCTAAAAATGTGAACTTATTTAAAGACAATTATGAGAAATCTTGGACAGAAGTGAAAAAAGATCTAGAAATTTGGTCAAACTTGAAGCTTTCCTTGTTGGGTCGAATTGCGGTTATAAAGATGAATGTATTGCCTAGAATGTTGTTTTTGTGTCAAACATTGCAAATAGTGGACAAGATGGATTGTTTCAAGAAGTGGCAGAAAGATATTTCAAAATTTGTCTGGCAGGGCAAGAAACCCAGAATTAAATTTAAGACTTTAACTGATGCAAAAGAAAGGGGGGGATTTGCCCTGCCAGATCTCAAACTGTATTATGAATCGGCAGCTTTCTGCTGGTTGAAAGATTGGCTACTTCTTGAGAACACAGATATCTTGGATCTAGAAGGTTTTCACAACATCTTTGGGTGGCATGCATATTTGTGGTATGACAAGGTTAAAGCTCATAAAGGTTTTAAAAATCATATTGCCAGGAAAGCACTATATAATGTCTGGACTAGATATAAAGATTTGTTGGAAAACAAAACTCCACGGTGGTTGTCCCCAATGGAGGCAAAAGCTGTTAAAAAGCTTAATATGGAGTCCAAATGGCCGAGATATTGGGAAATTTTGGAACAAGAAGGGGATAGATGGAAACTGCAGAGTTTTGAGAAATTAAAAGATAAAGTGAGAGATTGGCTCCATTACTATCAAATAATGGAGGTTTTTAAGATGGACAGGAAAATTGGCTTCCAGGTGGAAAAATCAAAACTAGAGACAGAATTGTTAGAATCCGGTACTAAAAATTTGTCAAAAATGTATAACTTGCTGTTGAAATGGAATACACAAGATGAAACGGTTAAATCAGCAATGATTAAGTGGGCACAGGATATTGGTCATAACATTATGTTTGCTGACTGGGAAAAGTTGTGCACCACCGGGATGAAATTTACGGCATGTAATGCCCTCAGAGAAAACATTATGAAAATGATTTATAGGTGGTACATGACCCCAGTCAAGCTTGCGAAAATTTATCATTTGCCTGATAACAAATGCTGGAAATGTGGAGAAAAGGAAGGTACATTTTTCCACCTCTGGTGGACGTGCCCAAAGATTAAGGCGTTCTGGGAAATGATTTATAATTGTCAGGGGCTCAGGAGCAGAGGCACAGGAGAGGGAGGAAATAGAGACCGAGGGGGAGGAATCTGAAGGAAATGTTAGCGATGACAGCCGTCCGAGGTCTCTGAGTCTCTCCAGCGACTCGGAGGATTCACAGAAAGGGGCTCCCATGGTCAGAGCAAGGGGGGTGCCTAGGGGGACACCCCAGGAAGAAGGGGCAAGAGGGGACTCAGAGAGCAGCAGTTGGAAATCAGGACCAGCTTCTCCACCAGAGCGCAGTAGGGGGGAGGTGTCCCAGGCATCGGGATCAGGCGGCGCACCGCCAGCGGGAGGACATGAGTCAGGATTGGCCACACCTCCATCGGAGAGCGAGGAAACGGTCAAAAGGAAGGTTGGAGACTGGGCGCACGCGCCAAGTTCAAATGTACAGGAGGGCGGCGCAGTGGGCAGCCCGGATAGGGAGCCAGGTCCTAAAGCCCGCCGAAAGGAGGGAGGAGACTCAGGGGGGTCAGCGTCAGAAGAGTCCAGGACTGAAGGGACCCCGGGGGGTAGAAGGACCCAGAGGAGAAAGGAGAGACGGAAGAGGTGGAGTAAGGTTAGAGTCTTAAACTGGTGTACAGGGGGCGGAGACTCAGATGGAGCTTCGCCGGTCTAGCTCTAAGACGTAGAGTTGGGGCGCTCCGGTTTGGAAATGGAAACTGTACTTCAATAAAGACTTTTGTACATTACTGCCGGCTAGCGTTGGTCCTCTGTGAACTGGGACCTGGAGCCAGCTCTGACAATAATGAATTGAAAAAGGTATTTAAATATACTTTCCTGAAGAAACCAGAGGCCTTTCTCTTGGGTATTGTCGGCCAAGGGGTGTCAAAGAAGGACAGAACATTTTTTATGTATGCTACAACTGCGGCAAGAATACTTATTGCAAAGTACTGGAAGACACAAGATCTACCCACCTTGGAAGAATGGCAGATGAAGGTGATAGACTACATGGGACTGGCAGAGATGACGAGCAGAATCCGAAACCAGGGAAGGGAAACAGCGGAGGAAGATTGGAAAGATTTTAAGGACTATCTAAAGAAATATTGTAAAATCAATGAATGTTAGAATGACGCTGGATTAGAAAATATGTGGTTATTAGCGGCAATGGATAAGCTTAAAAGAAAAAGAAAGGTTAAAATTTAAGTGAAAAATAAGGGAAGGATTTGCTGAAGAATAATTTAGAAATTGGAATACAGGAAGGGGAGGTAAGAGGAAGTCGGGGAAGTAAGGTATAAGAAAAGAAGGGCTGAAATTATATTTGTTTTTTATATGTTTTTTGTATGTTATTTTTACTGTATTGTTTTGTTTTTTGTTGTTATAAAATTTCGGAAACTTTAATAAAAATTTATATATATATATATAAAAAAGATGTCAAATTATACACTGGGCAACAATTTTTTACCTTTTGAATGTTGTCTAGATTTCTACAATTGATTTAGGGTCTTTTTGCACTGCTGAATCAGGAAATGGCATCCGTTTCTCTCCATCAGGTCAGGTTGTTGTGCTATGTTGATTTGTAAAAAATCAGATCTTGTGACAAAATCGATTACATTTTGTGGCATTATCAGCTGATTTTTGTCAACACATATCATCCTAAATATGTTTTTAAGAGAAAATAATGTTTTTCCAACAACATATATTGATTACCTGATAGAAACATCGATTACTGTAAACTGAATGCTGGGCATTGATAAAGGTAAGAATACATAAATTGCACGTTGCTTCACCATTTTTCAAACTTCAGGGCTTGAACTTCCGTTTCTTGGAACTCCTGGAATGCTCAGCGGCAGGGAGGTCTCTCTTCAGAGTCCAACAGTAGTCAGCCATCATGACTGCGTCCCAGCGACCCTGATACCTGGTCTCCATCTCTTTCATGTCCTGATGGAATCTCTCCCCCTGCTCGTCACTCATTGAACCCAGGTTCTCAAGAAACCGGTCCATATGTGAAAATAGGTAGTGCATCTTGACGCTCATGTTGCAGCCCAGGTTTCTGAAAGCAGTCAGCATGTTGTTGACAAGTTCTGCATAGTTTCTGACCTTATTGTTGCTTAGAAAGTTCTTCACTACCAGAACAAATGCCTTCCACGCTTCCAGTTCCATTTCCTTCATTGAGTTTCCGAACTCTGGATCTCTGATGAGCTGACGGATCTGAGGACCATCAAAGATGCCAGCTTTCAAATTCTCCATGGTCAATCCTGCCACAAGTGAAGCAGTCACCATCCTTGTCCAGAGCCTTTTGTGAACTGCTTGATTAAGCCGAGCTTGATGTGCAGCGGTGGGAAGAGTATTCTGTCTCTGTCCACCAGAGGGTCGTTGATGACGTTCCTTTCTTTGCAAGGCACCAATTCCTCCCGCACAGGCCAGTCCTTCTTCGTGTAATGCTGAGCACGGTCCCTACTATCCCACATGCACAGAAAACATGGGTACTTGTTGAAGCCAGACTGTTGTCCCAACAAAAAGTTCACCATCTTCAGGTCAACACAAATAAACCACTTATGCTGAGCATAACCAATTTTCTCCAGCACATACTTCACTGCTTCATAGTTCTCCTTCAGTGTAGTCGAGTGAGCCAGGGGTATAGAGGCAAACTGGTTGCCGTTGTGTAGCAGAACACATTTCAGTGATCGCTTGCTGCTGTCAATGAACAGTCTCCAATCTTTGGGTTCGTACTGTGGCACTCCAAGCTTGAGCAGAAGCTGCGCAATATCTGCACAGTACACCAAGTCCTTCTCTTCTGAGAAAAAACGGAGGTAACTCTTGATGCCTGTTGCGGAAGAAGCTGATGTCAGAGAGGAGTTTTTCCCCCTTCAATCTGGATGCCAACAGTTCGGCAGAGTCCTTTGACAAGCTGAGGTCACGAACTAGATCATTCAACTCCTTTTGGGAAAATGGATGTGGAGCATCATCTTCAAGAACCACTTCTTCTTCATGTCCTTCAGCACTGGAGGTATCTTCGTCACTAATGTCAGGAAGTTCTCCGAAGACAGGCACTGGAATTTCATCACAATGGAGCAGGACTCTTGAGGAGGAGGAGAAAGGGGAGGGAACTGGAAGGGGAATATATGCTCTGCGCAAATGGCTGTGAACTCATGCTTGTTTTGTGAATCTATCACACTTGCTCCTTCTGCCACCCCGGATGGCAGAATAAAGCTTTTCTCTGAAACTATTCCTTGAGTGTCTGTTGACTCCCAATTCCTCGTCCCGGGCGCAAAGCTCTTCTCACCCGAGGCTAAAAAGGCTACAAGCAGAGTCTGTAACCTGAAGTGTATGTTAACCCAAGGTACCACTGTATCATTGAATTTGTCCATGGCAAGTCTGCGTTTATCTGCAGGTTGTTCATATGTGGTGAGTTTGTAGAAGTCTTCAATCCAATAATAGAAGGGAGGGAGACGCATTTTTATTTTTCCAGCTCACCAGTATCAGTCTTTTTACTGTGGTAAGGGCACAGAGAGTCCGCTTGTATTGCCCCTTTGCCAGGTTCCATGTGCTGGGTGTATAATTCGAAAGGATATTTTGCTCGGTAAAGGTACATTTGGCCTCAGCGATGGGAGTCCAGCAAGGAATCATTTAGCCAGTGCAATGGAGGAGGAAGAGGTTGAAAATGGGAGACTTACTGGCACCTGTAGTAGCAGCAGCAGCAGCTGGAGCATGGCCTGCAGTGCCACCTGTTGGCCCACCTCGGAACGTCCATGCCCATCCCAGATTTAAAGCTTTAGGCATGTGTTTTACACACACACACACACACACACACACACACACACACACACACAAAGACACAAATAATAATTCACAAGCAGGAAATATCCCAAACAGCTCTTCCCCTGAAATACACTCGGAGTGTATTCAGCTCATAGCAGTGAGGAATGAAAGTTCCCCCACAATATCTGCTTTATATACATTATTTACACAATGGGCTGCACGTGATTGGCTAATTCTGGGATTCTCCTGTAGGCCAATCAGGTTGTGGATTCACTTCCACCTGGAGCTGGATTGGGTGGCTCCTGCGGACCAATCAGACTGCTGCATGTTGGATCCTATTGTTCTAGGACCAATCAGACTGTAGCATTATTATTTTTTAAAAGATATTTATTAAAGTTTCACAAGTAAAACACACTTCACCATACAAAAAAAAAAAGAAAAAAAAGAAAGAAAGAAAAAAACCCATTCAGACTCAAAAGAAAAACACAGTGAAAAACACAGTGAAAAAACCCATCAATAACAACAAGAAAAAGTTACCTAAACAAGCAATAAAAAGAAAGAAGAAAGAACCAATTTCTCATATGTTGTTCTCATAACCCTCTTTCCTGACTCCCTCACATCTCCCTTTTCTGCGTTCCTTTTTACAAAATCTTATTCAGCAATACCTCACCTTCTTTTAGATCTTACTTCAAGCTATACGTTTCCTATATTATGTCTCCAATTATTTCCCGTTATTTCCTTTTTTAAAAAAAACAAAAAAAACTTGACATAATATTGTTCTGACTTCACATTTGTTCTATCAACCATTTTTACATACACCTTTCAACTATACCACTAATACCATGTTATCTTCCTCTCCCGCATCATTCTAACATTCATACAATTTACAATGCTTTTGCAAATATTCTTTAAATTTCTTCCAGTCCTCTTCCACCAGCTCTTCTCCCAGGTCTCGGATTCTGCCAGTCATTTCTGCCAATTCCATATAGTCTATCAGTTGCATTTGCCATTCTTCCAAGGTGGGTAAATCTTGAGTCTTCCAGTGCTTTGCGATAAGTATTCTTGCTGCTGTTGTTGCATACTGTCAGGGGCTCAGGAGCAGAGGCACAGGAAAGGGAAGAAATAGAGAGCGAGGGGGAGGAATCCGAAGGAAATGTTAGCGATGACAGAGGTCCGAGGTCTCTGAGTCTTTCCAGCGAATCGGAGGATTCACAGAAAGGGGCTCCCATGGTCAGAGCAAGGGGGGTGCCGAGGGGGACACCCCAGGAAAAGGGGGCCAGAGGGGACTCAGAGAGCAGCAGTTGGAAATCAGGACCAGCTTCCCCACCAGAGCGCAGTAGGGGGGAGGAGTCCCAGGTATCGGGAGCAGGCGGCTCACCGCCAGCGGGAGGACATGAGTCAGGATTGGCCACGCCTCCATCGGGGAGCGAGGAAACGGTCAAGAGGAAGGTCGAAAGCTGGGCGCACGCGCCAAGTTCAAATGTACAGGAGGGCGGCGCAGTTGGCAGCCCGGATAGGGAGCCAGGTCCCAAAGCCCGCCGAAAAGAGGGGGAGGAGTCAGGGGGGTCAGCGTCAGCGTCAGAAGAGTCCAGAAAGGAGGAGACCCCGGGGGGCAGAAGGACCCAGAGGAGAAAGGAGAGACGGAAAAGGTGGAGTAAGATTAGAACCTTAAGTTGGTGTACAGGGGGTGGAGACTCAGATGGAGCTTCGCCGGTCTAGCCTCTAAGACGTAGAGCTGGGGCGCTGCGGCTTGAAAATGGAAACTGTACTTCAATAAAGACTTTTGTACATTACTGCCGGCTAGCGTTGGTCCTCTGTGAGCTGGGACCTGGAGCCAGCTCTGACACATACATAAAAAAAGTTCTATCCTTCTTTAACACCATTTGGCCAACAATGCCCAAAAGAAAGGCCTCTGGTTTCTTAGGGAAGGTATATTTAAATACCTTTTTCAGTTCATTATAGATCATTTCCCAGAAAGCCTTAACCCTGGGGCATGTCCACCAAAGGTGAAAAAAAGTTCCCTCAGTTTCTTTACATTTCCAACACTTATTATCTGGCAAATGGTATATTTTTGCAAGCTTGACTGGGGTCATGTACCACCTATATATCATTTTCATAATATTTTCTTTCAAGGCATTACATGCCGTGAACCTTACTCCAGTGGTCCATAACCTTTCCCAGTCAGCAAACATAATATTATAACCAATGTCTTGAGCCCACTTTATCATAGCTGATTTATCCGTTTCATCTTGAGTGTTCCATTTTAACAGCAAGTTATACATTATTGACAATACCTTGACTTTCGGTTCTAACAATTCAGTTTCTAATTTCGATTTATCCACCTGGAACCCTATTTTTTTGTCCTCATTAAAGACCTCCCTAATTTGACGATAATGTAACCAATCTCGCACTTTGTCTTTTAACCTCTCAAAACTCTGCATTCTCCAAGAGTCTCCATCATTCTCTAGTATCTCCCAATATTTTGGCCATTCGGCCTCCATATTAAGTCTTTTCTGAGCCTTAGCTTCCATTGGTGACAACCACCTTGGGGTCTTATTTTCCAATAAATCTTTATATCTTGTCCAGACATTAAACACTGCTTTCCTAGCATTTTGGATCCTATTCAACTCAGTACATAACATCCCCACAAACCACCCCCAAATTCCCCAGCATAGGAATAGTGTGAGTGGAGGCTGGGTGCACCACATTGGAGACCCCAAGCGGAGTAGTAGGGGAATCTCATCCTTTACTTCCACACAAGGGTGACAGGCCAAATCATCTGTCAGGATAGATATGGTGGCCACGATTTCGCTGAAAACCCGATGTCTTAGGATTCACAACAAAGCAACAGCAAACACCTGCTAAAGACCCCCTGAAATGTTTGGCAGTGAAAACCCCACATTTCATGACACCCCAAAAAATGAGCCTTCGGCGCCGTAACACACGGGATCCCAATTTCTCCAAAAGTCAGACGTTGTCCAATTCACTCCAAAGCGGCGCCAAACATCCAGACAATGCCCCCTGCAAGGTTTGGGGGTGAAAACACTACGTTTCACATCGCCCCACAAAATGAGCCCTCGACGTCGTAACCCACATGGTTGTCAGGGGCTGGACTGAGGAGGAATGGTGGGAGCCCCCCCCCCACTCTCGAGGACCTGCTCCACAACTCCAATTTATAAAGATTATAATCCAAGTTAACGAGATCTTCTTGCTATTAGAGGTCAAGAGATATGTAAAAGTCAGTGCTTTATATGATTCAGCCACATGGTGGAGCAATACACAAAGATTAAAGAAGCCATGATAGCCAGCTCTGAAAAGCTGGGATGGTTTGTGTCTTCAAAGGCATGGCAGTGTGGCTTGAAGTTAATGACGTGTAACACCTCACAGTCATCATCATAATTAATAATAATAATAATAATAATAATAATAATAATAATAATAATAATAATAATTTATTATTTATACCCAGCCACTCTGGGCGGCTTCCAACAAAATATTAAAATAAAATAGTCTGTCAAACATTCAAAGCTTCCCAGAACAGGGCTGCCTTCAGATGTCTTCTAAATGTCAGGTAGCTGTTTCTCTCTTTGACATCTGGTGGGAGGGGGTTCCACAGGGCAGGCACCACTACCCTGTAACTTGGCTTCTCGTAGGGAGGGAACCGCCAAAAGGCTCTCAGCGCTGGACCTCAGTGTCCAGGCAGAATGATGGGGGTGGAGGCGCTCCTTCAGGTATACTGGGCCTTTGAGGCCGTTTAGGGCTTTAAAGGTCAGCACCAACACTTTGAATTGTGCCCGGAAACATACTGAGAGCCAATGTAGGTCTTGGGGGCCACTCCCAGTCACCAGTCTAGCTGCCGCATTCTGGATTAGTTGTAGTTTCCGGGTCACCTTCAAAGGTAGCCCCACGTAGAGCGCATTGCAGTAGTCCAAGCGGGAGATAACCAGAGCATGCACCACTCTGGCGAGGCAATCCGCAGGCAGATAGGGTCTCAGCCTGCGTACTAGATGAAGCTGGTCAACAGCTGCCCTGGACACAGAATTGACCTGCGCCTCCATGGACACCATGAACTGAAAGGTCCCGGGGGCGTTACCCTGAGCCTCAGCCACAAGGAATGTGCAGCAGCAGAAAATGGTAACGCTGTTCTAGATTGCATCTATGGAAGTCCAGGGTCCTGATGAAACAAAGTCCAAGTCCTACTCTCTCCTACCTTGGTCAGGCCACACCTGGAGTCCTGTGTCCAGTTCTGGGCACCATCATTGAAGAAGGATGTTGACAAGCTGGAATGTGTGCAGAGGAGGGCAACCAAGACAACCAAGGGTCTGGAAACTAAGATTGAAGAGAAACACTTGAAGGAGCTGGGAAGGTTTGGCCTGGAAAAGAGGAAACTGAGAGGAGATCTGACAGCCATCTTCAAATATCTTAAGGGCTGTCACATGGAAGAGGGAACAAGCTTCTTTTCTCCTGCTCTAGATGGTAGGACTCGAACCCATGGATTCAAGTTATAAGGAAGGAGATTCCAACTAAACATTCATAAAAACTTTCTGACAGTAAGGGCTGTTTGGCATTGGAACAGATTCCCATGAGAGGTGGTGGACTCTTCTGACATATGGTTGTCAAGCCTCTGCTTAAAGACCTCCAAAGAAGGAGACTCCACCACACTCCTTGGCAGCAAATTCCACTGTCGAACAGCTCTTACTGTCAGGAAGTTCTTCCTAATGTTTAGGTGGAATCTTCTTTCTTGTAGTTTGGATCCATTGCTCCGTGTCCGCTTCTCTGGAGCAGCAGAAAACAGCCTTTCTCCCTCCTCTATGTGACATCCTTTTATATATTTGAACATGGCTATCATATCACCCCTTAACCTCCTCTTCTCCAGGCTAAACATGCCCAGCTCCCTTAGCCGTTCCTCATAAGGCATCATTTCCAGGCCTTTGACCATTTTGGTTGCCCTCCTCTGGACACGTTCCAGTTTGTCAGTGTCCTTCTTGAACTGTGGTGCCCAGAACTGGACACAGTACTCCAGGTGAGGTCTGACCAGAGCAGAATACAGTGGCACTATTACTTCCCTTGATCTAGATGCTATACTCCTATTGATGAGGCCCAGAATTGCATTGGCTTTTTTAGCTGCCACGTCACACTGTTGGCTCATGTCAAGTTTGTGGTCAACCAAGACTCCTAGATCCTTTTCACATGTACTGCTCTCAAGCCAGGTGTCACCCATCTTGTATTTGTGCCTCTCATTTTTTTTGCCCAAGTGCAATACTTTACATTTCTCCCTGTTAAAATTCATCTTGTTTGTTTTGGCCCAGTTCTCTAATCTGTCAAGGTCGTTTTGAAGTGTGATCCTGTCCTCTGGGGTGTTAGCCACCCCTCCCAGTTTGGTGTCATCTGCAAATTTGATCAGGATGCCCTTGAGTCCATCATCCAAGTCGTTGATAAAGATGTTGAATAAGACCGGGCCCAAGACAGAACCCTGTGGCACCCCACTAGTCACTCTTCTCCAGGATGAAGAGGAACCATTGATGAGCACCCTTTGGGTTCGGTCAGTCAGCCAGTTACAAATCCACTGAGTGGTAGCATAGTCAAGACCGCATTTTACCAGCTTCTTTACAAGAATATCATGGGGCACCTTGTCAAATGCCTTGCTGAAATCAAGGTAGACTACATCCACTGCGTTCCCTTCATCTACCAGGCTTGTAATTCTGTCAAAAAACGAGATCAGGTTAGTCTGACATGACTTATTTTTCAGAAATCCATGCTGACTATTGGTGATCACAGCATTCCTTTCTAGGTGCTCACAGACTGTTTGCTTAATGATCTGCTCCAGAATCTTCCCTGGTATTGATGTCAGACTGACTGGGCGGTAATTATTTGGGTCCTCTCTTTTCCCCTTTTTGAAAATAGGGACAACATTTGCCCTCCTCCAGTCTGCCGGGACTTCGCCTGTTCTCCAGGAATTCTCAAAGATGACTGCCAGTGGTTCTGAAATCACATCTGCCAGTTCTTTTAATACTCTTGGATGCAGTTCATCTGGCCCTGGAGACTTGAATACATCTAGACTAGCCAAGTATTCTTGTACTATCTCCTTAGTTATTCTGGGCTGTGTTTCCTCTGCTGAATCATTTGCTCCAAATTCTTCAGGTCGGGCATTGTTTTCTTTATCGGAGAAGACTGAGGCAAAGAAGGCATTGAGGAGTTCAGCCCTTTCTGTGTCCCCTGTTTGCATTTCACCATCTTCTCCTCTGAGTGACCCCACGGTTTCTTTGTTCTTCCTTTTGCTACGAACATACCCATAAAAGCCTTTTTTGTTGCTTTTAACCTCTCTAGCAAGCCTGAGTTCATTTTGTGCTTTAGCTTTTCTGACTTTGTGTCTACACGTGCTGGCTATTTGTTTGAATTCCTCTTTGGTGGTTTCCCCCCTTTTCCATTTTTTGTACACATCCTTTTTTAATCTTAACTCAGTTAAAAGTTCTTTAGATAGCCACCCTGGCTTCTTTAGGCACCTTCCATGTTTCCGTCTCATTGGTATTGCCTGAAGTTGTGCTTTTACTATCTCCCTCTTAACAAACTCCCAGCCATCTTGAACTCCCTTTCCTTTTAGTATTACTGTCCATGGGATCTCACCCAGCACTTCCCTAAGCTTTATGAAGTCGGCTTTCTTAAAGTCGAGAAATTGAGTCCTAGTATGCTTGGCTGCTCCTTTCCGCTGTATAGTAAACTTCAGAAGAGCATGATCACTCGCGCCTAATGATCCTTCCACTTCTACCCCACTAACCAGGTCATCAACATTGGTTAGGACCAGATCTAAAATGGCTGTTCCTCTTGTTGCTTCTCCCACTTTCTGGACAATGAAGTTGTCTGCAAGGGCAGTGAGGAATCTGTTTGACCTTATGCTCTTGGCTGAGTTTGACATCCAACAAATATCCGGGTAATTGAAGTCCCCCATTACTACTATCTCCCTTCCTTTTGCATGCTTGGCCATCTGTTCCAGGAAGGCATCATCTATGTCCTCCGTTTGGCTTGGGGATCTATAGTAAACTCCCACAATGAGGTCACTGTTATTCTTCTCTCCCTTAATTTTGACCCAAATGCTCTCACTTTGGCTTTGAGGTTCTAAATCTTGGATCTCTTCACAGGTATACACATCCCTGACATATAACGCCACTCCTCCTCCTTTCTTGTCTGGTCTGTTTCTTTGAAATAGATTGTATCCCTCCATTATTACATTCAAATCGTGGGATTTATCCCACCAGGTTTCAGTGATTCCTATTATGTCATATTTAGTTTGCTGTACCAGGAGCTCAAGCTCATCTTGTTTATTTCCCATGCTTTGCGCATTAGTGTACAGACATTGAAGTCCATTAATCATTCCCCCGTGTCTCTTATTTAAGGATTTTCTCCTCCCACCACTAGGTCTGCATGCTCTTTGCTCCATTCGGTCTATGACATTTGGATGATCATCTTCATCAATTGATAGACTCCTACCTTCAGGAGCACTGTCTCCCTCCCCCACATTAGTCAGTTTAAAGCCCTCCTGATGAGGTTTCTGAGATTTTTTGCAAAAACATTCCTCCCAACCGTTGTGAGGTGCAGCCCATCACTTGCCAGAAGTCCATCTTCAAGAAACTGCATTCCGTGATCTAAGAATCCAAACCGTTCCTGTTTGCACCATTTGCGAAGCCAGTTGTTCACTTCCACTATTTTTCCCTCTCTCCCTGGGCCACGTCGTTCAACTGGGAGGACAGATGAGATGACAATTTGTGCATTTAATTGCTTCAATTTCCTGCCCAGAGCCTCGTAATCTCTTTTGATCTTCTGGAGGCTATTGCTTGCAGTGTCATTGGTTCCCACATGAACCAAGAGGAAGGGACTCTCCTTCCTTGGAGGTTACTAAGCAGAGGTTGGATGGCCGTCTGCCATGGATGCTTTTGCTGAGATTGCTGCATCACAGGGGGTTGGACTAGATGACCCTTGGTGTCCCTTCCAGCTATAAGTTTCTATGATTCTATGAAATTGATCTGGATTAATGACAGCCATCCACCAGTTTCATATGCAAAACTGCTTCCCACCCCACCCCCTTACTGATTAATATATATAAAAAATACATTAAAGTAGACAAATAATAACTTACAAAAAGGATCAATAAACGTGTCACCTTTATTATATAAACTGTTATCATAATCACATGTCAAAATTTCTTTTGTGAATGAAATAAAATGGTTTCAATCAGTTTTTAATAACCAACAATCAAATATAGTGCTTGGGGTACAGCTTAGATCAATTCCCCCGATGTGCAGTGTCCAGGGGTTCAGTGCCTGGCACCCAGAAACTCATGGCAAAGGGGAGTCTGGCACCAAGTAACTCATAACATTTCACTTCCTTGCAAGCTAAGGAAAGCTGTTGATTGGCCGAAGACACGGGGCAGAAACAGAAAGAAACAGGGGGATGAGGGGGTCTAAGGGTGAAGTCCTGCTCCTGTCCATCCTAATACTGGACAGATTATTACAGGATGTTGAGAAGGGTCATTTTTTACTATTAATTGAGAAACAGCAGCCATAGTCTAGGCCAGGAGTGTTTTTCCTTGGTGACACCGCCATGTTGAAAAGTGTGTGTTTGCAAGGTGTTTCCTGTCCTGTCCAGAAATGCACCGTGCTGGATGAAGCCAGCTCTAGATCCTTCCTAAATAAATAAAATAAAAACCCACGGGAAGATATATTTGAAAAATTAATGTTAAGGGGAACAATTCACATTGTTAAGCAAGGTAGCTAAAGCAACAGGGTCAGGGCCTCCATTGTGACACGTCCCCCTGCGGAGTGACTTGGCTGAGGACTTTGGGAAGAGCAACTATTTGAGGATAGTTCAGGAGAAAGGAGGTGGTTTGTGAGAAGTAATGATGTTTTCCGACAAAATAAAGATTTCTTCTTCTTGAGTGTAAGTAGGATGTCTAATTCTTTCTGCATTCTGCTTCTTTTGCTCTCCCTCAAGATTTAGAAACATAGGGCAGTAAGGCAGATCTGGAAAAAGCCTAGGTAAAGGTACAGGTACCCCTGACCGTTAGGTCCAGTCGCGGACGACTCTAGGGTTGCGCGCTCATCTCGCTCTATAGGCTGAGGGAGCTGGCGTACAGCTTCCGGGTCATGTGGCCAGGATGATGAAGCCGCTTCTGGCAAAAGCAGAGCAGTGCACGGAAAGGCTGTTTACCTTCCCGACAGAACGGCACCTACCGTATTTTTGGCTCTATAGGACGCACCGGACCATAAGACGCACCGGATCATAGGAGGGGGAGAACAGGGGAAAAAAATTCTCTCCCTCTCTGCTCAGTGTCCCTTCAGTGAAGCGGCAGGAGAAACGGAGCCCCTTCCATTTCTCCTCCCGCTTCGCTGAAGGGGCGCTGCGCAGAGAGGGAAAACTGTGCAGCGCCTCTCCAGCGAAGCGTAGCCTGGAGAGCAAGAGGGATCGGTGTGCACCGACCCCTCTCGCTCTCCAGGCTTCAGGCGGCTATCCGCAAGCCTTCTGAGTGCAGCGGGAACTCCTGCTGTGCTTGGAAGGCTTGCGGATAGCTGCCTGAAGCCCCCAGAGCGCAGCCTTTGAAGCCTCCACAGAGCAGTGGGGTAAAGGCACCCCGCTGCCCTGCGGAGGCTTTGTGCAGCCATCCCCAAGCTAGAACAGTGAGACGGAGCGCCGCGCAGTGCTCTGCCTCACTGTTCTGGCTTCGGGGATGGCCTTTGAAGCCTCCGCAGGGCGGCAGGGTGCCTTCACCCCACTGCCCTGCGGAGGCTTTGCGCAGCTAACCCCAAGCTAGAACAGCGAGACGGAGCGCTGCGCAGCACTCCTTCTCCCTGCTCTGGCTTTGGGCTTAGCTGCGCAGCCTGCATTCACTCCATAGGACGCACACACATTTCCCCTTAATTGATTTCCCCTTAGCAAACCAATCAAATCACATTAGTTCCAAATTACAAAACCGAATTTTAAATTTTGTTTGGGGGTACCCATGCTTCGAGCTCAGAAAGGGATCCAATCATCTCTTATTTCTGCTGCTTTGATCATTTCCCCTTAATTTTGGGAGGGGAAAAAGTGCGTCCTATAGAGTGAAAAATACGGTATTTATCTACTTCCACTTTCGAACTGCTAGGTGACTTCAGGCGGCTATCCGCAAGCCTTCGAAGTACAGCGGGAACTCCTGCTGCGCTCCGAAAGCTTGCGGATAGCTGCCTGAAGCCAATGGAGTGCAGCCTTTGAAGCCTCTGCAGAGCAGCGGGGTGAAGGCACCCTGCTGCCCTGCGGAGGCTTTGCGCAGCCATCCCCAAGCTAGAACAGTGAGACGGAGCGCCGCGCAGCGCTCCGCCTCACTGTTCTGGCTTTGTGGACGGCCTTTGAAGCCTCCGCAGGGTGGCAGGGTGCCTTCACCCTGCTGCCCTGCGGAGGCTTTGCGCAGCTAACCCCAAGCTAGAACAGCGAGACGGAGCGCTGCACAGCGCTCCTTCTCCCTGTTCTGGCTTTGGGCTTAGCTGCGCAGCCTGCATTCACTCCATAGGGCGCACACAAATTTTCCCTTAATTTTTGTTTTTTTTATAAAATATTTTTTATTAGCAAACCAATCAAATCACATTAGTTCCAAATTACAAAACCGAATTTTAAATTTTGGTTGGGGGTACCCATGCTTCGAGCTCTTAAAGGGATCCAATCATCTCTTATTTCTGCTGCTTTGATCATTTCCCCTTAATTTTTGGAGGGGGGAAATTGTGTCCTATAGAGAGAAAAATACGGTATTTATCTACTTCCACTTTGTGCTTTCGAACTGCTAGGTTGGCAGGTGCTGGGACCGAGCAGCGGGAGCTCACCCCGTCGCGGGGATTCGAACTGCCGACCTTCGGATCAGCAAGCCCTAGGCTCTGTGGCCACCCGTGTCCCTACGGAAAAAGCCTATCGCAGACCAAATCCCCCTCCCAAACCTGGTATGTAAGGGCTTCCGGTTTTTCCGCCCTCCATTGTGGATGTGCTTTGCGGGTTCTCCGTGCCTAGCAGCTGTTAGAGGGAACTTTGGGGGGCAACGCGGAGGCTACACGACCCTCAAAAAGGCTCTGGGCGTGGCCCAGGGCTGACATTGTCCGGCAGCGTCAAAAAAGGAACCATTCGAAGCCCACGTCCTAAGCAGGAGGTGAGTCGACAGAGAGTACCTAGACGCAAGGACACGAGCAATCCTCAGCAGCAAGCCTCAAAGTCCCAAACGGTAAGAACGGCAGCTAACAAGGAGAGCTTGAGGAGAAGAGGGTCTGTGAGACTTATTTATACAAACTGAACTGCTCAGAAACAGACCCGAAAGGCTAGCACATAAAGAGTAAAGAACGGGAGATTTTATCTTAAACATATTGGAAATCTTTCTCATTATACGTAACCATAAGCAAAGATTTCTCTAACAAGTACCAGTAAGAAAAGGAAGACAGATTCAAATTTCACTCTGCAGCAGCAGTAGTAGCCCATTAAAAGAAGCGGAATTCAAGGACTTAACTTGTTTTTTACTTTGAAGTGGCGTGAGCCCAGCGAAAGAGACTGAGTTAAAAGATTTGGATTGTCAGCGCTGTTTGTGGTAAAAGAGTGGAAGTTACTGGAAAACAAAGGTAAAAGAGAAGGCAACACTTTTAATATTGAACTTATATTAAACACTAACCTATAAAGATGGCAAAGATGGCGTAGCGTGGTCTAGGAGAAGGAGGAGGTGGTTTGTGAGAAAGGAAATACGTTTTTTGGTGTAACGAAGAGACTTTCTTCATCTAAAGTATAAGTAGGATTCCTAATTCCTTCTGCATTCTGTTTCTTTTACTATCCCTCAAGATTCAGAAACCTAGGGAACCATGTCATGGTTAAATTAGTTTATAAAGATTGGCTGCGTGAGCTGCTGGTCTCCTGCTGTCACGTGCCAAAGATCCATCCCCTGGTCTGTGAGGAGGAGGAGGAGGAGGAGGAAGAGATATTGGAAGAGAAATGGGAGGATGAAGTGATGGTTATGAAGATCAGAAGGAATCTTTAGTGAAGGTGAAAATAATTTATGTAAGACCAAGTGACCAGGGGATGGATGCCACTGATACCAATTTAGATGGTGAGTGTTGATCTTTGTTCATCAGGAACAGGGAGGCCAGAGAAAATCCCGCTGGCTGGAGATCGGGGAGGCAGCTCCCTCATTCAAGAAGAATTCAGGGATGGGATGAGGACTTTGGGATGAGAAACTATTTGAGGATAGTTCAGACGAGAGGAGGAAGATTTTGAGGAAGCAAACATGTTTTTTAGCGCAACGAATTGACTTTCTTCATCTAAAGTGTAAGTAGAATGCCTAAATCACTGTGCTACATGAAAAGGAAGAGGTATCGAACTTTTTAAAATAAACTAAACAAAACAGCTTAACCCACTAAAATATATATTTTTAAAAATGAATATTAAAGGGAGCCATGTCCCTTGTAAAGACAGGTAGCTAAAGTGACGGTGTCATGTCCTCCATTGTGAGACATTCTCCGGCTGACAGACTTGGCTGACAACTTTGGGAAGAGCAACTATTTGAGGATAGTTCAAAGAAAATAGGTTGTTGGTGTGAATTGTGTTTTCTGAAAAATGAAAATTTATTCATCTTGTGTATACGTAGGATCTCTTATTCTTCCTGCATTTTGCTTCATTTGCTATCCCTCAAGATTCAGATATATAAGGAACCATATCATGGTTAGATTAATTTTTAAAGATTGACCTCAGGACCCTCTTAGATCCTTTGAGGGAAATGGCTTGCCTTCTCCCTTGCGGGCATCACCACAAGAAAGGGATCTCCCAGTTCTGGAGGGTCTCTTGACAAGATGCCCTCCTCTCTGGTTTCAGCTGCTTGCTGCAATCGCCATGAGAGGTTTCTGAAAGTAGGTTTATCTGCCAGATAAAGAGTATCAAGGAAGCATCTAGAACCCATTTCCTGACTATTTTCCCTCTTCTTCCCTAGATTCTGCAGTCTGAGAAGGCTGGGTGAGCTGCTGGTCTCCTGCTGTCGTGCCACAAAAATCCATCCCCTGGTCTGTGAGGAGGAGGACACAGTGAGTGTAATGAAGGATGGAAAGGAAAGAAGGGTAAAGGTGAGAACGATCTACGATCTACGTAAGGCCAAGGGACCAGAGGATGGATACCACAGATGCTACTACCAATGGTGAGTGTTGATCTTTGTTCAGGAGGAACAGGGAGGCCAGAGAGAATCTGGATCACTGAGGGTGGGGGGAGGCAGCTCCCTCATTCAAGAAGAGTTCAGGGATGGGATGAGGAAGGGAGGAAGGGAGAATAACGCAAGCCACCTGGAGATCCTTGCAGGAAAGATGGGTCATCAATGTAATAATTAATGAAAAAATTAAGAATCTTTTCTTTTCATTTCTCTTCAGGCAGTGAGGCCAGCAGCTCCAGTACAGCTCTACCCCGCTCCAAGACCCAGTTCTCCCTTCGCCCAAAACCCAAGTATCTAAATAAATAAATAATAGGGATGCGGGTGGCGCTGTGGGTTAAACCACAGAGCCTAGGACTTGCCTATCAGAAGGTCGGCGGTTCGAATCCCCACGACGGAGTGAACTCCTGTTGCTCGGTCCCTGCTCCTGCCAACCTAGCAGTTCGAAAGCACGTCAAAGGGCAAGTAGATAAATAGGTACCGCTACGGCGGGAAGGTAAAGGGCGTTTCCGTGCGCTGCTCTGGTTCAGAAGCAGCTTAGTCATGCTGGCCACATGACCCGGAAGCTGTTCATGACCGGTCCGCCAATAAAGCGAGATGAGCGCTGCAACCCCAGAGTCGGCCACGACTGGACCTAATGGTCAGGAGTCCCTTTACCTTGATATATTTCAAAAACACTGAGTCTCCAGTGTGGTCTCTCGTCACAAGGAAACAGACTTTATAAAGAGGCAACCTTTCAAACTTCTTATAAATGGAAACTGGGGAAAGCCCCCTCCAAAAGAATAGACTGTGCCCAGTGACTAGCTGATCCACATGCCTGTTCAGTTGACGCTCTAGATGCCTACTCAGTTGTTCTCCAAGGCTGTTGAAAGAGAGAATGGCCAGTGTGGCAGGCTGTGCGAGCTGCTGGCCTCCTGCTGTTGTGCCCCTAAAATCCACCCCCTGGTCTCCGAGGAGGAGGAGGAAGAGATATTGGAAGAGAAACGAAATGAGGAAGTAAATATAATTAAAGAAAGGTAGAATAGCGTAAGCCACCTGGAGATCCTTGAAGGAAAGATGGGTTGTCAACAGAATAATCAATGGAAAGATTAAAAATATTTTCTCTTCTTCTCTCTTCCGGGCAGCGACAGCAGTGAGGCCAGCAACTCCAGCACAGATCTCCCTCCCCACCAAGACCCAGTCCCCCCCTTCCCCACAAACCCAAATAGAAAAATAAAAAAAAAATCATCATCACCATTATTATTCTAATCATGTTCCTTTACAAACATGCTATTCTGTGATCATCCTTTTATCCTAGGCGGTGCTTTTTCCTACGTTTGTGAGCATGAGTGGAAATCCTGAGTCTCGCTGCAGGAGTCGACAGTTTGGCTCCTTCCCTTGTTGTTGCTCCTAGATGGAAGTGCGCATGTGCGAAGACAAGACAGAGACTTCCAAACTGGATCAATAAACGTGTCACCCGTTGTCTGAAAACCACTGTCCTAATCACATGCCAGTTTGTCTTTTGTGAATGAAATAAAATTCTTTCAAATAGTTTTTTAATGTTGGCATTTGTCTGTCTTGAGAAGCAATGGAGTGCGCCTCCGGGGGTGAGGTCAAAAGTCAAGCAACAGTGTCAGCAGTCCCAAAGTGACCTCTCCAGGGAGCAAGACTGGGCAGTGTGTCTGGAGGTCCTGGGCTTCCCAGATGACTTGTGTCTCCAAGATGTGTCTCCAAGGAAAGCAGAGTTAGGCATCAGTTGGGCTGCAGGAGATGTCAGAAGGGGTTGTAAACGGCGCCATCCAACCGCCTGAGGGACTCCACTCCAGATTTGTGTAGGCTTTACTCCTTAGCCTTTTCAGCTCCCAAAGATATCCCACAAGGCAAATTAGGATCAGAGTTTTCCTTCTCTTCGATGGGCTATCTTTATAGGTGGATGAGCCCCATCTGCCCCTCACTTCCCTCCACAGCATTCTAGAAACCACCTTCTTGACCACTGGGCCCACGCTTGGTCTTGTCCGCTCAATCTGCTGGAGCCTGTCTTTGCACACAGGGGAAGTTCCTGAGCATTTGAGACTCCTTGGCTGCTCTCACCTGGTTTAGGTAGTCAGTCAAATCGTTCCCAGGATGTGGCCTCTGTCACATGCTGACCGTTTCTAGGAGCAAGAGAACAAACTTTTTATTAAAGAATGGAAATGGTTTAATGAATAGTTACAAACTGTAAACAGATAAGAACATTGGCAGGATTATTGGAATAACCTGCAGTTGAATAAGATTATATATTTAAAGCAGATGCATAAATGAAGAAATTGAGGTAATTTGGATATGCATAAGATATGAAGAATCAATTTAAAGAAATGCAGAAAGAGGGGGAAGTCAAGTTTTGAAATGTTAAAATGACTGCAAAATTATTGAAATGTATAAACTTGAAAATCATATTTTTTTAAAAAAAAAATATTTCGCCAAAAATCAGACGTCATCCGTCTCGCTCCCAACTGGAGCCAAAGGACATAGGCCTGGCCAGGACAGCTTTCCAGTTATAGCTTCTGCGGTGATGAGGCATGTGAGCCTCAACTGTCCTGCATCTACTCCAGTTGAGGAATCACACACCTCCTCCCCAAGCTAGCGAGCCCCACCTGGGCTGTGGGTCCTTGCCTTCCGTCCCTCCCAACTGACAGCTGTTAGTTCTGGAATCCTGAGCTTGAGGGGGGGGGTACATCCCATTTCGCCCCGTGGGACACTCACCACCCCGTAGCCACCTGCCTTTGGCGCTGCAGCAGTGCTGGCTTTGGTCCCTGAAAGAGCATGCAAGATCTCTCCCAAATCTCAATACATATTTTGCTCTCCTAGACATCATGCAAGACTTCAATGAGATCTCACAAGATCTTGCAGGAAATCTCCAATCTGTTTACCTGCAAGCACACACCTTTAATTTTTTTTTTCTTATTCAGTACAAATTTCTCAATCTAACAGATTTGCACATAGGATTCTGTATCACATGAAACGGCACATTTGTTTTGTTCTATTGTTACATTATTTGTGGCCTTCTAACACTTTGGGAGAAGCCTTCTCTCCCTTTTCCCTTAAAAAATGAGGATCTATGCTTTACACTCAGCAGGAAGGCCCATTTAAAAGGAAACATGTAGTTGTTTTGCTGCTGCTTTTTTGTGTTCTCAGGTGTCCAAGTTAGCCTCCTGGCCCTGCTCCTCCACTATACCACAGCAACATCCCCCACTAGGAATCCCTACTTGGGCTTTCATTGGCCATCAGCAATATCCGGTGGAGCCAGGTGGAGAGAAATGCCCCATCTTGCCCATCTTTGGGGTTTCAAGAGGTATAGCCTCTGTGCATGTACAGAATTCATGATTCAGCAAATCTATTAGACCATTGAAAGAGTTATTTCCTCTGATTAAATTACCAAAGGAAGAAAGCAGGATTGGCTTTTCTCCCCAGGGACACAAGGAAGGGGAAGGTGTATGTTTAAGAAATGAAATTTCCCAAGGGCTGAAACTCTGTTCAGCCAGTTAAAAAACCCAAATTCTCTCCGTACAGTGCTTCACATCTGGCGGGCAGGGCTTGTGTGCTTTGCTCATGATCCCTTGGATGTCCTGAGGCTGTTAGAGCAGCAGCCGTAAGTCTTGGGGCTCTGGGAGGGAGACATTGTCCTCAGAAGGCAAAGAGTAACTGAGGTTCCCTTTTCTCTCCCTTGGAGGCCCTGAACCAGGAGCTGACCAGGAGCTGGCCAGTTCAGGGCCTCCATGGGAGAGAAAAGGGGGGCCAGCACTTGTGCTCAAATGAGCTTTCATACGCGGTCATCCTGCCCCACACTCACATTCCAAAATATCTGCATGCTCACCTATCCAAGAGGTGGTTGGTCTTGGGCTGGGGGGTCCCAGAAGGCAGAATAAGTTGAGAAGCAAAGCCCAAGAAGTTGGAGGCATCCTCTTCGCATCCACCCAAACCCAATCTAAACAGCTTTGCTCCAGAACCAGCCCCTCCCTTCAGTTCTGTTCAGTTCAGAATGTCAGTTAAGAGGGACCACTTGTATTTTCTTGATTCTTGCCTGAGGTCATAATGGGCATGCACACTGGTATCTGTTTACCTGTAAGCACACACCTTTAGTTTATCTTCTTAAAAATAAAAATAAAATACTAGTTTCTCAGTCTACCAGCTTTGCACAAAACAGCAGCCGTTTTGTGATCCATGGCAGTGAAAACCCCACGTTTTATGGCACCCCCCCCCCCAAATGAGGCTTCAGTGCCCTAACCCACAGGGTCACGATTTCTCCAAAGGTCCAATGTCATCTGATTCACTCCAAAGCAGCACCAAACACCCAGAGAATGCCCCCTGCAACATTGGGGGGGGGGCTTTGAAAACACTACATTTCCCATTGTTAGAGTGGCATACGAAGGATGAACAAGTTAAATCTTTTTTTTTTATAAATCATTTTTATTCAATTTTTCCAATACAAAATTATACAAATCATACATCTTTTTTTATAATATCCACTCCCTTTTTGGACTTCCCTCATCCTGCCTGATACTCCTTCCACTTTAAGTTTCATACACATTTCTAAGGTCTTACTTCAATTATTCTTAAAACTAAAGCCTTGCTTTACTCCAATTCTAACATTTCTTTTTACAGAGCTTCATTTAAGCCTACAAGCGTTATTTGATTGTCACTTAATTTATGCATATATTCTTTAAATTTTTCCCAATCTTCTATAAATCTTTGGTCTTGCCGGTCTCGGATCCTTTCCGTCAATCTATCAAGTTCTGCATAGTCCATCATCTTCATTCTCCATTCGTGTAGTGTAGGCAGCTCCTCTTGCTTCCATTTCTGAGACGGATGAACAAGTTAAATCAGTGATGATAGATTGGGCAAGACATGTAGGACATAACATAATGTTTGAGGATTGGGAAAGATTGTGGAAGAAAGGGGTCAAGTTCACAGCATGTACTGTACTAAAGGAAAACATAATGAAAATGGTGTATAGATGGTATCCGACCCCAGTTAAATTAGCAAAGATTTATCATAACTGTGATAACCATTGCTGGAAATGTAAAGAAAACGAAGGTACTTTCTATCATATGTGGTGGTCCTGCCCCAAGGTGAAAGACTTCTGGGAAAAGATTTATAATAAATTGAAAAAAATGTTGAAATATACATTTATAAAGAAACCAGAGGCCTTTCTTCTTGGAATAACAGGTTTGGAATTGCCCCCCAAAAGATGCAAAAACTTGCTCCGACCACAATGCTGTAAAGATGGTGATGAAGCAAACAACCGCTGACACCTTCAGATGGAGGATGAATGACACCTTATTTGGAGATGAGGAAATTTGTAAAAAGGCCCCAAAAACCTTGAAAGACTACTTTGAAATTAATATGAAGACTGACGTAGAAAAAAGAGTAATCTGGGATGCAAGTAAAGCTGTTATGAGAGGATTCTTGATTCAACAAAATGCAATAAAGAAGAGAAGCCAAAATGAAAAGAAAGATAAAATTTTGGAGAAGATAAAAGATGGGGAAAGGAAACTAAGATCAAAACCAAAATCGCATGAGAGTTTGAGAGAAATTAAGTTATATCAAACACAATATATGGAATTGATGAATCAAGAAATAGAATGGAAAATTAAACAAATGAGACAAAAGACTTTTGAATCAGCAGATAAATGTGGTAAATTGTTGGCTTGGCAAATAAAGAAAAGACAAAAGCTGAATACGGTAACAAATTTAGAAGTGGATGGAAAGAACATTTATAACCCTACGGAGATTAGGAACTGCTTCCAGAGATCATAGAATCATAGAATCATAGAATCATAGAATCATAGAGTTGGAATAGACCACAAGGGCCATCGAGTCCAACCCCCTGCCAAGCAGGAAACACCATCAGAGCACTCCTGACATATGGTTGTCAAGCCTCTGCTTAAAGACCTCCAAAGAAGGAGACTCCACCACACTCCTTGGCAGCAAATTCCACTGTCGAACAGCTCTTACTGTCAGGAAGTTCTTCCTAATGTTTAGGTGGAATCTTCTTTCTTGTCGTTTGGATCCATTGCTCCGTGTCCGCTTCTCTGGAGCAGCAGAAAACAGCCTTTCTCCCTCCTCTATGTGACATCCTTTTATATATTTGAACATGGCTATCATATCACCCCTTAACCTCCTCTTCTCCAGGCTAAACATGCCCAGCTCCCTTAGCCGTTCCTCATAAGGCATCATTTCCAGGCCTTTGACCATTTTGGTTGCCCTCCTCTGGACACGTTCCAGTTTGTCAGTGTCCTTCTTGAACTGTGGTGCCCAGAACTGGACACAGTACTCCAGGTGAGGTCTGACCAGAGCAGAATACAGTGGCACTATTACTTCCCTTGATCTAGATGCTATACTCCTATTGATGAGGCCCAGAATTGCATTGGCTTTTTTAGCTGCCGCGTCACACTGTTGGCTCATGTCAAGTTTGTGGTCAACCAAGACTCCTAGATCCTTTTCACATGTACTGCTCTCAAGCCAGGTGTCCCCCATCTTGTATTTGTGCCTCTCATTTTTTTTGCCCAAGTGCAATACTTTACATTTCTCCCTGTTAAAATTCATCTTGTTTGTTTTGGCCCAGTTCTCTAATCTGTCAAGGTCGTTTTGAAGTGTGATCCTGTCCTCTGGGGTGTTAGCCACCCCTCCCAGTTTGGTGTCATCTGCAAATTTGATCAGGATGCCCTTGAGTCCATCATCCAAGTCGTTGATAAAGATGTTGAATAAGACCGGGCCCAAGACAGAACCCTGTGGCACCCCACTAGTCACTCTTCTCCAGGATGAAGAGGAACCATTGATGAGCACCCTTTGGGTTCGGTCAGTCAGCCAGTTACAAATCCACTGAGTGGTAGCATAGTCAAGACCGCATTTTACCAGCTTCTTTACAAGAATATCATGGGGCACCTTGTCAAATGCCTTGCTGAAATCAAGGTAGACTACATCCACTGCGTTCCCTTCATCTACCAGGCTTGTAATTCTGTCAAAAAACGAGATCAGGTTAGTCTGACATGACTTATTTTTCAGAAATCCATGCTGACTATTGGTGATCACAGCATTCCTTTCTAGGTGCTCACAGACTGTTTGCTTAAGGATCTGCTCCAGAATCTTCCCTGGTATTGATGTCAGACTGACTGGGCGGTAATTATTTGGGTCCTCTCTTTTCCCTTTTTTGAAAATAGGGACAACATTTGCCCTCCTCCAGTCTGCCGGGACTTCGCCTGTTCTCCAGGAATTCTCAAAGATGACTGCCAGTGGTTCTGAGATCACATCTGCCAGTTCTTTTAATACTCTTGGATGCAGTTCATCTGGCCCTGGAGACTTGAATACATCTAGACTAGCCAAGTATTCTTGTACTATCTCCTTAGTTATTCTGGGCTGTGTTTCCTCTGCTGAATCATTTGCTCCAAATTCTTCAGGTCGGGCATTGTTTTCTTTATCGGAGAAGACTGAGGCAAAGAAGGCATTGAGGAGTTCAGCCCTTTCTGTGTCCCCTGTTTGCATTTCACCATCTTCTCCTCTGAGTGACCCCACGGTTTCTTTGTTCTTCCTTTTGCTACGAACATACCCATAAAAGCCTTTTTTGTTGCTTTTAACCTCTCTAGCAAGCCTGAGTTCATTTTGTGCTATAGCTTTTCTGACTTTGTGTCTACACGTGCTGGCTATTTGTTTGAATTCCTCTTTGGTGGTTTCCCCCCTTTTCCATTTTTTGTACACATCCTTTTTAATCTTAACTCAGTTAAAAGTTCTTTAGATAGCCACCCTGGCTTCTTTAGGCACCTTCCATGTTTCCGTCTCATTGGTATTGCCTGAAGTTGTGCTTTTACTATCTCCCTCTTAACAAACTCCCAGCCATCTTGAACTCCCTTTCCTTTTAGTATTACTGTCCATGGGATCTCACCCAGCACTTCCCTAAGCTTTATGAAGTCGGCTTTCTTAAAGTCGAGAAATTGAGTCCTAGTATGCTTGGCTGCTCCTTTCCGCTGTATAGTAAACTTCAGAAGAGCATGATCACTCGCGCCTAATGATCCTTCCACTTCTACCCCACTAACCAGGTCATCAACATTGGTTAGGACCAGATCTAAAATGGCTGTTCCTCTTGTTGCTTCTCCCACTTTCTGGACAATGAAGTTGTCTGCAAGGGCAGTGAGGAATCTGTTTGACCTTATGCTCTTGGCTGAGTTTGACATCCAACAAATATCCGGGTAATTGAAGTCCCCCATTACTACTATCTCCCTTCCTTTTGCATGCTTGGCCATCTGTTCCAGGAAGGCATCATCTATGTCCTCCGTTTGGCTTGGGGATCTATAGTAAACTCCCACAATGAGGTCACTGTTATTCTTCTCTCCCTTAATTTTGACCCAAATGCTCTCACTTTGGCTTTGAGGTTCTAAATCTTGGATCTCTTCACAGGTATACACATCCCTGACATATAACGCCACTCCTCCTCCTTTCTTGTCTGGTCTGTTTCTTTGAAATAGATTGTATCCCTCCATTATTACATTCCAATCGTGGGATTTATCCCACCAGGTTTCAGTGATTCCTATTATGTCATATTTAGTTTGCTGTACCAGGAGCTCAAGCTCATCTTGTTTATTTCCCATGCTTTGCGCATTAGTGTACAGACATTGAAGTCCATTAATCATTCCCCCGTGCCTCTTATTTAAGGATTTTCTCCTCCCACCACTAGGTCTGCATGCTCTTTGCACCATTCGGTCTATGACATTTGGATGATCATCTTCATCAATTGATAGACTCCTACCTTCAGGAGCACTGTCTCCCTCCCCCACATTAGTCAGTTTAAAGCCCTCCTGATGAGGTTTCTGAGATTTTTTGCAAAAACATTCCTCCCAACCGTTGTGAGGTGCAGCCCATCACTTGCCAGAAGTCCATCTTCAAGAAACTGCATTCCGTGATCTAAGAATCCAAACCGTTCCTGTTTGCACCATTTGCGAAGCCAGTTGTTCACTTCCACTATTTTTCCCTCTCTCCCTGGGCCACGTCGTTCAACTGGGAGGACAGATGAGATGACAATTTGTGCATTTAATTGCTTCAATTTCCTGCCCAGAGCCTCGTAATCTCTTTTGATCTTCTGGAGGCTATTGCTTGCAGTGTCATTGGTTCCCACATGAACCAAGAGGAAGGGACTCTCCTTCCTTGGAGGTTACTAAGCAGAGGTTGGATGGCCGTCTGCCATGGATGCTTTTGCTGAGATTGCTGCATCACAGGGGGTTGGACTAGATGACCCTTGGTGTCCCTTCCAGCTATAAGTTTCTATGATTCTATGAAATTGATCTGGATTAATGACAGCCATCCACCAGTTTCATATGCAAAACTGCTTCCCACCCCACCCCCTTACTGATTAATATATATAAAAAATACATTAAAGTAGACAAATAATAACTTACAAAAAGGATCAATAAACGTGTCACCTTTATTATATAAACTGTTATCATAATCACATGTCAAAATTTCTTTTGTGAATGAAATAAAATGGTTTCAATCAGTTTTTAATAACCAACAATCAAATGTAGTGCTTGGGGTACAGCTTAGATCAATTCCCCCGATGTTCAGTGTCCAGGGGTTCCAAGGTCGCCTGGACATTCCCAGAGGACTGCCTTTGCTCCTCGTCTTCATATACCTGATCGACTGTAATGAGGGAGAGATCCTCAAATGGAGTCTGCTCTTCGTCTTCCATGCTAGGGGAAAGGACCTCAAAGCGATTGCGTATTTCTAAACAATCAGAGCGAACCCTGGGCCTCCTACTTCTTTGAGTCACGTTTCTCCATATATCTGGCTCCTGTGTTGGTGAACTAGCCACCTTCTCAGGGGAGTCCCCTGTCTCTTCCTTGGTGGAGACGGTGTGCTCTGTTGCTTCCAAGAAGAGTTCCAGCTCTCTAATTCTTTGGAGCGTAGCTACACGTTCCTCCAGTTGCTGGACTTTGTCTTTTAAGAGGGCAATCAACATGCAATTGCTGCAGGTAAAGCTGCCTGCAACCTTTGGCAAGATGGCAAACATTGCGCAGGAACCACAGGCGACTGCAGCTGTTCCCTCACCCTCCATCTTGGGAACGTGTCGTTGGGGGTGACTACAGTGGTCCTACAAGAAAACCCTTTTTGTTCCTTCTTCAGCTGCTGCCCTAAAGCTCTGATACTTTAGACAACTTTATTCACAAGGGCCGCAGAAAGATATGGACATAGAGCAATTTCTTGGAAAAAACGGACTGAAAAAGATTTCACAAGAAAGTAAAATAATATTGAACCAGGAAATATCAGAACAAGAAATAGAAGGTGCTATTCAAAATTTGGCATTGGGCAAATCCCCAGGACCTGATGGACTGACTTCCAGATATTATAAAGTTTTGAAGGAGTGGTTATTACAACCTTTGAAGGAAGTTTGTAATGAAATTTTGGAGGGGAAAAGGGCACCAGAAACGTGGAAAGAGGCTTATATTACACTTATCCCGAAGACAGAGACTGAAAAGACTCAACTTAAGAACTACCGCCCCATTTCACTACTAAATGTGGATTACAAAATTTTTGCTGACATTTTAGCAAAGAGATTGAAAATAGTTTTGATGGAGGAGATTCATAGAGATCAAGCGGGCTTTCTCCCGAGAAGACATTTGTCGGATAATGTAAGGAACATAATTGACATTTTGGAAAAGTTGCAAGTGAACATAAATACGAAAGCAGTTTTGATATTTGTGGATGCCGAGAAAGCCCTTGACAATATTTCTTGGAGTTTCATGATGAAGAACCTCCGGGGGATGGGGGTAGGCCAAGGGTTTGAAAATGGTATAGGTGCAATATATTCTGAACAAAAAGCAAAGTTGATTGTAAATAATGTGGTTACGGAAGAATTCAAGATAGAAAAAGGGACACGACAGGGATGCCCAATCTCTCCATTACTTTTTATATCAGTCCTGGAGGTTTTGCTGAATATGATTAGAAGGGACCAGTTGGTTAAAGGAGTGCAGGTCGGAGCTAAACAGTACAAATTGAGAGCATTTGCAGATGATTTGGTACTTACATTACAAGAGCCTGAGTCTAGTACGAAAAGAGTATTAGAATTAATTCAAGAATTTGGTCAAGTGGCAGGGTTTAAATTGAATAAGTCAAAAACTAAGGTATTGGAGAAAAATTTAACACTTTTGGAAAAAGAGGTTTCAGAATGAGACAGGATTAACTGTGGTTAAGAAAGTGAAATATCTGGGGATAAATATGACAGCTAAAAATGTGAACTTATTTAAAGACAATTATGAGAAATCTTGGACAGAAGTGAAAAAAGATCTAGAAATTTGGTCAAACTTGAAGCTTTCCTTGTTGGGTCGAATTGCGGTTATAAAGATGAATGTATTGCCTAGAATGTTGTTTTTGTGTCAAACATTGCAAATAGTGGACAAGATGGATTGTTTCAAGAAGTGGCAGAAAGATATTTCAAAATTTGTCTGGCAGGGCAAGAAACCCAGAATTAAATTTAAGACTTTAACTGATGCAAAAGAAAGGGGGGGATTTGCCCTGCCAGATCTCAAACTGTATTATGAATCGGCAGCTTTCTGCTGGTTGAAAGATTGGCTACTTCTTGAGAACACAGATATCTTGGATCTAGAAGGTTTTCACAACATCTTTGGGTGGCATGCATATTTGTGGTATGACAAGGTTAAAGCTCATAAAGGTTTTAAAAATCATATTGCCAGGAAAGCACTATATAATGTCTGGACTAGATATAAAGATTTGTTGGAAAACAAAACTCCACGGTGGTTGTCCCCAATGGAGGCAAAAGCTGTTAAAAAGCTTAATATGGAGTCCAAATGGCCGAGATATTGGGAAATTTTGGAACAAGAAGGGGATAGATGGAAACTGCAGAGTTTTGAGAAATTAAAAGATAAAGTGAGAGATTGGCTCCATTACTATCAAATAATGGAGGTTTTTAAGATGGACAGGAAAATTGGCTTCCAGGTGGAAAAATCAAAACTAGAGACAGAATTGTTAGAATCCGGTACTAAAAATTTGTCAAAAATGTATAACTTGCTGTTGAAATGGAATACACAAGATGAAACGGTTAAATCAGCAATGATTAAGTGGGCACAGGATATTGGTCATAACATTATGTTTGCTGACTGGGAAAAGTTGTGCACCACCGGGATGAAATTTACGGCATGTAATGCCCTCAGAGAAAACATTATGAAAATGATTTATAGGTGGTACATGACCCCAGTCAAGCTTGCGAAAATTTATCATTTGCCTGATAACAAATGCTGGAAATGTGGAGAAAAGGAAGGTACATTTTTCCACCTCTGGTGGACGTGCCCAAAGATTAAGGCGTTCTGGGAAATGATTTATAATTGTCAGGGGCTCAGGAGCAGAGGCACAGGAGAGGGAGGAAATAGAGACCGAGGGGGAGGAATCTGAAGGAAATGTTAGCGATGACAGCCGTCCGAGGTCTCTGAGTCTCTCCAGCGACTCGGAGGATTCACAGAAAGGGGCTCCCATGGTCAGAGCAAGGGGGGTGCCTAGGGGGACACCCCAGGAAGAAGGGGCAAGAGGGGACTCAGAGAGCAGCAGTTGGAAATCAGGACCAGCTTCTCCACCAGAGCGCAGTAGGGGGGAGGTGTCCCAGGCATCGGGATCAGGCGGCGCACCGCCAGCGGGAGGACATGAGTCAGGATTGGCCACACCTCCATCGGAGAGCGAGGAAACGGTCAAAAGGAAGGTTGGAGACTGGGCGCACGCGCCAAGTTCAAATGTACAGGAGGGCGGCGCAGTGGGCAGCCCGGATAGGGAGCCAGGTCCTAAAGCCCGCCGAAAGGAGGGAGGAGACTCAGGGGGGTCAGCGTCAGAAGAGTCCAGGACTGAAGGGACCCCGGGGGGTAGAAGGACCCAGAGGAGAAAGGAGAGACGGAAGAGGTGGAATAAGGTTAGAGTCTTAAACTGGTGTACAGGGGGCGGAGACTCAGATGGAGCTTCGCCGGTCTAGCTCTAAGACGTAGAGTTGGGGCGCTCCGGTTTGGAAATGGAAACTGTACTTCAATAAAGACTTTTGTACATTACTGCCGGCTAGCGTTGGTCCTCTGTGAACTGGGACCTGGAGCCAGCTCTGACAATAATGAATTGAAAAAGGTATTTAAATATACTTTCCTGAAGAAACCAGAGGCCTTTCTCTTGGGTATTGTCGGCCAAGGGGTGTCAAAGAAGGACAGAACATTTTTTATGTATGCTACAACTGCGGCAAGAATACTTATTGCAAAGTACTGGAAGACACAAGATCTACCCACCTTGGAAGAATGGCAGATGAAGGTGATAGACTACATGGGACTGGCAGAGATGACGAGCAGAATCCGAAACCAGGGAAGGGAAACAGCGGAGGAAGATTGGAAAGATTTTAAGGACTATCTAAAGAAATATTGTAAAATCAATGAATGTTAGAATGACGCTGGATTAGAAAATATGTGGTTATTAGCGGCAATGGATAAGCTTAAAAGAAAAAGAAAGGTTAAAATTTAAGTGAAAAATAAGGGAAGGATTTGCTGAAGAATAATTTAGAAATTGGAATACAGGAAGGGGAGGTAAGAGGAAGTCGGGGAAGTAAGGTATAAGAAAAGAAGGGCTGAAATTATATTTGTTTTTTATATGTTTTTTGTATGTTATTTTTACTGTATTGTTTTGTTTTTTGTTGTTATAAAATTTCGGAAACTTTAATAAAAATTTATATATATATATATAAAAAAGATGTCAAATTATACACTGGGCAACAATTTTTTACCTTTTGAATGTTGTCTAGATTTCTACAATTGATTTAGGGTCTTTTTGCACTGCTGAATCAGGAAATGGCATCCGTTTCTCTCCATCAGGTCAGGTTGTTGTGCTATGTTGATTTGTAAAAAATCAGATCTTGTGACAAAATCGATTACATTTTGTGGCATTATCAGCTGATTTTTGTCAACACATATCATCCTAAATATGTTTTTAAGAGAAAATAATGTTTTTCCAACAACATATATTGATTACCTGATAGAAACATCGATTACTGTAAACTGAATGCTGGGCATTGATAAAGGTAAGAATACATAAATTGCACGTTGCTTCACCATTTTTCAAACTTCAGGGCTTGAACTTCCGTTTCTTGGAACTCCTGGAATGCTCAGCGGCAGGGAGGTCTCTCTTCAGAGTCCAACAGTAGTCAGCCATCATGACTGCGTCCCAGCGACCCTGATACCTGGTCTCCATCTCTTTCATGTCCTGATGGAATCTCTCCCCCTGCTCGTCACTCATTGAACCCAGGTTCTCAAGAAACCGGTCCATATGTGAAAATAGGTAGTGCATCTTGACGCTCATGTTGCAGCCCAGGTTTCTGAAAGCAGTCAGCATGTTGTTGACAAGTTCTGCATAGTTTCTGACCTTATTGTTGCTTAGAAAGTTCTTCACTACCAGAACAAATGCCTTCCACGCTTCCAGTTCCATTTCCTTCATTGAGTTTCCGAACTCTGGATCTCTGATGAGCTGACGGATCTGAGGACCATCAAAGATGCCAGCTTTCAACTTCTCCATGGTCAATCCTGCCACAAGTGAAGCAGTCACCATCCTTGTCCAGAGCCTTTTGTGAACTGCTTGATTAAGCCGAGCTTGATGTGCAGCGGTGGGAAGAGTATTCTGTCTCTGTCCACCAGAGGGTCGTTGATGACGTTCCTTTCTTTGCAAGGCACCAATTCCTCCCGCACAGGCCAGTCCTTCTTCGTGTAATGCTGAGCACGGTCCCTACTATCCCACATGCACAGAAAACATGGGTACTTGTTGAAGCCAGACTGTTGTCCCAACAAAAAGTTCACCATCTTCAGGTCAACACAAATAAACCACTTATGCTGAGCATAACCAATTTTCTCCAGCACATACTTCACTGCTTCATAGTTCTCCTTCAGTGTAGTCGAGTGAGCCAGGGGTATAGAGGCAAACTGGTTGCCGTTGTGTAGCAGAACACATTTCAGTGATCGCTTGCTGCTGTCAATGAACAGTCTCCAATCTTTGGGTTCGTACTGTGGCACTCCAAGCTTGAGCAGAAGCTGCGCAATATCTGCACAGTACACCAAGTCCTTCTCTTCTGAGAAAAAACGGAGGTAACTCTTGATGCCTGTTGCGGAAGAAGCTGATGTCAGAGAGGAGTTTTTCCCCCTTCAATCTGGATGCCAACAGTTCGGCAGAGTCCTTTGACAAGCTGAGGTCACGAACTAGATCATTCAACTCCTTTTGGGAAAATGGATGTGGAGCATCATCTTCAAGAACCACTTCTTCTTCATGTCCTTCAGCACTGGAGGTATCTTCGTCACTAATGTCAGGAAGTTCTCCGAAGACAGGCACTGGAATTTCATCACAATGGAGCAGGACTCTTGAGGAGGAGGAGAAAGGGGAGGGAACTGGAAGGGGAATATATGCTCTGCGCAAATGGCTGTGAACTCATGCTTGTTTTGTGAATCTATCACACTTGCTCCTTCTGCCACCCCGGATGGCAGAATAAAGCTTTTCTCTGAAACTATTCCTTGAGTGTCTGTTGACTCCCAATTCCTCGTCCCGGGCGCAAAGCTCTTCTCACCCGAGGCTAAAAAGGCTACAAGCAGAGTCTGTAACCTGAAGTGTATGTTAACCCAAGGTACCACTGTATCATTGAATTTGTCCATGGCAAGTCTGCGTTTATCTGCAGGTTGTTCATATGTGGTGAGTTTGTAGAAGTCTTCAATCCAATAATAGAAGGGAGGGAGACGCATTTTTATTTTTCCAGCTCACCAGTATCAGTCTTTTTACTGTGGTAAGGGCACAGAGAGTCCGCTTGTATTGCCCCTTTGCCAGGTTCCATGTGCTGGGTGTATAATTCGAAAGGATATTTTGCTCGGTAAAGGTACATTTGGCCTCAGCGATGGGAGTCCAGCAAGGAATCATTTAGCCAGTGCAATGGAGGAGGAAGAGGTTGAAAATGGGAGACTTACTGGCACCTGTAGTAGCAGCAGCAGCAGCTGGAGCATGGCCTGCAGTGCCACCTGTTGGCCCACCTCGGAACGTCCATGCCCATCCCAGATTTAAAGCTTTAGGCATGTGTTTTACACACACACACACACACACACACACACACACACACACACAAAGACACAAATAATAATTCACAAGCAGGAAATATCCCAAACAGCTCTTCCCCTGAAATACACTCGGAGTGTATTCAGCTCATAGCAGTGAGGAATGAAAGTTCCCCCACAATATCTGCTTTATATACATTATTTACACAATGGGCTGCACGTGATTGGCTAATTCTGGGATTCTCCTGTAGGCCAATCAGGTTGTGGATTCACTTCCACCTGGAGCTGGATTGGGTGGCTCCTGCGGACCAATCAGACTGCTGCATGTTGGATCCTATTGTTCTAGGACCAATCAGACTGTAGCATTATTATTTTTTAAAAGATATTTATTAAAGTTTCACAAGTAAAACACACTTCACCATACAAAAAAAAAAAAGAAAAAAAAGAAAGAAAGAAAAAAACCCATTCAGACTCAAAAGAAAAACACAGTGAAAAACACAGTGAAAAAACCCATCAATAACAACAAGAAAAAGTTACCTAAACAAGCAATAAAAAGAAAGAAGAAAGAACCAATTTCTCATATGTTGTTCTCATAACCCTCTTTCCTGACTCCCTCACATCTCCCTTTTCTGCGTTCCTTTTTACAAAATCTTATTCAGCAATACCTCACCTTCTTTTAGATCTTACTTCAAGCTATACGTTTCCTATATTATGTCTCCAATTATTTCCCGTTATTTCCTTTTTTAAAAAAAACAAAAAAAACTTGACATAATATTGTTCTGACTTCACATTTGTTCTATCAACCATTTTTACATACACCTTTCAACTATACCACTAATACCATGTTATCTTCCTCTCCCGCATCATTCTAACATTCATACAATTTACAATGCTTTTGCAAATATTCTTTAAATTTCTTCCAGTCCTCTTCCACCAGCTCTTCTCCCAGGTCTCGGATTCTGCCAGTCATTTCTGCCAATTCCATATAGTCTATCAGTTGCATTTGCCATTCTTCCAAGGTGGGTAAATCTTGAGTCTTCCAGTGCTTTGCGATAAGTATTCTTGCTGCTGTTGTTGCATACTGTCAGGGGCTCAGGAGCAGAGGCACAGGAAAGGGAAGAAATAGAGAGCGAGGGGGAGGAATCCGAAGGAAATGTTAGCGATGACAGAGGTCCGAGGTCTCTGAGTCTTTCCAGCGAATCGGAGGATTCACAGAAAGGGGCTCCCATGGTCAGAGCAAGGGGGGTGCCGAGGGGGACACCCCAGGAAAAGGGGGCCAGAGGGGACTCAGAGAGCAGCAGTTGGAAATCAGGACCAGCTTCCCCACCAGAGCGCAGTAGGGGGGAGGAGTCCCAGGTATCGGGAGCAGGCGGCTCACCGCCAGCGGGAGGACATGAGTCAGGATTGGCCACGCCTCCATCGGGGAGCGAGGAAACGGTCAAGAGGAAGGTCGAAAGCTGGGCGCACGCGCCAAGTTCAAATGTACAGGAGGGCGGCGCAGTTGGCAGCCCGGATAGGGAGCCAGGTCCCAAAGCCCGCCGAAAAGAGGGGGAGGAGTCAGGGGGGTCAGCGTCAGCGTCAGAAGAGTCCAGAAAGGAGGAGACCCCGGGGGGCAGAAGGACCCAGAGGAGAAAGGAGAGACGGAAAAGGTGGAGTAAGATTAGAACCTTAAGTTGGTGTACAGGGGGTGGAGACTCAGATGGAGCTTCGCCGGTCTAGCCTCTAAGACGTAGAGCTGGGGCGCTGCGGCTTGAAAATGGAAACTGTACTTCAATAAAGACTTTTGTACATTACTGCCGGCTAGCGTTGGTCCTCTGTGAGCTGGGACCTGGAGCCAGCTCTGACACATACATAAAAAAAGTTCTATCCTTCTTTAACACCATTTGGCCAACAATGCCCAAAAGAAAGGCCTCTGGTTTCTTAGGGAAGGTATATTTAAATACCTTTTTCAGTTCATTATAGATCATTTCCCAGAAAGCCTTAACCCTGGGGCATGTCCACCAAAGGTGAAAAAAAGTTCCCTCAGTTTCTTTACATTTCCAACACTTATTATCTGGCAAATGGTATATTTTTGCAAGCTTGACTGGGGTCATGTACCACCTATATATCATTTTCATAATATTTTCTTTCAAGGCATTACATGCCGTGAACCTTACTCCAGTGGTCCATAACCTTTCCCAGTCAGCAAACATAATATTATAACCAATGTCTTGAGCCCACTTTATCATAGCTGATTTATCCGTTTCATCTTGAGTGTTCCATTTTAACAGCAAGTTATACATTATTGACAATACCTTGACTTTCGGTTCTAACAATTCAGTTTCTAATTTCGATTTATCCACCTGGAACCCTATTTTTTTGTCCTCATTAAAGACCTCCCTAATTTGACGATAATGTAACCAATCTCGCACTTTGTCTTTTAACCTCTCAAAACTCTGCATTCTCCAAGAGTCTCCATCATTCTCTAGTATCTCCCAATATTTTGGCCATTCGGCCTCCATATTAAGTCTTTTCTGAGCCTTAGCTTCCATTGGTGACAACCACCTTGGGGTCTTATTTTCCAATAAATCTTTATATCTTGTCCAGACATTAAACACTGCTTTCCTAGCATTTTGGATCCTATTCAACTCAGTACATAACATCCCCACAAACCACCCCCAAATTCCCCAGCATAGGAATAGTGTGAGTGGAGGCTGGGTGCACCACATTGGAGACCCCAAGCGGAGTAGTAGGGGAATCTCATCCTTTACTTCCACACAAGGGTGACAGGCCAAATCATCTGTCAGGATAGATATGGTGGCCACGATTTCGCTGAAAACCCGATGTCTTAGGATTCACAACAAAGCAACAGCAAACACCTGCTAAAGACCCCCTGAAATGTTTGGCAGTGAAAACCCCACATTTCATGACACCCCAAAAAATGAGCCTTCGGCGCCGTAACACACGGGATCCCAATTTCTCCAAAAGTCAGACGTTGTCCAATTCACTCCAAAGCGGCGCCAAACATCCAGACAATGCCCCCTGCAAGGTTTGGGGGTGAAAACACTACGTTTCACATCGCCCCACAAAATGAGCCCTCGACGTCGTAACCCACATGGTTGTCAGGGGCTGGACTGAGGAGGAATGGTGGGAGCCCCCCCCCCACTCTCGAGGACCTGCTCCACAACTCCAATTTATAAAGATTATAATCCAAGTTAACGAGATCTTCTTGCTATTAGAGGTCAAGAGATATGTAAAAGTCAGTGCTTTATATGATTCAGCCACATGGTGGAGCAATACACAAAGATTAAAGAAGCCATGATAGCCAGCTCTGAAAAGCTGGGATGGTTTGTGTCTTCAAAGGCATGGCAGTGTGGCTTGAAGTTAATGACGTGTAACACCTCACAGTCATCATCATAATTAATAATAATAATAATAATAATAATAATAATAATAATAATAATAATTTATTATTTATACCCAGCCACTCTGGGCGGCTTCCAACAAAATATTAAAATAAAATAGTCTGTCAAACATTCAAAGCTTCCCAGAACAGGGCTGCCTTCAGATGTCTTCTAAATGTCAGGTAGCTGTTTCTCTCTTTGACATCTGGTGGGAGGGGGTTCCACAGGGCAGGCACCACTACCCTGTAACTTGGCTTCTCGTAGGGAGGGAACCGCCAAAAGGCTCTCAGCGCTGGACCTCAGTGTCCAGGCAGAATGATGGGGGTGGAGGCGCTCCTTCAGGTATACTGGGCCTTTGAGGCCGTTTAGGGCTTTAAAGGTCAGCACCAACACTTTGAATTGTGCCCGGAAACATACTGAGAGCCAATGTAGGTCTTGGGGGCCACTCCCAGTCACCAGTCTAGCTGCCGCATTCTGGATTAGTTGTAGTTTCCGGGTCACCTTCAAAGGTAGCCCCACGTAGAGCGCATTGCAGTAGTCCAAGCGGGAGATAACCAGAGCATGCACCACTCTGGCGAGGCAATCCGCAGGCAGATAGGGTCTCAGCCTGCGTACTAGATGAAGCTGGTCAACAGCTGCCCTGGACACAGAATTGACCTGCGCCTCCATGGACACCATGAACTGAAAGGTCCCGGGGGCGTTACCCTGAGCCTCAGCCACAAGGAATGTGCAGCAGCAGAAAATGGTAACGCTGTTCTAGATTGCATCTATGGAAGTCCAGGGTCCTGATGAAACAAAGTCCAAGTCCTACTCTCTCCTACCTTGGTCAGGCCACACCTGGAGTCCTGTGTCCAGTTCTGGGCACCATCATTGAAGAAGGATGTTGACAAGCTGGAATGTGTGCAGAGGAGGGCAACCAAGACAACCAAGGGTCTGGAAACTAAGATTGAAGAGAAACACTTGAAGGAGCTGGGAAGGTTTGGCCTGGAAAAGAGGAAACTGAGAGGAGATCTGACAGCCATCTTCAAATATCTTAAGGGCTGTCACATGGAAGAGGGAACAAGCTTCTTTTCTCCTGCTCTAGATGGTAGGACTCGAACCCATGGATTCAAGTTATAAGGAAGGAGATTCCAACTAAACATTCATAAAAACTTTCTGACAGTAAGGGCTGTTTGGCATTGGAACAGATTCCCATGAGAGGTGGTGGACTCTTCTGACATATGGTTGTCAAGCCTCTGCTTAAAGACCTCCAAAGAAGGAGACTCCACCACACTCCTTGGCAGCAAATTCCACTGTCGAACAGCTCTTACTGTCAGGAAGTTCTTCCTAATGTTTAGGTGGAATCTTCTTTCTTGTAGTTTGGATCCATTGCTCCGTGTCCGCTTCTCTGGAGCAGCAGAAAACAGCCTTTCTCCCTCCTCTATGTGACATCCTTTTATATATTTGAACATGGCTATCATATCACCCCTTAACCTCCTCTTCTCCAGGCTAAACATGCCCAGCTCCCTTAGCCGTTCCTCATAAGGCATCATTTCCAGGCCTTTGACCATTTTGGTTGCCCTCCTCTGGACACGTTCCAGTTTGTCAGTGTCCTTCTTGAACTGTGGTGCCCAGAACTGGACACAGTACTCCAGGTGAGGTCTGACCAGAGCAGAATACAGTGGCACTATTACTTCCCTTGATCTAGATGCTATACTCCTATTGATGAGGCCCAGAATTGCATTGGCTTTTTTAGCTGCCACGTCACACTGTTGGCTCATGTCAAGTTTGTGGTCAACCAAGACTCCTAGATCCTTTTCACATGTACTGCTCTCAAGCCAGGTGTCACCCATCTTGTATTTGTGCCTCTCATTTTTTTTGCCCAAGTGCAATACTTTACATTTCTCCCTGTTAAAATTCATCTTGTTTGTTTTGGCCCAGTTCTCTAATCTGTCAAGGTCGTTTTGAAGTGTGATCCTGTCCTCTGGGGTGTTAGCCACCCCTCCCAGTTTGGTGTCATCTGCAAATTTGATCAGGATGCCCTTGAGTCCATCATCCAAGTCGTTGATAAAGATGTTGAATAAGACCGGGCCCAAGACAGAACCCTGTGGCACCCCACTAGTCACTCTTCTCCAGGATGAAGAGGAACCATTGATGAGCACCCTTTGGGTTCGGTCAGTCAGCCAGTTACAAATCCACTGAGTGGTAGCATAGTCAAGACCGCATTTTACCAGCTTCTTTACAAGAATATCATGGGGCACCTTGTCAAATGCCTTGCTGAAATCAAGGTAGACTACATCCACTGCGTTCCCTTCATCTACCAGGCTTGTAATTCTGTCAAAAAACGAGATCAGGTTAGTCTGACATGACTTATTTTTCAGAAATCCATGCTGACTATTGGTGATCACAGCATTCCTTTCTAGGTGCTCACAGACTGTTTGCTTAATGATCTGCTCCAGAATCTTCCCTGGTATTGATGTCAGACTGACTGGGCGGTAATTATTTGGGTCCTCTCTTTTCCCCTTTTTGAAAATAGGGACAACATTTGCCCTCCTCCAGTCTGCCGGGACTTCGCCTGTTCTCCAGGAATTCTCAAAGATGACTGCCAGTGGTTCTGAAATCACATCTGCCAGTTCTTTTAATACTCTTGGATGCAGTTCATCTGGCCCTGGAGACTTGAATACATCTAGACTAGCCAAGTATTCTTGTACTATCTCCTTAGTTATTCTGGGCTGTGTTTCCTCTGCTGAATCATTTGCTCCAAATTCTTCAGGTCGGGCATTGTTTTCTTTATCGGAGAAGACTGAGGCAAAGAAGGCATTGAGGAGTTCAGCCCTTTCTGTGTCCCCTGTTTGCATTTCACCATCTTCTCCTCTGAGTGACCCCACGGTTTCTTTGTTCTTCCTTTTGCTACGAACATACCCATAAAAGCCTTTTTTGTTGCTTTTAACCTCTCTAGCAAGCCTGAGTTCATTTTGTGCTTTAGCTTTTCTGACTTTGTGTCTACACGTGCTGGCTATTTGTTTGAATTCCTCTTTGGTGGTTTCCCCCCTTTTCCATTTTTTGTACACATCCTTTTTTAATCTTAACTCAGTTAAAAGTTCTTTAGATAGCCACCCTGGCTTCTTTAGGCACCTTCCATGTTTCCGTCTCATTGGTATTGCCTGAAGTTGTGCTTTTACTATCTCCCTCTTAACAAACTCCCAGCCATCTTGAACTCCCTTTCCTTTTAGTATTACTGTCCATGGGATCTCACCCAGCACTTCCCTAAGCTTTATGAAGTCGGCTTTCTTAAAGTCGAGAAATTGAGTCCTAGTATGCTTGGCTGCTCCTTTCCGCTGTATAGTAAACTTCAGAAGAGCATGATCACTCGCGCCTAATGATCCTTCCACTTCTACCCCACTAACCAGGTCATCAACATTGGTTAGGACCAGATCTAAAATGGCTGTTCCTCTTGTTGCTTCTCCCACTTTCTGGACAATGAAGTTGTCTGCAAGGGCAGTGAGGAATCTGTTTGACCTTATGCTCTTGGCTGAGTTTGACATCCAACAAATATCCGGGTAATTGAAGTCCCCCATTACTACTATCTCCCTTCCTTTTGCATGCTTGGCCATCTGTTCCAGGAAGGCATCATCTATGTCCTCCGTTTGGCTTGGGGATCTATAGTAAACTCCCACAATGAGGTCACTGTTATTCTTCTCTCCCTTAATTTTCACCCAAATGCTCTCACTTTGGCTTTGAGGTTCTAAATCTTGGATCTCTTCACAGGTATACACATCCCTGACATATAACGCCACTCCTCCTCCTTTCTTGTCTGGTCTGTTTCTTTGAAATAGATTGTATCCCTCCATTATTACATTCCAATCGTGGGATTTATCCCACCAGGTTTCAGTGATTCCTATTATGTCATATTTAGTTTGCTGTACCAGGAGCTCAAGCTCATCTTGTTTATTTCCCATGCTTTGCGCATTAGTGTACAGACATTGAAGTCCATTAATCATTCCCCCGTGCCTCTTATTTAAGGATTTTCTCCTCCCACCACTAGGTCTGCATGCTCTTTGCTCCATTCGGTCTATGACATTTGGATGATCATCTTCATCAATTGATAGACTCCTACCTTCAGGAGCACTGTCTCCCTCCCCCACATTAGTCAGTTTAAAGCCCTCCTGATGAGGTTTCTGAGATTTTTTGCAAAAACATTCCTCCCAACCGTTGTGAGGTGCAGCCCATCGCTTGCCAGAAGTCCATCGCTTGCCAGAAGTCAAAAATGTATAACTTGCTGTTGAAATGGAATACACAAGATGAAACGGTTAAATCAGCAATGATTAAGTCGGCACAGGATATTGGTCATAACATTATGTTTGCTGACTGGGAAAAGTTGTGCACCACCGGGATGAAATTTACGGCATGTAATGCCCTCAGAGAAAACATTATGAAAATGATTTATAGGTGGTACATGACCCCAGTCAAGCTTGCGAAAATTTATCATTTGCCTGATAACAAATGCTGGAAATGTGGAGAAAAGGAAGGTACATTTTTCCACCTCTGGTGGACGTGCCCAAAGATTAAGGCATTCTGGGAAATGATTTATAATTGTCAGGGGCTCAGGAGCAGAGGCACAGGAGAGGGAGGAAATAGAGACCGAGGGGGAGGAATCTGAAGGAAATGTTAGCGATGACAGCCGTCCGAGGTCTCTGAGTCTCTCCAGCGACTCGGAGGATTCACAGAAAGGGGCTCCCATGGTCAGAGCAAGGGGGGTGCCTAGGGGGACACCCCAGGAAGAAGGGGCAAGAGGGGACTCAGAGAGCAGCAGTTGGAAATCAGGACCAGCTTCTCCACCAGAGCGCAGTAGGGGGGAGGAGTCCCAGGCATCGGGATCAGGCGGCGCACCGCCAGCGGGAGGACATGAGTCAGGATTGGCCACACCTCCATCGGAGAGCGAGGAAACGGTCAAAAGGAAGGTCGGCGACTGGGCGCGCGCGCCAAGTTCAAATGTACAGGAGGGCGGCGCAGTGGGCAGCCCGGATAGGGAGCCAGGTCCTAAAGCCCGCCGAAAGGAGGGAGGAGACTCAGGGGGGTCAGCGTCAGAAGAGTCCAGGACTGAAGGGACCCCGGGGGGTAGAAGGCCCCAGAGGAGAAAGGAGAGACGGAAGAGGTGGAGTAAGGTTAGAGTCTTAAACTGGTTTACAGGGGGCGGAGACTCAGATGGAGCTTCGCCGGTCTAGCTCTAAGACGTAGAGTTGGGGCGCTCCGGTTTGGAAATGGAAACTGTACTTCAATAAAGACTTTTGTACATTACTGCCGGCTAGCGTTGGTCCTCTGTGAGCTGGGACCTGGAGCCAGCTCTGACAATAATGAATTGAAAAAGGTATTTAAATATACTTTCCTGAAGAAACCAGAGGCCTTTCTCTTGGGTATTGTCGGCCAAGGGGTGTCAAAGAAGGACAGAACATTTTTTATGTATGCTACAACTGCGGCAAGAATACTTATTGCAAAGTACTGGAAGACACAAGATCTACCCACCTTGGAAGAATGGCAGATGAAGGTGATAGACTACATGGGACTGGCAGAGATGACGAGCAGAATCCGAAACCAGGGAAGGGAAACAGCGGAGGAAGATTGGAAAGATTTTAAGGACTATCTAAAGAAATATTGTAAAATCAATGAATGTTAGAATGACGCTGGATTAGAAAATATGTGGTTATTAGCGGCAATGGATAAGCTTAAAAGAAAAAGAAAGGTTAAAATTTAAGTGAAAAATAAGGGAAGGATTTGCTGAAGAATAATTTAGAAATTGGAATACAGGAAGGGGAGGTAAGAGGAAGTCAGGGAAGTAAGGTATAAGAAAAGAAGGGCTGAAATTATATTTGTTTTTTATATGTTTTTTGTATGTTATTTTTACTGTATTGTTTTGTTTTTTGTTGTTACAAAATTTCGGAAACTTTAATAAAAATTTATATATATATATATATATATATATATAAAAGATGTCAAATTATACACTGGGCAACAATTTTTTACCTTTTGAATGTTGTCTAGATTTCTACAATTGATTTAGGGTCTTTTTGCACTGCTGAATCAGGAAATGGCATCCGTTTCTCTCCATCAGGTCAGGTTGTTGTGCTATGTTGATTTGTAAAAAATCAGATCTTGTGACAAAATCGATTACATTTTGTGGCATTATCAGCTGATTTTTGTCAACACATATCATCCTAAATATGTTTTTAAGAGAAAATAATGTTTTTCCAACAACATATATTGATTACCTGATAGAAACATCGATTACTGTAAACTGAATGCTGGGCATTGATAAAGGTAAGAATACATAAATTGCACGTTGCTTCACCATTTTTCAAACTTCAGGGCTTGAACTTCCGTTTCTTGGAACTCCTGGAATGCTCAGCGGCAGGGAGGTCTCTCTTCAGAGTCCAACAGTAGTCAGCCATCATGACTGCGTCCCAGCGACCCTGATACCTGGTCTCCATCTCTTTCATGTCCTGATGGAATCTCTCCCCCTGCTCGTCACTCATTGAACCCAGGTTCTCAGGAAACCGGTCCATATGTGAAAATAGGCAGTGCATCTTGACGCTCATGTTGCAGCCCAGGTTTCTGAAAGCAGTCAGCATGTTGTTGACAAGTTCTGCATAGTTTCTGACCTTATTGTTGCTTAGAAAGTTCTTCACTACCAGAACAAATGCCTTCCACGCTTCCAGTTCCATTTCCTTCATTGAGTTTCCGAACTCTGGATCTCTGATGAGCTGACGGATCTGAGGACCGTCAAAGATGCCAGCTTTCAACTTCTTCATGGTCAATCCTGCCACAAGTGAAGCAGTCACCATCCTTGTCCAGAGCCTTTTGTGAACTGCTTGATTAAGCCGAGCTTGATGTGCAGCGGTGGGAAGAGTATTCTGTCTCTGTCCACCAGAGGGTCGTTGATGACGTTCCTTTCTTTGCAAGGCACCAATTCCTCCCGCACAGGCCAGTCCTTCTTCGTGTAATGCTGAGCACGGTCCCTACTATCCCACATGCACAGAAAACATGGGTACTTGTTGAAGCCAGACTGTTGTCCCAACAAAAAGTTCACCATCTTCAGGCCAACACAAATCAACCACTTATGCTGAGCATAACCAATTTTCTCCAGCACATACTTCACTGCTTCATAGTTCTCCTTCAGTGTAGTCGAGTGAGCCAGGGGTATAGAGGCAAACTGGTTGCCGTTGTGTAGCAGAACACATTTCAGTGATCGCTTGCTGCTGTCAATGAACAGTCTCCAATCTTTGGGTTTGTACTGTGGCACTCCAAGCTTGAGCAGAAGCTGCGCAATATCTGCACAGTACACCAAGTCCTTCTCTTCTGAGAAAAAACGGAGGTAACTCTTGATGCCTGTTGCGGAAGAAGCTGATGTCAGAGAGGAGTTTTCCCCCCTTCAATCTGGATGCCAACAGTTCGGCAGAGTCCTTTGACAAGCTGAGGTCACGAACTAGATCATTCAACTCCTTTTGGGAAAATGGATGTGGAGCATCATCTTCAAGAACCACTTCTTCTTCATGTCCTTCAGCACTGGAGGTATCTTCGTCACTAATGTCAGGAAGTTCTCCGAAGACAGGCACTGGAATTTCATCACAATGGGGCAGGACTCTTGAGGAGGAGGAGAAAGGGGAGGGAACTGGAAGGGGAATATATGCTCTGCGCAAATGGCTGTGAACTCATGCTTGTTTTGTGAATCTATCACACTTGCTCCTTCTGCCACCCCGGATGGCAGAATAAAGCTTTTCTCTGAAACTATTCCTTGAGTGTCTGTTGACTCCCAATTCCTCGTCCCGGGCGCAAAGCTCTTCTCACCCGAGGCTAAAAAGGCTACAAGCAGAGTCTGTAACCTGAAGTGTATGTTAACCCAAGGTACCACTGTATCATTGAATTTGTCCATGGCAAGTCTGCGTTTATCTGCAGGTTGTTCATATGTGGTGAGTTTGTAGAAGTCTTCAATCCAATAATAGAAGGGAGACGCATTTTTATTTTTCCAGCTCACCAGTATCAGTCTTTTTACTGTGGTAAGGGCACAGAGAGTCCGCTTGTATTGCCCCTTTGTCAGGTTCCATGTGCTGGGTGTATAATTCGAAAGGATATTTTGCTCGGTAAAGGTACATTTGGCCTCAGCGATGGGAGTCCAGCAAGGAATCATTTAGCCAGTGCAATGGAGGAGGAAGAGGTTGAAAATGGGAGACTTACTGGCACCTGTAGTAGCAGCAGCAGCAGCTGGAGCATGGCCTGCAGTGCCACCTGGTGGCCCACCTCGGAACGTCCATGCCCATCCCAGATTTAAAGCTTTAGGCATGTGTTTTACACACACACACACACACACACACACACTCACACACAAAGACACAAATAATAATTCACAAGCAGGAAATATCCCAAACAGCTCTTCCCCTGAAATATACTCGGAGTCGAGAGTGGATTTCATGCTCTATATTCAGCTCATAGCAGTGAGGAATGAAAGTTCCCCCACAATATCTGCTTTATATACATTATTTACACAATGGGCTGCACGTGATTGGCTAATTCTGGGATTCTCCTGTAGGCCAATCAGGTTGTGGATTCACTTCCACCTGGAGCTGGATTGGGTGGCTCCTGCGGACCAATCAGACTGCTGCATGTTGGATCCTATTGTTCTAGGACCAATCAGACTGTAGCATTATTATTTTTTAAAAGATATTTATTAAAGTTTCACAAGTAAAACACACTTCACCATACAAAAAAAAAAAAAGAAAAAGAAAGAAAGAAAGAAAAAACCCCATTCAGACTCAAAAGAAAAACACAGTGAAAAACACAGTGAAAAAACCCATCAATAACAACAAGAAAAAGTTACCTAAACAAGCAATAAAAAGAAAGAAGAAAGAACCAATTTCTCATATGTTGTTCTCATAACCCTCTTTCCTGACTCCCTCACATCTCCCTTTTCTGCGTTCCTTTTTACAAAATCTTATTCAGCAATACCTCACCTTCTTTTAGATCTTACTTCAAGCTATACGTTTCCTATATTATGTCTCCAATTATTTCCCGTTATTTCCTTTTTTTAAAAAAAAAAACCTTGACATAATATTGTTCTGACTTTACATTTGTTCTATCAACCATTTTTACATACACCTTTCAACTATACCACTAATACCATGTTATCTTCCTCTCCCGCATCATTCTAACATTCATACAATTTACAATGCTTTTGCAAATATTCTTTAAATTTCTTCCAGTCCTCTTCCACCAGCTCTTCTCCCAGGTCTCGGATTCTGCCAGTCATTTCTGCCAATTCCATATAGTCTATCAGTTGCATTTGCCATTCTTCCAAGGTGGGTAAATCTTGAGTCTTCCAGTGCTTTGCAATAAGTATTCTTGCTGCTGTTGTTGCATACTGTCAGGGGCTCAGGAGCAGAGGCACAGGAAAGGGAAGAAATAGAGAGCGAGGGGGAGGAATCCGAAGGAAATGTTAGCGATGACAGAGGTCCGAGGTCTCTGAGTCTTTCCAGCGAATCGGAGGATTCACAGAAAGGGGCTCCCATGGTCAGAGCAAGGGGGGTGCCGAGGGGGACACCCCAGGAAAAGGGGGCCAGAGGGGACTCAGAGAGCAGCAGTTGGAAATCAGGACCAGCTTCCCCACCAGAGCGCAGTAGGGGGGAGGAGTCCCAGGTATCGGGAGCAGGCGGCTCACCGCCAGCGGGAGGACATGAGTCAGGATTGGCCACGCCTCCATCGGGGAGCGAGGAAACGGTCAAGAGGAAGGTCGAAAGCTGGGCGCACGCGCCAAGTTCAAATGTACAGGAGGGCGGCGCAGTTGGCAGCCCGGATAGGGAGCCAGGTCCCAAAGCCCGCCGAAAAGAGGGGGAGGAGTCAGGGGGGTCAGCGTCAGCGTCAGAAGAGTCCAGAAAGGAGGAGACCCCGGGGGGCAGAAGGACCCAGAGGAGAAAGGAGAGACGGAAAAGGTGGAGTAAGATTAGAGCCTTAAGTTGGTGTACAGGGGGTGGAGACTCAGATGGAGCTTCGCCGGTCTAGCCTCTAAGACGTAGAGCTGGGGCGCTGCGGCTTGAAAATGGAAACTGTACTTCAATAAAGACTTTTGTACATTACTGCCGGCTAGCGTTGGTCCTCTGTGAGCTGGGACCTGGAGCCAGCTCTGACACATACATAAAAAAAGTTCTATCCTTCTTTAACACCATTTGGCCAACAATGCCCAAAAGAAAGGCCTCTGGTTTCTTAGGGAAGGTATATTTAAATACCTTTTTCAGTTCATTATAGATCATTTCCCAGAAAGCCTTAACCCTGGGGCATGTCCACCAAAGGTGAAAAAAAGTTCCCTCAGTTTCTTTACATTTCCAACACTTATTATCTGGCAAATGGTATATTTTTGCAAGCTTGACTGGGGTCATGTACCACCTATATATCATTTTCATAATATTTTCTTTCAAGGCATTACATGCTGTGAACCTTACTCCAGTGGTCCATAACCTTTCCCAGTCAGCAAACATAATATTATAACCAATGTCTTGAGCCCACTTTATCATAGCTGATTTAACCGTTTCATCTTGAGTGTTCCATTTTAACAGCAAGTTATACATTATTGACAATACCTTGACTTTCGGTTCTAACAATTCAGTTTCTAATTTCGATTTATCCACCTGGAACCCTATTTTTTTGTCCTCATTAAAGACCTCCCTAATTTGACGATAATGTAACCAATCTCGCACTTCGTCTTTTAACCTCTCAAAACTCTGCATTCTCCAAGAGTCTCCATCATTCTCTAGTATCTCCCAATATTTTGGCCATTCGGCCTCCATATTAAGTCTTTTCTGAGCCTTAGCTTCCATTGCTGACAGCCACCTTGGGGTCTTATTTTCCAATAAATCTTTATATCTTGTCCAGACATTAAACACTGCTTTCCTAGCATTTTCCAATAAATCTTTATATCTTGTCCAGACATTAAACACTGCTTTCCTAGCATTTTGGATCCTATTCAACTCAGTACATAACACCCCCACAAACCACCCCCAAATTCCCCAGCATAGGAATAGTGTGAGTGGAGGCTGGGTGCACCACATTGGAGACCCCAAGCGGAGTAGTAGGGGAATCTCATCCTTTACTTCCACACAAGGGTGACAGGCCAAATCATCTGTCAGGATAGATATGGTGGCCACGATTTCGCTGAAAACCCGATGTCTTAGGATTCACAACAAAGCAACAGCAAACACCTGCTAAAGACCCCCTGAAATGTTTGGCAGTGAAAACCCCACATTTCATGACACCCCAAAAATGAGCCTTTGGCGCCCTAACTGACAGGATCCCAATTTCTCCAAAAGTCAGACATTGTCCAATTCACTCCAAAGTGGCGCCAAACACCCAGACAATGCCCCCTGCAAGGTTTGGGGGTGAAAACACTACGTTTCACATCGCCAAACAAAATGAGCCCTCGACGCCGTAACCCACATGGTTGTCAGGGGCTGGACTGAGGAGGAATGGTGGGAGCCCCCCCCCCTCTCGAGGACCTGCTCCACAACTCCAATTTATAAAGATTATTGTCAGAGACTGCCTCCCGGTCTCAGCTCACAGAAGACCAACGCTAGCCATTAGAACTGTACAGAAGTCTTTATTGACATTTAGTTTCCATTTTCAAGCACTAGCGTGCGTCTCTACGTCTAGACCCTAGACCAGCGAAGCCTCGTCTGAGTCTCCGCCCCCTGTACACCAGCTTAAGACTCTAGCCTTACTCCACCTTCTACGTTTCTCCTTCCTCCTCTGGGTCCTACTACCCCCCTGGGTGCCTTCCTTCCTGGATGCCTCGGAAGCGGACCCTTCGGACTCCTCCCCTTCTCTCCGGCGGGCTTTGGGACCCGGCTCTCTCTCCGGACTGCCCATTGCGCCCCCCTCTTGTACATTTGAACTTGGCCCGCGCGCGCTGCCCCTGACCTTCCTTTTGACCGTTACCTCGCTCTCTGATGCAGGCGTGGCTAACCCTGACTCCTGTCCTTCCGCTGACGGAAGGCTGCCTGCTGCCGATGTTTGGGACTCCTCCCCCTTACTGCTCTCCGGTGGGGAAGCTGGTCCCGATTTCCAGCTGCTGCTCTCTGAGTCCCCTCTGGCCCCTCCTTCCTGGGGTGTTCCCTCTGGCAACCCCCTGGCTCTGACCACTGGGGCCCCTTTCTGTGAATCCTCTGATTCACTGGAGAGACTTAGAGACCTCGGATGGCTACCCTCGCTGACTTCTCCCTCAGATTCCTCTCCCTCGGTCTCTACTTCCTCCCTTTCCTGTCCCTCTGCTCCTGAACCCCTGACATCCATCCCCCCCTCGAAGCCCCCCCTTCTCCCCTCCCCTCCTTCCGGTGCGGGTACAGGGTGCTCCGTCGTAGCGGGGGTGCTTGCAGGATACAGTTCGTCCCCCATGTACTCGTCAACGTCGCTCTCCTCTGCTTCCATCTCTCTGTCTTCGTGCTCGAACCCCACGTTGTCCCCCAACACGTCCATGTCCGTCTCGCCCCTCTCCCCCTCTTCGGGTGGTCCCATCCAAGGACCCCTCAGCCACTTCCTGCGCCACTGCTCCTCTGGTTGATCGTCCCACCAATACGAGTGGTCTGAGGCAGACCCCGGTGGCGAACCCACCTGGGAGCTGGGGACTGGTGCCTGTTCCTCGTCCGAGTCGAACCCCAGGAATGTGCTGGCTGAAAGAGTGGGTGTGAAAAGCCAGTCGTCGAAATACTCTGCTGGCATGGGCCTGTGCGGGAAGAGGGCATGAAACTCCTCTTTGAGCAGCGGTTCCTCCAAGGCATAGTCCGGTACCCAGCTGTTGGCACTGGCCGGGGTACCCTCTCTGGCTAGGAAATATTCTACTCCCTCTTCCCCCCATCTGGAGTCCAAAATCTCTGTGACCTCATTGATGTGTCCCCTCCTAGGCGACCCCCTCACTCTGGGCCCTTCTCTGCTCTGGTCTGGTGCTGTGTCTGGCTCCTGAAACCTATGAGGTGCTTTGTAGGGCGTGAGCACCGATCTATGGAACACCGGATGCATTCTGGAACCCTCCGGAAGAGCCAACCGGAAGGCCACTGGATTGACCTGCGCCTGGACTTGGTAAGGTCCTAGCTGCTTATGTCCTAGCTTCTTCTTAGCTAATGATCTGGTCGGCACTGCTTGCGCTGCTAACCAGACCCAGTCACCTACCTGTATGTCTTCCCCAACTCTTCTGTGTCTGTCGGCCTGCACCTTGTATGCGTGCTTTGCTAGTTCTAACTGCCTCCTGAGCTGTTCGTGGACCTCCTGCAACTCCGACGCTAAGGCTTCCGCTGCCTGTGGCTCCCCCTCCCCCACTCTCTCTAAACCCGGGAAGGTTCTGGGATGCCTCCCGTTGTTGGCGAAGAGCGGCGTCACCCCCGTCGACACGTGCTTCGTATTGTTGTAAGCGAACTCGGCGAGCGGCAGGTAGTCCACCCATGTCGTGGGCTGCTGGTTGGCGTAGCATCTTAGGTACTGCTGCATGATGGCGTTGACCCTCTCCGCTTGTCCGTTGGTCTGTGGGTGTCTCGCCGACGCCAAATTGACTTTGACGTTCAGAATGCCCATCAGCTTCTGCCAGAAGTTCGAGATGAACTGTCGCCCCCGGTCGGAGAGAATAGACCGTGGCAGACCGTGGACTTTGAACACGTGGTCTATGAACAGTTTGGCGGTCTGCTCTGCCGTGGCTACCTTCGCACACGGAATGAAGTGTGCCATCTTAGTAAACATGTCCACCACCACTAGCACTGCTGTCTTTCCCCTCGAGCTGGGCAGATCCGTGACGAAGTCCAGGGCCACCCTCTCCCACGGTTCAGACGGTGTCTGCAGCGGTTCCAGCAGTCCCGCCGGCGGTCTGTGAACTGACTTGGCCCTTTGGCAGGTGTCACATCTCGAGACGTAATCCGCTACTTCCCCCCGCATCTTGGGCCACCAAAAGTCTCTGGCTACGAGTTCGACAGTCTTTTCTTTGCCAAAGTGCCCGGCGGTGGGAGCGTCGTGTAGCTGCTGCAGGACCCTTGCGCGGAGGTCGTCTCCCGGCACGTAGAGTGCTCCCTTGTGGAGGAGCAACCCATCGCGTATCTGGAACTCGTCGGCCCTCGCTGTGCCCCTGTGCACCTCCTCCATCTTGGCCCGTGCGAAGGGGTCTTCCCGCAGCGCGCGACGTACGGCGTCCAGGTCCACGGTTGCCGACGCGCATGCCCACGCTTCCGGTGCGAAAATGTGCTTGGCCGCCGACGGTGCCGCCTCCTCTAGGTATTGCGGCTTTCTGGACAATGCATCCGCCATCACGTTGTTGTCACCCGGGATGTACTCTATCTTGAAGTCGAAGTCCGCGAAGAACTCTGCCCATCTAATGTGTCTCTGGTTGAGGAACCTAGCCGTGCGCCAGTACTCCAGATTCTTGTGGTCCGTGTGGACCTGCACTGTATGTCTGGCTCCGATGAGGAAGTGCCTCCATGCCTTGAATGCTGCATGTATGGCTAGCAACTCCCTGTCCCAGATAGTGTAATTCTGCTCCGACTTGCTGAGCTTCCTCGAGTAGAAGGCGCACGGCCTCCAGTCCCCCTGCTGGTCTTGTTGCAACAGGACAGCTCCCACGGCTCTGTCTGAGGCGTCTGTCTCCACCCTCATGGGTCTGCTGGGATTCACATGCAGCAGCTGCTCTTCGGACGCGAAGAGACGCTTGAGTTTCTGAAAGGACTGCTCCGCTTGCTCCGTCCAGATGAATTTCTTCTTCTTGGAGCTGAGCGTGTCGGTGATGGCCGCTGTCTGCATGGCAAATCCCTTGATGAACTTGCGGTAAAAGTTGGCAAAGCCGACAAACCGCTGGACTTCCTTCCGATTGCGTGGGCTTTTCCAGTCCAAAACTGCGCGAACCTTGGCGCTGTCCATGGCGAGCCCCTTGTCCGACAACTTGTAGCCCAGGAAATCCACCTCCGTCACGTCGAACTGGCACTTCTCCAGCTTGGCGTACAGCCTGTGCTCCTTCAGTCTCTGCAGAACTTCCCTGACATCCCTCTCGTGCGCCTCTCGCGATTCTGAAAAAATCAGGATGTCGTCCAGGAAGCATACGCACTTCTTGTAAAGGAGCCCCGCCAGCACGTGATGCATAAAGGCTTGGAAAGTGTGAGAGCCATTTTGTAATCCGAAGGGCATAACTCTGTATTCGTAGGTGCCCAGTGGCGTGAACATGGCCGTCTTCCACTCGTCGCCGTCGCGCATGCGAATCAGGTTGTACGCCCCACGTAGATCCAGCTTGGTGAAAACGCGTCCTTTCCGCACCGTCGCGAGCAGGTCGTCTATTTTGGGCATGGGGAAAGCTGAGGGCTTGGTTTTCGAATTTAAGATTCTGAAGTCCACCACCAGCCTCCGTTGGGGCGTGTCCCGCTTCTTCACAAAGAATACGGGACTGCCTCCCACCGCTTTCGACTCCCGGATGAACCCACGCTTCAAATTGTGATCTATGAACTCCCTGAGTTCTTGCAGTTCATCCTCAGACATGGAGTACAGTTTCCCAGTTGGCAGCGTCGCCCCCGGCAGGAGGTCAATCTTGCAATCATAGGGTCTGTGAGGGGGTAGCTTGTCCGCCTCCTTCTCGCAGAATACCTCCAAAAACTCCGCATACTTGTGGGGTACTGCTTGCAGCGTGCCCAACTGTAACTGCGGGTCCTCCTCTTCCCCTTCCGGGCTGGGTATAATGCAGTGTTCTGCACAGTAGGAGGAGCCAAAAGTCAGTTGGCGCTGGTACCAAGCCAATGCTGGGCTGTGTCTGTGCAGCCAACTCATGCCTAATACTATAGGCGTGTCGGACAGTTGGGTGACATTGAAACTGATGACTTCCCGGTGATTCCCAATTTGCATCACCATAGGCGGCGTCTGCTGCACCACCTGCCCCCCTAGCAGTTCCCTGCCATCCACCGTGACAACCTTCAGGGGCAGTGTGGCTGGCAGTAATGCTACGTTGTGTTGTTGAATGAACTCCAATCCTATAAAGTCTGCGTTACTGCCAGAGTCAATTGTAATAGGCACTTCTAAGGTGAGTCCATTGGGCAGCTGAAGCGATGCGGTTAGCTGCACCACTGGCTTGGGCGGGAGGGGGTCTGTGGGCTGCAAAATCTCTGGGGACTTCTTCACTGACTCGTCTGGCTGGGCCCCAGTGCCTCCTCTTCCAGCCAGACTTGGTCGTTTCCCTGCTGTGGTGCTCTCTGCTGAGTTGTTTCCAATACTGTCACTGAAGCTGCAGTGTGCTTGAGAATCCTCTGGGGACACTCTTTCGCCATGTGCTCTGCACTCTCACATATATAACACTTCCTGTTCCTTCTAGGCAGCTTCGATTTTACTGCTCCCGGTGTTAAGGCTCTGGTAGCTGAGTGAGCCCTAGCACCGCCAATCTCCATCTGCTCCTCGCCCCCTCCCTGTGGAGGCGTGGACTGCGCACGCGCTGCCTCTCTGGGCAAGAGGGAGGGCACTCTCGCTGGTGAGCGTCCCCAACGCCCTTCTTCTTTGCTCCACGGGCGTTCTTCCTGCCTCACCCCAATAGACAACGCTCTTTCAACCACTTGTTGAGTGGTTGTGGGTCTCTCTCCCCTTGCCATCTCATCCTTGATCTGTGCATTCAGACCCTCCCAAAAAAGGTCTCTAACCGGCGGAGAATCCTTATCCCAATTCAGCGCGTTGACCAATGCAAAAAACCGGGAATGATACTGCCTTACGCTGGCTTTCCCTTGTCTTAGCCCAAATATGTCCCTCCGGGCAATGTCAAGGTCTATTTTGGATAAGAAACAGGAGTCCATCGCCTTAATGAACGCATCTGCGCTTTGGAGCGCTGGATCCTTATCCCTCCACAGGTTGCGCAGCCATGCTTTCGCGTCCCCATGCAAATGAGACAAAATAAACCCCACTTTCTCCCGCTCATCTCTAAAGTCTCTTTCCAGCAGCTGCAGCGCAAACAGCACATCTGCTCGGAAATTGGGGTACTGCTGCAAATTCCCATCAAAATGAGATACAATGCTGCCTCCTCTCTTCCCCAAACCGATCCCCTCGGATCTGGGTACTGGGATCCCCTGCTTTACAAGCCCTTCCAACCTGGCTTGAAGATCTCTGCAGGCAGCTGCCGCTTCTTCCTCTCTCTTCCTGGATGCGATTATTTCAGCGTTGAGTAGTGTCACCGCTTCTTGCAGGGAAGCTATTTTCTGTTCTGTAGTCATCTTGCCTGACTCTTGTGAGCTCGCAAGGCACCAGTCTTCTACCCTCCCTGCCTCGCTTCCTTAGCGATGCTTGAGGCGAAGAAAACCGATGATACTTGAGACGAGGCTTACTGTCAGAGACTGCCTCCCGGTCTCAGCTCACAGAAGACCAACGCTAGCCATTAGAACTGTACAGAAGTCTTTATTGACATTTAGTTTCCATTTTCAAGCACTAGCGTGCGTCTCTACGTCTAGACCCTAGACCAGCGAAGCCTCGTCTGAGTCTCCGCCCCCTGTACACCAGCTTAAGACTCTAGCCTTACTCCACCTTCTACGTTTCTCCTTCCTCCTCTGGGTCCTACTACCCCCCTGGGTGCCTTCCTTCCTGGATGCCTCGGAAGCGGACCCTTCGGACTCCTCCCCTTCTCTCCGGCGGGCTTTGGGACCCGGCTCTCTCTCCGGACTGCCCATTGCGCCCCCCTCTTGTACATTTGAACTTGGCGCGCGCGCGCTGCCCCTGACCTTCCTTTTGACCGTTACCTCGCTCTCTGATGCAGGCGTGGCTAACCCTGACTCCTGTCCTTCCGCTGACGGAAGGCTGCCTGCTGCCGATGTTTGGGACTCCTCCCCCTTACTGCTCTCCGGTGGGGAAGCTGGTCCCGATTTCCAGCTGCTGCTCTCTGAGTCCCCTCTGGCCCCTCCTTCCTGGGGTGTTCCCTCTGGCAACCCCCTGGCTCTGACCACTGGGGCCCCTTTCTGTGAATCCTCTGATTCACTGGAGAGACTTAGAGACCTCGGATGGCTACCCTCGCTGACTTCTCCCTCAGATTCCTCTCCCTCGGTCTCTACTTCCTCCCTTTCCTGTCCCTCTGCTCCTGAACCCCTGACAATTATAATCCAAGTTAACGAGATCTTCTTGCAATTAGAGGTCAAGAGATATGTAAAAGTCAGTGCTTTATATGATTCAGCCACATGGTGGAGCAATACACAAAGATTAAAGAAGCCATGATAGCCAGCTCTGAAAAGCTGGGATGGTTTGTGTCTTCAAAGGCATGGCAGTGTGGCTTGAAGTTAATGACGTGTAACACCTCACAGTCATGATCATAAAATAATAATAATAATAATAATAATAATAATAATAATAATAATAATAATAATAATAATTTATGATTTATACCCAGCCACTCTGGGCGGCTTCCAACAAAATATTAAAATAAAATAGTCTGTCAAACATTCAAAGCTTCCCAGAACAGGGCTGCCTTCAGATGTCTTCTAAATGTCAGGTAGCTGTTTATCTCTCTGACATCTGGTGGGAGGGGGTTCCACAGGGCAGGCACCACTACCCTGTAACTTGGCTTCTCGTAGGGAGGGAACCGCCAAAAGGCCCTCAGCGCTGGACCTCAGTGTCCAGGCAGAATGATGGGGGTGGAGGCGCTCCTTCAGGTATACTGGGCCTTTGAGGCCGTTTAGGGCTTTAAAGGTCAGCACCAACACTTTGAATTGTGCCCGGAAACATACTGAGAGCCAATGTAGGTCTTGGGGGCCACTCCCAGTCACCAGTCTAGCTGCCGCATTCTGGATTAGTTGTAGTTTCCGGGTCACCTTCAAAGGTAGCCCCACGTAGAGCGCATTGCAGTAGTCCAAGCGGGAGATAACCAGAGCATGCACCACTCTGGCGAGGCAATCCGCAGGCAGATAGGGTCTCAGCCTGCGTACTAGATGAAGCTGGTCAACAGCTGCCCTGGACACAGAACTGACCTGCGCCTCCATGGACACCATGAACTGAAAGGTCCCGGGGGCGTTACCCTGAGCCTCAGCCACAAGGAATGTGCAGCAGCAGAAAATGGTAACGCTGTTCTAGATTGCATCTATGGAAGTCCAGGGTCCTGATGAAACAAAGTCCAAGTCCTACTCTCTCCTACCTTGGTCAGGCCACACCTGGAGTCCTGTGTCCAGTTCTGGGCACCATCATTTAAGAAGGATGTTGACAAGCTGGAATGTGTGCAGAGGAGGGCAACCAAGACAACCAAGGGTCTGGAAACTAAGATTGAAGAGAAACACTTGAAGGAGCTGGGGAGGTTTGGCCTGGAAAAGAGGAAACTGAGAGGAGATCTGACAGCCATCTTCCAATATCTTAAGGGCTGTCACATGGAAGAGGGAACAAGCTTCTTTTCTCCTGCTCTAGACGGTAGGACCCGAACCCATGGATTCAAGTTATAAGAAAGTAGATTCCAACTAAACATTCATAAAAACTTTCTGACAGTAAGGGCTGTTTGGCATTGGAACAGATTCCCATGAGAGGTGGTGGACTCTCCTTCCTTGGAGGTTACTAAGCAGAGGTTGGATGGCCGTCTGCCATGGATGCTTTTGCTGAGATTGCTGCATCACAGGGGGTTGGACTAGATGACCCTTGGTGTCCCTTCCAGCTATAAGTTTCTATGATTCTATGAAATTGATCTGGATTAATGACAGCCATCCACCAGTTTCATATGCAAAACTGCTTCCCACCCCACCCCCTTACTGATTAATATATATAAAAAATACATTAAAGTAGACAAATAATAACTTACAAAAAGGATCAATAAACGTGTCACCTTTATTATATAAACTGTTATCATAATCACATGTCAAAATTTCTTTTGTGAATGAAATAAAATGGTTTCAATCAGTTTTTAATAACCAACAATCAAATGTAGTGCTTGGGGTACAGCTTAGATCAATTCCCCCGATGTTCAGTGTCCAGGGGTTCAGTGCCTGGCACCCAGAAACTCATGGCAAAGGGGAGTCTGGCACCAAGTAACTCATAACATTTCACTTCCTTGCAAGCTAAGGAAAGCTGTTGATTGGCCGAAGACACGGGGCAGAAACAGAAAGAAACAGGGGGATGAGGGGGTCTAAGGGTGAAGTCCTGCTCCTGTCCATCCTAATACTGGACAGATTATTACAGGATGTTGAGAAGGGTCATTTTTTACTATTAATTGAGAAACAGCAGCCATAGTCTAGGCCAGGAGTGTTTTTCCTTGGTGACACCGCCATGTTGAAAAGTGTGTGTTTGCAAGGTGTTTCCTGTCCTGTCCAGAAATGCACCGTGCTGGATGAAGCCAGCTCTAGATCCTTCCTAAATAAATAAAATAAAAACCCATGGGAAGATATATTTGAAAAATTAATGTTAAGGGGAACAATTCACATTGTTAAGCAAGGTAGCTAAAGCAACAGGGTCAGGGCCTCCATTGTGACACGTCCCCCTGCGGAGTGACTTGGCTGAGGACTTTGGGAAGAGCAACTATTTGAGGATAGTTCAGGAGAAAGGAGGTGGTTTGTGAGAAGTAATGATGTTTTCCGGCAAAATAAAGATTTCTTCTTCTTGAGTGTAAGTAGGATGTCTAATTCTTTCTGCATTCTGCTTCTTTTGCTCTCCCTCAAGATTTAGAAACATAGGGCAGTAAGGCAGATCTGGAAAAAGCCTAGGTAAAGGTACAGGTACCCCTGACCGTTAGGTCCAGTCGCGGACGACTCTAGGGTTGCGCGCTCATCTCGCTCTATAGGCTGAGGGAGCCGGCGTACAGCTTCCGGGTCATGTGGCCAGGATGACGAAGCCGCTTCTGGCAAAAGCAGAGCAGTGCACGGAAAGGCTGTTTACCTTCCCGACAGAACGGCACCTACCGTATTTTTGGCTCTATAGGACGCACCGGACCATAAGACGCACCGGATCATAGGAGGGGGAGAACAGGGGAAAAAAATTCTCTCCCTCTCTGCTCAGTGTCCCTTCAGTGAAGCGGCAGGAGAAACGGAGCCCCTTCCATTTCTCCTCCCGCTTCGCTGAAGGGGCGCTGCGCAGAGAGGGAAAACTGTGCAGCGCCTCTCCAGCGAAGCGTAGCCTGGAGAGCAAGAGGGATCGGTGTGCACCGACCCCTCTCGCTCTCCAGGCTTCAGGCGGCTATCCGCAAGCCTTCTGAGTGCAGCGGGAACTCCTGCTGTGCTTGGAAGGCTTGCGGATAGCTGCCTGAAGCCCCCAGAGCGCAGCCTTTGAAGCCTCCACAGAGCAGTGGGGTAAAGGCACCCCGCTGCCCTGCGGAGGCTTTGTGCAGCCATCCCCAAGCTAGAACAGTGAGACGGAGCGCCGCGCAGTGCTCTGCCTCACTGTTCTGGCTTCGGGGATGGCCTTTGAAGCCTCCGCAGGGCCTCCCTGCTCTGGCTTTGGGCTTAGCTGCGCAGCCTGCATTCACTCCATAGGACGCACACACATTTCCCCTTAATTGATTTTTTAAAAAATAAAATAATTTTTATTAGCAAACCAATCAAATCACATTAGTTCCAAATTACAAAACCGAATTTTAAATTTTGTTTGGGGGTACCCATGCTTCGAGCTCAGAAAGGGATCCAATCATCTCTTATTTCTGCTGCTTTGATCATTTCCCCTTAATTTTGGGAGGGGAAAAAGTGTGTCCTATAGAGTGAAAAATACGGTATATCTACTTCCACTTTCGAACTGCTAGGTGACTTCAGGCGGCTATCTGCAAGCCTTCGAAGTACAGCGGGAACTCCTGCTGCGCTCTGAAAGCTTGCAGATAGCTGCCTGAAGCAAACGGAGTGCAGCCTTTGAAGCCTCTGCAGAGCAGCGGGGTGAAGGCACCCTGCTGCCCTGCGGAGGCTTTATGCAGCCATCCCCAAGCTAGAACAGTGAGACGGAGCGCCGCGCAGCGCTCCGCCTCACTGTTCTGGCTTTGGGGACGGCCTTTGAAGCCTCCGCAGGGTGGCAGGGTGCCTTCACCCTGCTGCCCTGCGGAGGCTTTGCGCAGCTAACCCCAAGCTAGAACAGCGAGACGGAGCGCTGCGCAGCGCTCCTTCTCCCTGTTCTGGCTTTGGGCTTAGCTGCGCAGCCTGCATTCACTCCATAGGGCGCACACAAATTTTCCCTTAATTTTTGTTTTTTTTTATAAAATATTTTTTATTAGCAAACCAATCAAATCACATTAGTTCCAAATTACAAAACCGAATTTTAAATTTTGGTTGGGGGTACCCATGCTTCGAGCTCTTAAAGGGATCCAATCATCTCTTATTTCTGCTGCTTTGATCATTTCCCCTTAATTTTTGGAGGGGGGAAATTGTGTCCTATAGAGCGAAAAATACGGTATTTATCTACTTCCACTTTGTGCTTTCGAACTGCTAGGTTGGCAGGTGCTGGGACCGAGCAGCGGGAGCTCACCCTGTCGCTGGGATTCGAACTGCCGACCTTCTGATCAGCTAGCCCTAGGCTCTGTGGCCACCCGTGTCCCTACGGAAAAAGCCTATCGCAGACCAAATCCCCCTCCCAAACCTGGTATGTAAGGTCTTCCGGTTTTTCCGCCCTCCATTGTGGATGTGCTTTGCGGGTTCTCCGTGCCTAGCAGCTGTTAGAGGGAACTTTGGGGGGCAACGCGGAGGCTACACGACCCTCAAAAAGGCTCTGGGCGTGGCCCAGGGCTGACATTGTCCGGCAGCGTCAAAAAAGGAACCATTCGAAGCCCACGTCCTAAGCAGGAGGTGAGTCGACAGAGAGTACCTAGATGCAAGGACACGAGCAATCCTCAGCAGCAAGCCTCAAAGTCCCAAACGGTAAGAACGGCAGCTAACAAGGAGAGCTTGAGGAGAAGAGGGTCTGTGAGACTTATTTATACAAACTGAACTGCTCAGAAACAGACCCGAAAGGCTAGCACATAAAGAGTAAAGAACGGGAGATTTTATCTTAAACATATTGGAAATCTTTCTCATTATACGTAACCATAAGCAAAGATTTCTCTAACAAGTACCAGTAAGAAAAGGAAGACAGATTTTCCTGCTTGGCAGGGGGTTGGACTCGATGGCCCTTGTGGTCTCTTCCAACTCTATGATTCTATGATTCTATGATTCAAATTTCACTCTGCAGCAGCAGTAGTAGCCCATTAAAAGAAGCGGAATTCAAGGACTTAACTTGTTTTTTACTTTGAAGTGGCGTGAGCCCAGCGAAAGAGACTGAGTTAAAAGATTTGGATTGTCAGCGCTGTTTGTGGTAAAAGAGTGGAAGTTACTGGAAAACAAAGGTAAAAGAGAAGGCAACACTTTTAATATTGAACTTATATTAAACACTAACCTATAAAGATGGCAAAGATGGCGTAGCGTGGTCTAGGAGAAGGAGGAGGTGGTTTGTGAGAAAGGAAATACGTTTTTTGGTGTAACGAAGAGACTTTCTTCATCTAAAGTATAAGTAGGATTCCTAATTCCTTCTGCATTCTGTTTCTTTTACTATCCCTCAAGATTCAGAAACCTAGGGAACCATGTCATGGTTAAATTAGTTTATAAAGATTGGCTGCGTGAGCTGCTGGTCTCCTGCTGTCACGTGCCAAAGATCCATCCCCTGGTCTGTGAGGAGGAGGAGGAGGAAGAGATATTGGAAGAGAAATGGGAGGATGAAGTGATGGTTATGAAGATCAGAAGGAATCTTTAGTGAAGGTGAAAATAATTTATGTAAGACCAAGTGACCAGGGGATGGATGCCACTGATACCAATTTAGATGGTGAGTGTTGATCTTTGTTCATCAGGAACAGGGAGGCCAGAGAAAATCCCGCTGGCTGGAGATCGGGGAGGCAGCTCCCTCATTCAAGAAGAATTCAGGGATGGGATGAGGACTTTGGGATGAGAAACTATTTGAGGATAGTTCAGACGAGAGGAGGAAGATTTTGAGGAAGCAAACATGTTTTTTAGCGCAACGAATTGACTTTCTTCATCTAAAGTGTAAGTAGAATGCCTAAATCACTGTGCTACATGAAAAGGAAGAGGTATCGAACTTTTTAAAATAAACTAAACAAAACAGCTTAACCCACTAAAATATATATTTTTAAAAATGAATATTAAAGGGAGCCATGTCCCTTGTAAAGACAGGTAGCTAAAGTGACGGTGTCATGTCCTCCATTGTGAGACATTCTCCGGCTGACAGACTTGGCTGACAACTTTGGGAAGAGCAACTATTTGAGGATAGTTCAAAGAAAATAGGTTGTTGGTGTGAATTGTGTTTTCTGAAAAATGAAAATTTATTCATCTCGTGTATACGTAGGATCTCTTATTCTTCCTGCATTTTGCTTCATTTGCTATCCCTCAAGATTCAGATATATAAGGAACCATATCATGGTTAGATTAATTTTTAAAGATTGACCTCAGGACCCTCTTAGATCCTTTGAGGGAAATGGCTTGCCTTCTCCCTTGCGGGCATCACCACAAGAAAGGGATCTCCCAGTTCTGGAGGGTCTCTTGACAAGATGCCCTCCTCTCTGGTTTCAGCTGCTTGCTGCAATCGCCATGAGAGGTTTCTGAAAGTAGGTTTATCTGCCAGATAAAGAGTATCAAGGAAGCATCTAGAACCCATTTCCTGACTATTTTCCCTCTTCTTCCCTAGATTCTGCAGTCTGAGAAGGCTGGGTGAGCTGCTGGTCTCCTGCTGTCGTGCCACAAAAATCCATCCCCTGGTCTGTGAGGAGGAGGACACAGTGAGTGTAATGAAGGATGGAAAGGAAAGAAGGGTAAAGGTGAGAACGATCTACGTAAGGCCAAGGGACCAGAGGATGGATACCACAGATGCTACTACCAATGGTGAGTGTTGATCTTTGTTCAGGAGGAACAGGGAGGCCAGAGAGAATCTGGATCACTGAGGGTGGGGGGAGGCAGCTCCCTCATTCAAGAAGAGTTCAGGGATGGGATGAGGAAGGGAGGAAGGGAGAATAACGCAAGCCACCTGGAGATCCTTGCAGGAAAGATGGGTCATCAATGTAATAATTAATGAAAAAATTAAGAATCTTTTCTCTTCATTTCTCTTCAGGCAGTGAGGCCAGCAGCTCCAGTACAGCTCTACCCCGCTCCAAGACCCAGTTCTCCCTTCACCCCAAACCCAAGTATCTAAATAAATAAATAATAGGGATGCGGGTGGCGCTGTGGGTTAAACCACAGAGCCTAGGACTTGCCTATCAGAAGGTCGGCGGTTCGAATCCCCACGACGGAGTGAACTCCCGTTGCTCGGTCCCTGCTCCTGCCAACCTAGCAGTTCGAAAGCACGTCAAAGGGCAAGTAGATAAATAGGTACCGCTACGGCGGGAAGGTAAAGGGCGTTTCCGTGCGCTGCTCTGGTTCAGAAGCAGCTTAGTCATGCTGGCCACATGACCCGGAAGCTGTTCATGACCGGTCCGCCAATAAAGCGAGATGAGCGCTGCAACCCCAGAGTCGGCCACGACTGGACCTAATGGTCAGGAGTCCCTTTACCTTGATATATTTCAAAAACACTGAGTCTCCAGTGTGGTCTCTCGTCACAAGGAAACAGACTTTATAAAGAGGCAACCTTTCAAACTTCTTATAAATGGAAACTGGGGAAAGCCCCCTCCAAAAGAATAGACTGTGCCCAGTGACTAGCTGATCCACATGCCTGTTCAGTTGACGCTCTAGATGCCTACTCAGTTGTTCTCCAAGGCTGTTGAAAGAGAGAATGGCCAGTGTGGCAGGCTGTGCGAGCTGCTGGCCTCCTGCTGTCGTGCCCCTAAAATCCACCCCCTGGTCTCCGAGGAGGAGGAGGAACAGATATTGGAAGAGAAACGGAATGAGGAAGTAAATATAATTAAAGAAAGGGAGAATAGCGTAAGCCACCTGGAGATCCTTGAAGGAAAGATGGGTTGTCAACATAATAATCAATGGAAAGATTAAAAATATTTTCTCTTCTTCTCTCTTCCGGGCAGCGACAGCAGTGAGGCCAGCAACTCCAGCACAGATCTCCCTCCCCACCAAGACCCAGTCCCCCCCTTCCCCACAAACCCAAATAGAAAAATAAAATAAAAATCATCATCACCATTATTATTCTAATCATGTTCCTTTACAAACATGCTATTCTGTGATCATCCTTTTATCCTAGGCGGTGCTTTTTCCTACGTTTGTGAGCATGAGTGGAAATCCTGAGTCTCGCTGCAGGAGTCGACAGTTTGGCTCCTTCCCTTGTTGTTGCTCCTAGATGGAAGTGCGCATGTGCGAAGACAAGACAGAGACTTCCAAACTGGATCAATAAACGTGTCACCCGTTGTCTGAAAACCACTGTCCTAATCACATGCCAGTTTGTCTTTTGTGAATGAAATAAAATTCTTTCAAATAGTTTTTTAATGTTGGCATTTGTCTGTCTTGAGAAGCAATGGAGTGCGCCTCCGGGGGTGAGGTCAAAAGTCAAGCAACAGTGTCAGCAGTCCCAAAGTGACCTCTCCAGGGAGCAAGACTGGACAGTGTGTCTGGAGGTCCTGGGCTTCCCAGATGACAAGACTCCCTGTCTTGGCCTTGCAGATGTGTCTCCAAGGAAAGCAGAGTTAGGCATCAGTTGGGCTGCAGGAGATGTCAGAAGGGGTTGTAAACGGCGCCATCCAACCGCCTGAGGGACTCCACTCCAGATTTGTGTAGGCTTTACTCCTTAGCCTTTTCAGCTCCCAAAGATATCCCACAAGGCAAATTAGGATCAGAGTTTTCCTTCTCTTCGATGGGCTATCTTTATAGGTGGATGAGCCCCATCTGCCCCTCACTTCCCTCCACAGCATTGCAGAAACCACCTTCTTGACCACTGGGCCCACGCTTGGTCTTGTCCGCTCAATCTGCTGGAGCCTGTCTTTGCACACAGGGGAAGTTCCTGAGCATTTGAGACTCCTTGGCTGCTCTCACCTGGTTTAGGTGGTCAGTCAAACCGTTCCCAGGATGTGGCCTCTGTCACATGCTGACCGTTTCTAGGAGCAAGAGAACAAACTTTTTATTAAAGAATGGAAATGGTTTAATGAATAGTTACACTCTGTAAACAGATAAGAACATTGGCAGGATTATTGGAATAACCTGCAGTTTAATAAGATTATATATTTAAAGCAGATGCATAAATGAAGAAATTGAGGTAATTTGGATATGCATAAGATATGAAGAATCAATTTAAAGAACTGCAGAAAGAGGGGGAAGGAAGTCTAGTTTTGAAATGTTAAAATGACTGCAAAATTATTGAAATGTATAAACTTGAAAAGAGCATGCAAGATCTCTCCCAAATCTCAATACATATTTTGCTCTCCTACACATCTTGCAAGACTTCAATGAGATCTCACAAGATCTTGCAGAAAATCTCCAATCTGTTTACCTGCAAGCACACACCTTTAATTTTTTTTTCTTATTTAGTACAAATTTCTCAATCTAACAGATTTGCACATAGGATTCTGTATCACATGAAACGGCACATTTGTTTTGCTCTATTGTTACATTATTTGTGGCCTTCTAACACTTTGGGAAGGGACGCGGGTGGCGCTGTGGGTAAAACCTCAGTGCCTAGGACTTGCCGATCGCATGGTCGGCGGTTCGAATCCCCGCGGCGGGGTGCGCTCCCGTCGTTCAGTCCCAGCGCCTGCCAACCTAGCAGTTCGAAAGCACCCCCGGGTGCAAGTAGATAAATAGGGACCGCTTACCAGCGGGAAGGTAAACGGCGTTCCGTGTGCTGCGCTGGCTCGCCAGATGCAGCTTGTCATGCTGGCCACGTGACCCGGAAGTGTCTGCGGACAGCGCTGGCTCCCGGCCTATAGAGTGAGATGAGCGCACAACCCTAGAGTCTGGCAAGACTGGCCCGTACGGGCAGGGGTACCTTTACCTTTACCTAACACTTTGGGAGAAGCCTTCTCTCCCTTTTCCCTTAAAAAATGAGGATCTATGCTTTACACTCAGCAGGAAGGCCCATTTAAAAGGAAACATGTAGTTGTTTTGCTGCTGCTTTCTTGTGTTCTCAGGTGTCCAAGTTAGCCTCCTGGCCCTGCTCCTCCACTATACCACAGCAACATCCCCCACTAGGAATCCCTACTTGGGCTTTCATTGGCCATCAGCAATATCCGGTGGAGCCAGGTGGAGAGAAATGCCCCATCTTGCCCATCTTTGGGGTTTCAAGAGGTATAGCCTCTGTGCATGTACAGAATTCATGATTCAGCAAATCTATTAGACCATTGAAAGAGTTATTTCCTCTGATTAAATTACCAAAGGAAGAAAGCAGGATTGGCTTTTCTCCCCAGGGACACAAGGAAGGGGAAGGTGTATGTTTAAGAAATGAAATTTCCCAAGGGCTGAAACTCTGTTCAGCCAGTTAAAAAACCCAAATTCTCTCCGTACAGTGCTTCACATCTGGCGGGCAGGGCTTGTGTGCTTTGCTCATGATCCCTTGGATGTCCTGAGGCTGTTAGAGCAGCAGCCGTAAGTCTTGGGGCTCTGGGAGGGAAACATTGTCCTCAGAAGGCAAAGAGTAACTGAGGTTCCCTTTTCTCTCCCTTGGAGGCCCTGAACCAGGAGCTGACCAGGAGCTGGCCAGTTCAGGGCCTCCATGGGAGAGAAAAGGGGGGCCAGCACTTGTGCTCAAATGAGCTTTCGTACGCGGTCATCCTGCCCCACACTCACATTCCAAAATATCTGCATGCTCACCTATCCAAGAGGTGGTTGGTCTTGGGCTGGGGGGTCCCAGAAGGCAGAATAAGTTATAGAATCATAGAATCATAGAATCATAGAGTTGGAAGAGACCACAAGGGCCATCGAGTCCAACCCCCTGCCAAGCAGGAAACACCATCAGAGCACTCCTGACATATGGTTGTCAAGCCTCTGCTTAAAGACCTCCAAAGAAGGAGACTCCACCACACTCCTTGGCAGCAAATTCCACTGTCGAACAGCTCTTACTGTCAGGAAGTTCTTCCTAATGTTTAGGTGGAATCTTCTTTCTTGTAGTTTGGATCCATTGCTCCGTGTCCGCTTCTCTGGAGCAGCAGAAAACAGCCTTTCTCCCTCCTCTATGTGACATCCTTTTATATATTTGTACATGGCTATCATATCACCCCATAACCTCCTCTTCTCCAGGCTAAACATGCCCAGCTCCCTTAGCCGTTCCTCATAAGGCATCGTTTCCAGGCCTTTGACCATTTTGGTTGCCCTCCTCTGGACACGTTCGAGTTTGTCAGTGTCCTTCTTGAACTGTGGTGCCCAGAACTGGACACAGTACTCCAGGTGAGGTCTGACCAGAGCAGAATACAGTGGCACTATTACTTCCCTTGATCTAGATGCTATACTCCTATTGATGAGGCCCAGAATTGCATTGGCTTTTTTAGCTGCCGCGTCACATTGTTGGCTCATGTCAAGTTTGTGGTCAACCAAGACTCCTAGATCCTTTTCACATGTACTGCTCTCAAGCCAGGTGTCCCCCATCTTGTATTTGTGCCTCTCATTTTTTTTGCCCAAGTGCAATACTTTACATTTCTCCCTGTTAAAATTCATCTTGTTTGTTTTGGCCCAGTTCTCTAATCTGTCAAGGTCGTTTTGAAGTGTGATCCTGTCCTCTGGGGTGTTAGTCACCCCTCCCAGTTTGGTGTCATCTGCAAATTTGATCAGGATGCCCTTGAGTCCATCATCCAAGTCGTTGATAAAGATGTTGAATAAGACCGGGCCCAAGACAGAACCCTGTGGCACCCCACTAGTCACTCTTCTCCAGGATGAAGAGGAACCATTGATGAACACCCTTTGGGTTCGGTCAGTCAGCCAGTTACAAATCCACTGAGTGGTAGCATAGTCAAGACCGCATTTTACCAGCTTCTTTACAAGAATATCATGGGGCACCTTGTCAAATGCCTTGCTGAAATCAAGGTAGACTACATCCACTGCGTTCCCTTCATCTACCAGGCTTGTAATTCTGTCAAAAAACGAGATCAGGTTAGTCTGACATGACTTATTTTTCAGAAATCCATGCTGACTATTGGTGATCACAGCATTCCTTTCTAGGTGCTCACAGACTGTTTGCTTAATGATCTGCTCCAGAATCTTCCCTGGTATTGATGTCAGACTGACTGGGCGGTAATTATTTGGGTCCTCTCTTTTCCCCTTTTTGAAAATAGGGACAACATTTGCCCTCCTCCAGTCTGCGGGGACTTCGCCTGTTCTCCAGGAATTCTCAAAGATGACTGCCAGTGGTTCTGAAATCACATCTGCCAGTTCTTTTAATACTCTTGGATGCAGTTCATCTGGCCCTGGAGACTTGAATACATCTAGACTAGCCAAGTATTCTTGTACTATCTCCTTAGTTATTCTGGGTTGTGTTTCCTCTGCTGAATCATTTGCTCCAAATTCTTCAGGTCGGGCATTGTTTTCTTTATCGGAGAAGACTGAGGCAAAGAAAGCATTGAGGAGTTCAGCCCTTTCTGTGTCCCCTGTTTGCATTTCACCATCTTCTCCTCTGAGTGACCCCACGGTTTCTTTGTTCTTCCTTTTGCTACGAACATACCCATAAAAGCCTTTTTTGTTGCTTTTAACCTCTCTAGCAAGCCTGAGTTCATTTTGTGCTTTAGCTTTTCTGACTTTGTGTCTACACGTGCTGGCTATTTGTTTGAATTCCTCTTTGGTGGTTTCCCCCCTTTTCCATTTTTTGTACACATCCTTTTTTAATCTTAACTCAGTTAAAAGTTCTTTAGATAGCCACCCTGGCTTCTTTAGGCACCTTCCATGTTTCCGTCTCATTGGTATTGCCTGAAGTTGTGCTTTTACTATCTCCCTCTTAACAAACTCCCAGCCATCTTGAACTCCCTTTCCTTTTAGTATTACTGTCCATGGGATCTCACCCAGCACTTCCCTAAGCTTTATGAAGTCGGCTTTCTTAAAGTCGAGAAATTGAGTCCTAGTATGCTTGGCTGCTCCTTTCCGCTGTATAGTAAACTTCAGAAGAGCATGATCACTCGCGCCTAATGATCCTTCCACTTCTACCCCACTAACCAGGTCATCAACATTGGTTAGGACCAGATCTAAAATGGCTGTTCCTCTTGTTGCTTCTCCCACTTTCTGGACAATGAAGTTGTCTGCAAGGGCAGTGAGGAATCTGTTTGACCTTATGCTCTTGGCTGAGTTTGACATCCAACAAATATCCGGGTAATTGAAGTCCCCCATTACTACTATCTCCCTTCCTTTTGCATGCTTGGCCATCTGTTCCAGGAAGGCATCATCTATGTCCTCCGTTTGGCTTGGGGATCTATAGTAAACTCCCACAATGAGGTCACTGTTATTCTTCTCTCCCTTAATTTTCACCCAAATGCTCTCACTTTGGCTTTGAGGTTCTAAATCTTGGATCTCTTCACAGGTATACACATCCCTGACATATAACGCCACTCCTCCTCCTTTCTTGTCTGGTCTGTTTCTTTGAAATAGATTGTATCCCTCCATTATTACATTCCAATCGTGGGATTTATCCCACCAGGTTTCAGTGATTCCTATTATGTCATATTTAGTTTGCTGTACCAGGAGCTCAAGCTCATCTTGTTTATTTCCCATGCTTTGCGCATTAGTGTACAGACATTGAAGTCCATTAATCATTCCCCCGTGCCTCTTATTTAAGGATTTTCTCCTCCCACCACTAGGTCTGCATGCTCTTTGCTCCATTCGGTCTATGACATTTGGATGATCATCTTCATCAATTGATAGACTCCTACCTTCAGGAGCACTGTCTCCCTCCCCCACATTAGTCAGTTTAAAGCCCTCCTGATGAGGTTTCTGAGATTTTTTGCAAAAACATTCCTCCCAACCGTTGTGAGGTGCAGCCCATCGCTTGCCAGAAGTCCATCTTCAAGAAACTGCAGTCCGTGATCTAAGAATCGAAACCGTTCCTGTTTACACCATTTGCGAAGCCAGTTGTTCACTTCCACTATTTTTCCCTCTCGCCCTGGGCCACGTCGTTCAACTGGGAGGACAGATGAGATGACAATTTGTGCATTTAATTGCTTCAATTTCCTGCCCAGAGCCTCGTAATCTCTTTTGATCTTCTGGAGGCTATTGCTTGCAGTGTCATTGGTTCCCACATGAACCAAGAGGAAGGGGTATTTGTCAGTGGGTTTTATGATTCCTTGCAGTCGTTCAGTTACATCTTGGATCTTAGCCCCGGGGAGACAGCACACTTCCCGAGACATCTTGTCAGGCCCACAGATCACTGCTTCTGTTCCCCTCAGTAGGGAATCCCCTATCACCACCACACGCCTCCTCTTAGGTCTGGTCGGGGTTCTTCTGTGAGCTGTCCGTTCCAAGGTCGCCTGGACATTCCCTGAGGACTGCCTTTGCTGCTCGTCTTCATATACCTGATCGACTGTAATGAGGGAGAGATCCTCAAATGGAGTCTGCTCTTCGTCTTCCATGCTAGGGGAAAGGACCTCAAAGCGATTGCGTATTTCTAAACAATCAGAGCGAACCCTGGGCCTCCTACTTCTTTGAGTCACGTTTCTCCATATATCTGGCTCCTGTGTTGGTGAACTAGCCACCTTCTCAGGGGAGTCCCCTGTCTCTTCCTTGGTGGAGACGGTGTGCTCTGTTGCTTCCAAGAAGAGTTCCAGGTCTCTAATTCTTTGGAGCGTAGCTACACGTTCCTCCAGTTGCTGGACTTTGTCTTTTAAGAGGGCAATCAACATGCAATTGCTGCAGGTAAAGCTGCCTGCAACCTTTGGCAAGATGGCAAACATTGCGCAGGAACCACAGGCGACTGCAGCTGTTCCCTCACCCTCCATCTTGAGAACGTGTCGTTGGGGGTGACTACAGTGGTCCTCTATCATAAAAAGTGTGGAGACAGGACAAATAAATCCCCCCCAAAAAACCTAGGTCTCCCCCAACAAATGTTTGAGACTAGCTCCCCTAAATCTAAAATATGGATCAAACTGCCGCTGCCCTAAAACTCTGATAAGCTCCTCCCACAGCTAATCACCTACCTCAACAGAAGCCCTGCCCCCTCTGACCTTTGCACAGAGAGAGCAGCTAAACAGCCACAAGAAACTCACACAAGAAAACCCTTTTTGTTCCTTCTTCAGCTGCTGCCCTAAAACTCTGATAAGCTCCTCCCACAGCTAATCACCTACCTCAACAGAAGCCCTGCCCCCTCTGACCTTTGCACAGAGAGAGCAGCTAAACAGCCACAAGAAACTCACACAAGAAAACCCTTTTTGTTCCTTCTTCAGCTGCTGCCCTAAAACTCTGATAAGCTCCTCCCACAGCTAATCACCTACCTCAACAGAAGCCCTGCCCCCTCTGACCTTTGCACAGAGAGAGCAGCTAAACAGCCACAAGAAACTCACACAAGAAAACCCTTTTTGTTCCTTCTTCAGCTGCTGCCCTAAAACTCTGATAAGCTCCTCCCACAGCTAATCACCTACCTCAACAGAAGCCCTGCCCCCTCTGACCTTTGCACAGAGAGAGCAGCTAAACAGCCACAAGAAACTCACACAAGAAAACCCTTTTTGTTCCTTCTTCAGCTGCTGCCCTAAAACTCTGAGTTGAGAAGCAAAGCCCAAGTTGAGAAGCAAAGCCCAAGAAGTTGGAGGCATCCTCTTCGCATCCACCCAAACCCAATCTAAACAGCTTTGCTCCAGAACCAGCCCCTCCCTTCAGTTCTGTTCAGTTCAGAATGTCAGTTAAGAGGGACCACTTGTATTTTCTTGATTCTTGCCTGAGGTCATAATGGGCATGCACACTGGTATCTGTTTACCTGTAAGCACACACCTTTAGTTTATCTTCTTAAAAATAAAAATAAAATACTAGTTTCTCAGTCTACCAGCTTCGCACAAAACAGCAGCCGTTTTGTGATCCATGGCAGTGAAAACCCCACGTTTTATGGCACCCCCCCCCCCAAATGAGGCTTCAGTGCCCTAACCCACAGGGTCACGATTTCTCCAAAGGTCCAATGTCATCTGATTCACTCCAAAGCAGCACCAAACACCCAGAGAATGCCCCCTGCAACATTGGGGGGGGGGGCTTTGAAAACACTACATTTCCCATTGTTAGAGTGGCATACGAAGGATGAACAAGTTAAATCTTTTTTTTTTTTATAAATCATTTTTATTCAATTTTTCCAATACAAAATTATACAAATCATACATCTTTTTTTATAATATCCACTCCCTTTTTGGACTTCCCTCATCCTGCCTGATACTCCTTCCACTTTAAGTTTCATACACATTTCTAAGGTCTTACTTCAATTATTCTTAAAACTAAAGCCTTGCTTTACTCCAATTCTAACATTTCTTTTTACAGAGCTTCATTTAAGCTTACAAGTGTTATTTGATTGTCACTTAATTTATGCATATATTCTTTAAATTTTTCCCAATCTTCTATAAATCTTTGGTCTTGCCGGTCTCGGATCCTTTCCGTCAATCTATCAAGTTCTGCATAGTCCATCATCTTCATTCTCCATTCGTGTAGTGTAGGCAGCTCCTCTTGCTTCCATTTCTGAGCCGGATGAACAAGTTAAATCAGTGATGATAGATTGGGCAAGACATGTAGGACATAACATAATGTTTGAGGATTGGGAAAGATTGTGGAAGAAAGGGGTCAAGTTCACTGCATGTACTGTACTAAAGGAAAACATAATGAAAATGGTGTATAGATGGTATCCGACCCCAGTTAAATTAGCAAAGATTTATCATAACTGTGATAACCATTGCTGGAAATGTAAAGAAAACGAAGGTACTTTCTATCATATGTGGTGGTCCTGCCCCAAGGTGAAAGACTTCTGGGAAAAGATTTATAATGAATTGAAAAAAATGTTGAAATATACATTTATAAAGAAACCAGAGGCCTTTCTTCTTGGAATAACAGGTTTGGAATTGCCCCCCAAAAGATGCAAAAACTTGCTCCGACCACAATGCTGTAAAGATGGTGATGAAGCAAACAACCGCTGACACCTTCAGATGGAGGATGAATGACACCTTATTTGGAGATGAGGAAATTTGTAAAAAGGCCCCAAAAACCTTGAAAGACTACTTTGAAATTAATATGAAGACTGACGTAGAAAAAAGAGTAATCTGGGATGCAAGTAAAGCTGTTATGAGAGGATTCTTGATTCAACAAAATGCAATAAAGAAGAGAAGCCAAAATGAAAAGAAAGATAAAATTTTGGAGAAGATAAAAGATGGGGAAAGGAAACTAAGATCAAAACCAAAATCGCATGAGAGTTTGAGAGAAATTAAGTTATATCAAACACAATATATGGAATTGATGAATCAAGAAATAGAATGGAAAATTAAACAAATGAGACAAAAGACTTTTGAATCAGCAGATAAATGTGGTAAATTGTTGGCTTGGCAAATAAAGAAAAGACAAAAGCTGAATACGGTAACAAATTTAGAAGTGGATGGAAAGAACATTTATAACCCTACGGAGATTAGGAACTGCTTCCAGAGATACTTTAGACAACTTTATTCACAAGGGCCGCAGAAAGATATGGACATAGAGCAATTTCTTGGAAAAAACGGACTGAAAAAGATTTCACAAGAAAGTAAAATAATATTGAACCAGGAAATATCAGAACAAGAAATAGAAGGTGCTATTCAAAATTTGGCATTGGGCAAATCCCCAGGACCTGATGGACTGACTTCCAGATATTATAAAGTTTTGAAGGAGTGGTTATTACAACCTTTGAAGGAAGTTTGTAATGAAATTTTGGAGGGGAAAAGGGCACCAGAAACGTGGAAAGAGGCTTATATTACACTTATCCCGAAGACAGAGACTGAAAAGACTCAACTTAAGAACTACCGCCCCATTTCACTACTAAATATGGATTACAAAATTTTTGCTGACATTTTAGCAAAGAGATTGAAAATAGTTTTGATGGAGGAGATTCATAGAGATCAAGCGGGCTTTCTCCCGAGAAGACATTTGTCGGATAATGTAAGGAACATAATTGACATTTTGGAAAAGTTGGAAGTGAACATAAATACGAAAGCAGTTTTGATATTTGTGGATGCCGAGAAAGCCCTTGACAATATTTCTTGGAGTTTCATGATGAAGAACCTCCGGGGGATGGGGGTAGGCCAAGGGTTTGAAAATGGTATAGGTGCAATATATTCTGAACAAAAAGCAAAGTTGATTGTAAATAATGTGGTTACGGAAGAATTCAAGATAGAAAAAGGGACACGACAGGGATGCCCAATCTCTCCATTACTTTTTATATCAGTCCTGGAGGTTTTGCTGAATATGATTAGAAGGGACCAGTTGGTTAAAGGAGTGCAGGTCGGAGCTAAACAGTACGAATTGAGAGCATTTGCAGATGATTTGGTACTTACATTACAAGAGCCTGAGTCTAGTACGAAAAGAGTATTAGAATTAATTCAAGAATTTGGTCAAGTGGCAGGGTTTAAATTGAATAAGTCAAAAACTAAGGTATTGGAGAAAAATTTAACACTTTTGGAAAAAGAGGTTTCAGAATGAGACAGGATTAACTGTGGTTAAGAAAGTGAAATATCTGGGGATAAATATGACAGCTAAAAATGTGAACTTATTTAAAGACAATTATGAGAAATCTTGGACAGAAGTGAAAAAAGATCTAGAAATTTGGTCAAACTTGAAGCTTTCCTTGTTGGGTCGAATTGCGGTTATAAAGATGAATGTATTGCCTAGAATGTTGTTTTTGTGTCAAACATTGCAAATAGTGGACAAGATGGATTGTTTCAAGAAGTGGCAGAAAGATATTTCAAAATTTGTCTGGCAGGGCAAGAAACCCAGAATTAAATTTAAGACTTTAACTGATGCAAAAGAAAGGGGGGGATTTGCCCTGCCAGATCTCAAACTGTATTATGAATCGGCAGCTTTCTGCTGGTTGAAAGATTGGCTACTTCTTGAGAACACAGATATCTTGGATCTAGAAGGTTTTCACAACATCTTTGGGTGGCATGCATATTTGTGGTATGACAAGGTTAAAGCTCATAAAGGTTTTAAAAATCATATTGCCAGGAAAGCACTATATAATGTCTGGACTAGATATAAAGATTTGTTGGAAAACAAAACTCCACGGTGGTTGTCCCCAATGGAGGCAAAAGCTGTTAAAAAGCTTAATATGGAGTCCAAATGGCCGAGATATTGGGAAATTTTGGAACAAGAAGGGGATAGATGGAAACTGCAGAGTTTTGAGAAATTAAAAGATAAAGTGAGAGATTGGCTCCATTACTATCAAATAATGGAGGTTTTTAAGATGGACAGGAAAATTGGCTTCCAGGTGGAAAAATCAAAACTAGAGACAGAATTGTTAGAATCCGGTACTAAAAAATTGTCAAAAATGTATAACTTGCTGTTGAAATGGAATACACAAGATGAAACGGTTAAATCAGCAATGATTAAGTGGGCACAGGATATTGGTCATAACATTATGTTTGCTGACTGGGAAAAGTTGTGCACCACCGGGATGAAATTTACGGCATGTAATGCCCTCAGAGAAAACATTATGAAAATGATTTATAGGTGGTACATGACCCCAGTCAAGCTTGCGAAAATTTATCATTTGCCTGATAACAAATGCTGGAAATGTGGAGAAAAGGAAGGTACATTTTTCCACCTCTGGTGGACGTGCCCAAAGATTAAGGCGTTCTGGGAAATGATTTATAATTGTCAGGGGCTCAGGAGCAGAGGCACAGGAGAGGGAGGAAATAGAGACCGAGGGGGAGGAATCTGAAGGAAATGTTAGCGATGACAGCCGTCCGAGGTCTCTGAGTCTCTCCAGCGACTCGGAGGATTCACAGAAAGGGGCTCCCATGGTCAGAGCAAGGGGGGTGCCTAGGGGGACACCCCAGGAAGAAGGGGCAAGAGGGGACTCAGAGAGCAGCAGTTGGAAATCAGGACCAGCTTCTCCACCAGAGCGCAGTAGGGGGGAGGTGTCCCAGGCATCGGGATCAGGCGGCGCACCGCCAGCGGGAGGACATGAGTCAGGATTGGCCACACCTCCATCGGAGAGCGAGGAAACGGTCAAAAGGAAGGTCGGAGACTGGGCGCGCGCGCCAAGTTCAAATGTACAGGAGGGCGGCGCAGTGGGCAGCCCGGATAGGGAGCCAGGTCCTAAAGCCCGCCGAAAGGAGGGAGGAGACTCAGGGGGGTCAGCGTCAGAAGAGTCCAGGACTGAAGGGACCCCGGGGGGTAGAAGGACCCAGAGGAGAAAGGAGAGACGGAAGAGGTGGAGTAAGGTTAGAGTCTTAAACTGGTGTACAGGGGGCGGAGACTCAGATGGAGCTTCGCCGGTCTAGCTCTAAGACGTAGAGTTGGGGCGCTCCGGTTTTGAAATGGAAACTGTACTTCAATAAAGACTTTTGTACATTACTGCCGGCTAGCGTTGGTCCTCTGTGAACTGGGACCTGGAGCCAGCTCTGACAATAATGAATTGAAAAAGGTATTTAAATATACTTTCCTGAAGAAACCAGAGGCCTTTCTCTTGGGTATTGTCGGCCAAGGGGTGTCAAAGAAGGACAGAACATTTTTTATGTATGCTACAACTGCGGCAAGAATACTTATTGCAAAGTACTGGAAGACACAAGATCTACCCACCTTGGAAGAATGGCAGATGAAGGTGATAGACTACATGGGACTGGCAGAGATGACGAGCAGAATCCGAAACCAGGGAAGGGAAACAGCGGAGGAAGATTGGAAAGATTTTAAGGACTATCTAAAGAAATATTGTAAAATCAATGAATGTTAGAATGACGCTGGATTAGAAAATATGTGGTTATTAGCGGCAATGGATAAGCTTAAAAGAAAAAGAAAGGTTAAAATTTAAGTGAAAAATAAGGGAAGGATTTGCTGAAGAATAATTTAGAAATTGGAATACAGGAAGGGGAGGTAAGAGGAAGTCGGGGAAGTAAGGTATAAGAAAAGAAGGGCTGAAATTATATTTGTTTTTTATATGTTTTTTGTATGTTATTTTTACTGTATTGTTTTGTTTTTTGTTGTTATAAAATTTCGGAAACTTTAATAAAAATTTATATATATATATATATAAAAGATGTCAAATTATACACTGGGCAACAATTTTTTACCTTTTGAATGTTGTCTAGATTTCTACAATTGATTTAGGGTCTTTTTGCACTGCTGAATCAGGAAATGGCATCCGTTTCTCTCCATCAGGTCAGGTTGTTGTGCTATGTTGATTTGTAAAAAATCAGATCTTGTGACAAAATCGATTACATTTTGTGGCATTATCAGCTGATTTTTGTCAACACATATCATCCTAAATATGTTTTTAAGAGAAAATAATGTTTTTCCAACAACATATATTGATTACCTGATAGAAACATCGATTACTGTAAACTGAATGCTGGGCATTGATAAAGGTAAGAATACATAAATTGCACGTTGCTTCACCATTTTTCAAACTTCAGGGCTTGAACTTCCGTTTCTTGGAACTCCTGGAATGCTCAGCGGCAGGGAGGTCTCTCTTCAGAGTCCAACAGTAGTCAGCCATCATGACTGCGTCCCAGCGACCCTGATACCTGGTCTCCATCTCTTTCATGTCCTGATGGAATCTCTCCCCCTGCTCGTCACTCATTGAACCCAGGTTCTCAGGAAACCGGTCCATATGTGAAAATAGGTAGTGCATCTTGACGCTCATGTTGCAGCCCAGGTTTCTGAAAGCAGTCAGCATGTTGTTGACAAGTTCTGCATAGTTTCTGACCTTATTGTTGCTTAGAAAGTTCTTCACTACCAGAACAAATGCCTTCCACGCTTCCAGTTCCATTTCCTTCATTGAGTTTCCGAACTCTGGATCTCTGATGAGCTGACGGATCTGAGGACCATCAAAGATGCCAGCTTTCAACTTCTCCATGGTCAATCCTGCCACAAGTGAAGCAGTCACCATCCTTGTCCAGAGCCTTTTGTGAACTGCTTGATTAAGCCAAGCTTGATGTGCAGCGGTGGGAAGAGTATTCTGTCTCTGTCCACCAGAGGGTCGTTGATGACGTTCCTTTCTTTGCAAGGCACCAATTCCTCCCGCACAGGCCAGTCCTTCTTCGTGTAATGCTGAGCACGGTCCCTACTATCCCACATGCACAGAAAACATGGGTACTTGTTGAAGCCAGACTGTTGTCCCAACAAAAAGTTCACCATCTTCAGGTCAACACAAATAAACCACTTATGCTGAGCATAACCAATTTTCTCCAGCACATACTTCACTGCTTCATAGTTCTCCTTCAGTGTAGTCGAGTGAGCCAGGGGTATAGAGGCAAACTGGTTGCCGTTGTGTAGCAGAACACATTTCAGTGATCGCTTGCTGCTGTCAATGAACAGTCTCCAATCTTTGGGTTCGTACTGTGGCACTCCAAGCTTGAGCAGAAGCTGCGCAATATCTGCACAGTACACCAAGTCCTTCTCTTCTGAGAAAAAACGGAGGTAACTCTTGATGCCTGTTGCGGAAGAAGCTGATGTCAGAGAGGAGTTTTTCCCCCTTCAATCTGGATGCCAACAGTTCGGCAGAGTCCTTTGACAAGCTGAGGTCACGAACTAGATCATTCAACTCCTTTTGGGAAAATGGATGTGGAGCATCATCTTCAAGAACCACTTCTTCTTCATGTCCTTCAGCACTGGAGGTATCTTCGTCACTAATGTCAGGAAGTTCTCCGAAGACAGGCACTGGAATTTCATCACAATGGGGCAGGACTCTTGAGGAGGAGGAGAAAGGGGAGGGAACTGGAAGGGGAATATATGCTCTGCGCAAATGGCTGTGAACTCATGCTTGTTTTGTGAATCTATCACACTTGCTCCTTCTGCCACCCCGGATGGCAGAATAAAGCTTTTCTCTGAAACTATTCCTTGAGTGTCTGTTGACTCCCAATTCCTCGTCCCGGGCACAAAGCTCTTCTCACCCGAGGCTAAAAAGGCTACAAGCAGAGTCTGTAACCTGAAGTGTATGTTAACCCAAGGTACCACTGTATCATTGAATTTGTCCATGGCAAGTCTGTGTTTATCTGCAGGTTGTTCATATGTGGTGAGTTTGTAGAAGTCTTCAATCCAATAATAGAAGGGAGACGCATTTTTATTTTTCCAGCTCACCAGTATCAGTCTTTTTACTGTGGTAAGGGCACAGAGAGTCCGCTTGTATTGCCCCTTTGTCAGGTTCCATGTGCTGGGTGTATAATTTGAAAGGATATTTTGCTCGGTAAAGGTACATTTGGCCTCAGCGATGGGAGTCCAGCAAGGAATCATTTAGCCAGTGCAATGGAGGAGGAAGAGGTTGAAAATGGGAGACTTACTGGCACCTGTAGTAGCAGCAGCAGCAGCTGGAGCATGGCCTGCAGTGCCACCTGGTGGCCCACCTCGGAACGTCCATGCCCATCCCAGATTTAAAGCTTTAGGCATGTGTTTTACACACACACACACACACACACACACACACACACACACAAAGACACAAATAATAATTCACAAGCAGGAAATATCCCAAACAGCTCTTCCCCTGAAATATACTCGGAGTCGAGAGTGGATTTCATGCTCTATATTCAGCTCATAGCAGTGAGGAATGAAAGTTCCCCCACAATATCTGCTTTATATACATTATTTACACAATGGGCTGCACGTGATTGGCTAATTCTGGGATTCTCCTGTAGGCCAATCAGGTTGTGGATTCACTTCCACCTGGAGCTGGATTGGGTGGCTCCTGCGGACCAATCAGACTGCTGCATGTTGGATCCTATTGTTCTAGGACCAATCAGACTGTAGCATTATTATTTTTTAAAAGATATTTATTAAAGTTTCACAAGTAAAACACACTTCACCATACAAAAAAAAAAAAAAAGAGAAAAAAAAGAAAGAAAGAAAAAACCCCATTCAGACTCAAAAGAAAAACACAGTGAAAAAACCCATCAATAACAACAAGAAAAAGTTACCTAAACAAACAATAAAAAGAAAGAAGAAAGAACCAATTTCTCATATGTTGTTCTCATAACCCTCTTTCCTGACTCCCTCACATCTCCCTTTTCTGCGTTCCTTTTTACAAAATCTTATTCAGCAATACCTCACCTTCTTTTAGATCTTACTTCAAGCTATACGTTTCCTATATTATGTCTCCAATTATTTCCCGTTATTTCCTTTTTAAAAAAAAAAAAAAACTTGACATAATATTGTTCTGACTTCACATTTGTTCTATCAACCATTTTTACATACACCTTTCAACTATACCACTAATACCATGTTATCTTCCTCTCCCGCATCATTCTAACATTCATACAATTTACAATGCTTTTGCAAATATTCTTTAAATTTCTTCCAGTCCTCTTCCACCAGCTCTTCTCCCAGGTCTCGGATTCTGCCAGTCATTTCTGCCAATTCCATATAGTCTATCAGTTGCATTTGCCATTCTTCCAAGGTGGGTAAATCTTGAGTCTTCCAGTGCTTTGCAATAAGTATTCTTGCTGCTGTTGTTGCATACTGTCAGGGGCTCAGGAGCAGAGGCACAGGAAAGGGAAGAAATAGAGAGCGAGGGGGAGGAATCCGAAGGAAATGTTAGCGATGACAGAGGTCCGAGGTCTCTGAGTCTTTCCAGCGAATCGGAGGATTCACAGAAAGGGGCTCCCATGGTCAGAGCAAGGGGGGTGCCGAGGGGGACACCCCAGGAAAAGGGGGCCAGAGGGGACTCAGAGAGCAGCAGTTGGAAATCAGGACCAGCTTCCCCACCAGAGCGCAGTAGGGGGGAGGAGTCCCAGGTATCGGGAGCAGGCGGCTCACCGCCAGCGGGAGGACATGAGTCAGGATTGGCCACGCCTCCATCGGGGAGCGAGGAAACGGTCAAGAGGAAGGTCGAAAGCTGGGCGCACGCGCCAAGTTCAAATGTACAGGAGGGCGGCGCAGTTGGCAGCCCAGATAGGGAGCCAGGTCCCAAAGCCCGCCGAAAAGAGGGGGAGGAGTCAGGGGGGTCAGCGTCAGCGTCAGAAGAGTCCAGAAAGGAGGAGACCCCGGGGGGCAGAAGGACCCAGAGGAGAAAGGAGAGACGGAAAAGGTGGAGTAAGATTAGAGCCTTAAGTTGGTGTACAGGGGGTGGAGACTCAGATGGAGCTTCGCCGGTCTAGCCTCTAAGACGTAGAGCTGGGGCGCTGCGGCTTGAAAATGGAAACTGTACTTCAATAAAGACTTTTGTACATTACTGCCGGCTAGCGTTGGTCCTCTGTGAGCTGGGACCTGGAGCCAGCTCTGACACATACATAAAAAAAGTTCTATCCTTCTTTAACACCATTTGGCCAACAATGCCCAAAAGAAAGGCCTCTGGTTTCTTAGGGAAGGTATATTTAAATACCTTTTTCAGTTCATTATAGATCATTTCCCAGAAAGCCTTAACCCTGGGGCATGTCCACCAAAGGTGAAAAAAAGTTCCCTCAGTTTCTTTACATTTCCAACACTTATTATCTGGCAAATGGTATATTTTTGCAAGCTTGACTGGGGTCATGTACCACCTATATATCATTTTCATAATATTTTCTTTCAAGGCATTACATGCCGTGAACCTTACTCCAGTGGTCCATAACCTTTCCCAGTCAGCAAACATAATATTATAACCAATGTCTTGAGCCCACTTTATCATAGCTGATTTAACCGTTTCATCTTGAGTGTTCCATTTTAACAGCAAGTTATACATTCTTGACAATACCTTGACTTTCGGTTCTAACAATTCAGTTTCTAATTTCGATTTATCCACCTGGAACCCTATTTTTTTTGTCCTCATTAAAGACTTCCCTAATGTGACGATAATGTAACCAATCTCGCACTTTGTCTTTTAACCTCTCAAAACTCTGCATTCTCCAAGAGTCTCCATCATTCTCTAGTATCTCCCAATATTTTGGCCATTCGGCCTCCATATTAAGTCTTTTCTGAGCCTTAGCTTCCATTGGTGACAACCACCTTGGGGTCTTATTTTCCAATAAATCTTTATATCTTGTCCAGACATTAAACACTGCTTTCCTAGCATTTTGGATCCTATTCAACTCAGTACATAACATCCCCACACACCCCCCCCAAATTCCCCAGCATAGGAATAGTGTGAGTGGAGGCTGGGTGCACCACATTGGAGACCCCAAGCGGAGTAGTAGGGGAATCTCATCCTTTACTTCCACACAAGGGTGACAGGCCAAATCATCTGTCAGGATAGATATGGTGGCCACGATTTCGCTGAAAACCCGATGTCTTAGGATTCACAACAAAGCAACAGCAAACACCTGCTAAAGACCCCCTGAAATGTTTGGCAGTGAAAACCCCACATTTCATGGCACCCCAAAAAATGAGCCTTCGGCGCCGTAACTCACGGGATCCCAATTTCTCCAAAAGTCAGACGTTGTCCAATTCACTCCAAAGCGGCGCCAAACATCCAGACAATGCCCCCTGCAAGGTTTGGGGGTGAAAACACTACGTTTCACATCGCCCCACAAAATGAGCCCTCGACGTCGTAACCCACATGGTTGTCAGGGGCTGGACTGAGGAGGAATGGTGGGAGCCCCCCCCCACTCTCGAGGACCTGCTCCACAACTCCAATTTATAAAGATTATAATCCAAGTTAACGAGATCTTCTTGCTATTAGAGGTCAAGAGATATGTAAAAGTCAGTGCTTTATATGATTCAGCCACATGGTGGAGCAATACACAAAGATTAAAGAAGCCATGATAGCCAGCTCTGAAAAGCTGGGATGGTTTGTGTCTTCAAAGGCATGGCAGTGTGGCTTGAAGTTAATGACGTGTAACAACTCACAGTCATCATCATAATTAATAATAATAATAATAATAATAATAATAATAATAATAATAATAATAATTTATGATTTATACCCAGCCACTCTGGGCGGCTTCCAACAAAATATTAAAATAAAATAGTCTGTCAAACATTCAAAGCTTCCCAGAACAGGGCTGCCTTCAGATGTCTTCTAAATGTCAGCTAGCTGTTTCTCTCTTTGACATCTGGTGGGAGGGGGTTCCACAGGGCAGGCACCACTACCCTGTAACTTGGCTTCTCGTAGGGAGGGAACCGCCAAAAGGCCCTCAGCGCTGGACCTCAGTGTCCAGGCAGAATGATGGGGGTGGAGGCGCTCCTTCAGGTATACTGGGCCTTTGAGGCCGTTTAGGGCTTTAAAGGTCAGCACCAACACTTTGAATTGTGCCCGGAAACATACTGAGAGCCAATGTAGGTCTTGGGGGCCACTCCCAGTCACCAGTCTAGCTGCCGCATTCTGGATTAGTTGTAGTTTCCGGGTCACCTTCAAAGGTAGCCCCACGTAGAGCGCATTGCAGTAGTCCAAGCGGGAGATAACCAGAGCATGCACCACTCTGGCGAGGCAATCCGCAGGCAGATAGGGTCTCAGCCTGCGTACTAGATGAAGCTGGTCAACAGCTGCCCTGGACACAGAATTGACCTGCGCCTCCATGGACACCATGAACTGAAAGGTCCCGGGGGCGTTACCCTGAGCCTCAGCCACAAGGAATGTGCAGCAGCAGAAAATGGTAACGCTGTTCTAGATTGCATCTATGGAAGTCCAGGGTCCTGATGAAACAAAGTCCAAGTCCTACTCTCTCCTACCTTGGTCAGGCCACACCTGGAGTCCTGTGTCCAGTTCTGGGCACCATCATTTAAGAAGGATGTTGACAAGCTGGAATGTGTGCAGAGGAGGGCAACCAAGACAACCAAGGGTCTGGAAACTAAGATTGAAGAGAAACACTTGAAGGAGCTGGGGAGGTTTGGCCTGGAAAAGAGGAAACTGAGAGGAGATCTGACAGCCATCTTCAAATATCTTAAGGGCTGTCACATGGAAGAGGGAACAAGCTTCTTTTCTCCTGCTCTAGATGGTAGGACTCGAACCCATGGATTCAAGTTATAAGGAAGGAGATTCCAACTAAACATTCATAAAAACTTTCTGACAGTAAGGGCTGTTTGGCATTGGAACAGATTCCCATGAGAGGTGGTGGACTCTCCTTCCTTGGAGGTTACTAAGCAGAGGTTGGATGGCCGTCTGCCATGGATGCTTTTGCTGAGATTGCTGCATCACAGGGGGTTGGACTAGATGACCCTTGGTGTCCCTTCCAGCTATAAGTTTCTATGATTCTATGAAATTGATCTGGATTAATGACAGCCATCCACCAGTTTCATATGCAAAACTGCTTCCCACCCCACCCCCTTACTGATTAATATATATAAAAAATACATTAAAGTAGACAAATAATAACTTACAAAAAGGATCAATAAACGTGTCACCTTTATTATATAAACTGTTATCATAATCACATGTCAAAATTTCTTTTGTGAATGAAATAAAATGGTTTCAATCAGTTTTTAATAACCAACAATCAAATGTAGTGCTTGGGGTACAGCTTAGATCAATTCCCCCGATGTGCAGTGTCCAGGGGTTCAGTGCCTGGCACCCAGAAACTCATGGCAAAGGGGAGTCTGGCACCAAGTAACTCATAACATTTCACTTCCTTGCAAGCTAAGGAAAGCTGTTGATTGGCCGAAGACACGGGGCAGAAACAGAAAGAAACAGGGGGATGAGGGGGTCTAAGGGTGAAGTCCTGCTCCTGTCCATCCTAATACTGGACAGATTATTACAGGATGTTGAGAAGGGTCATTTTTTACTATGAATTGAGAAACAGCAGCCATAGTCTAGGCCAGGAGTGTTTTTCCTTGGTGACACCGCCATGTTGAAAAGTGTGTGTTTGCAAGGTGTTTCCTGTCCTGTCCAGAAATGCACCGTGCTGGATGAAGCCAGCTCTAGATCCTTCCTAAATAAATAAAATAAAAACCCACGGGAAGATATATTTGAAAAATTAATGTTAAGGGGAACAATTCACATTGTTAAGCAAGGTAGCTAAAGCAACAGGGTCAGGGCCTCCATTGTGACACGTCCCCCTGCGGAGTGACTTGGCTGAGGACTTTGGGAAGAGCAACTATTTGAGGATAGTTCAGGAGAAAGGAGGTGGTTTGTGAGAAGTAATGATGTTTTCCGGCAAAATAAAGATTTCTTCTTCTTGAGTGTAAGTAGGATGTCTAATTCTTTCTGCATTCTGCTTCTTTTGCTCTCCCTCAAGATTTAGAAACATAGGGCAGTAAGGCAGATCTGGAAAAAGCCTAGGTAAAGGTACAGGTACCCCTGACCGTTAGGTCCAGTCGCGGACGACTCTAGGGTTGCGCGCTCATCTCGCTCTATAGGCTGAGGGAGCCGGCGTACAGCTTCCGGGTCATGTGGCCAGGATGACGAAGCCGCTTCTGGCAAAAGCAGAGCAGTGCACGGAAAGGCTGTTTACCTTCCCGACAGAACGGCACCTACCGTATTTTTGGCTCTATAGGACGCACCGGACCATAAGACGCACCGGATCATAGGAGGGGGAGAACAGGGGAAAAAAATTCTCTCCCTCTCTGCTCAGTGTCCCTTCAGTGAAGCGGCAGGAGAAACGGAGCCCCTTCCATTTCTCCTCCTGCTTCGCTGAAGGGGCGCTGTGCAGAGAGGGAAAACTGTGCAGCGCCTCTCCAGCGAAGCGTAGCCTGGAGAGCAAGAGGGATCGGTGTGCACCGACCCCTCTCGCTCTCCAGGCTTCAGGCGGCTATCCGCAAGCCTTCTGAGTGCAGCGGAAACTCCTGCTGCGCTTGGAAGGCTTGCGGATAGCTGCCTGAAGCCCCCAGAGCGCAGCCTTTGAAGCCTCCACAGAGCAGCGGGGTAAAGGCACCCCGCTGCCCTGCGGAGGCTTTGTGCAGCCATCCCCAAGCTAGAACAGTGAGACGGAGCGCCGTGCAGTGCTCTGCCTCACTGTTCTGGCTTCGGGGATGGCCTTTGAAGCCTCCGCAGGGCGGCAGGGTGCCTTCACCCCACTGCCCTGCGGAGGCTTTGCGCAGCTAACCCCAAGCTAGAACAGCGAGACGGAGCGCTGCGCAGCACTCCTTCTCCCTGCTCTGGCTTTGGGCTTAGCTGCGCAGCCTGCATTCACTCCATAGGACGCACACACATTTCCCCTTAATTGATTTTTTTTAAAATAAAATAATTTTTATTAGCAAACCAATCAAATCACATTAGTTCCAAATTACAAAACCGAATTTTAAATTTTGTTTGGGGGTACCCATTCTTCGAGCTCAGAAAGGGATCCAATCATCTCTTATTTCTGCTGCTTTGATCATTTCCCCTTAATTTTGGGAGGGGAAAAAGTGCGTCCTATAGAGTGAAAAATACGGTATATCTACTTCCACTTTCGAACTGCTAGGTGACTTCAGGCAGCTATCCGCAAGCCTTCGAAGTACAGCGGGAACTCCTGCTGCACTCCGAAAGCTTGCGGATAGCTGCCTGAAGACAATGGAGTGCAGCCTTTGAAGCCTCTGCAGAGCAGCGGGGTGAAGGCACCCCGCTGTCCTGCGGAGGCTTTGCGCAGCCACCCCCAAGCTAGAACAGTGAGACGGAGCGCTGCGCAGCGCTCCGCCTCACTGTTCTGGCTTCGGGGACGGCCTTTGAAGCCTTCGCAGGGCAGCAGGGGGCCTTCACCCTGCTGCCCTGCGGAGGCTTTGTGCAGCTAACCCCAAGCTAGAACAGCGAGACGGAGCGCTACGCAGCGCTCCTTCTCCCTGTTCTGGCTTTGGGCTTAGCTGCGCAGCCTGCATTCACTCCATAGGGCGCACACAAATTTTCCTTAATTTTTGTTTGTTTTTTAAAATATTTTTTATTAGCAAACCAATCAAATCACATTAGTTCCAAATTACAAAACCGAATTTTAAATTTTGGTTGGGGGTACCCATGCTTCGAGCTCTTAAAGGGATCCAATCATCTCTTATTTCTGCTGCTTTGATCATTTCCCCTTAATTTTTGGAGGGGGGAAATTGTGTCCTATAGAGAGAAAAATACGGTATTTATCTACTTCCACTTTGTGCTTTCGAACTTCTAGGTTGGCAGGTGCTGGGACCGAGCAGCGGGAGCTCACCCCGTCGCAGGGATTCGAACTGCCGACCTTCGGATCAGCAAGCCCTAGGCTCTGTGGCCACCCGTGTCCCTACGGAAAAAGCCTATCGCAGACCAAATCCCCCTCCCAAACCTGGTATGTAAGGGCTTCCGGTTTTTCCGCCCTCCGTTGTGGATGTGCTTCGCGGGTTCTCCGTGCCTAGCAGGTGTTAGAGGGAACTTGGGGGGGGGCAACGCGGAGGCTACACGACCCCCAAAAAGGCTCTGGGCGTGGCCCAGGGCTGACATTGTCCGGCAGCGTCAAAAAAGAAACCCTTCGAAGCCCACGTCCTAAGCAGGAGGTGAGTCGACAGAGAGTACCTAGACGCAAGGACACGAGCAATCCTCAGCAGCAAGCCTCAAAGTCCCAAACGGTAAGAACGGCAGCTAACAAGGAGAGCTTGAGGAGAAGAGGGTCTGTGAGACTTATTTATACAAACTGAACTGCTCAGAAACAGACCCGAAAGGCTAGCACATAAAGAGTAAAGAACGGGAGATTTTATCTTAAACATATTGGAAATCTTTCTCATTATACGTAACCATAAGCAAAGATTTCTCTAACAAGTACCAGTAAGAAAAGGAAGACAGATTCAAATTTCACTCTGCAGCAGCAGTAGTAGCCCATTAAAAGAAGCGGAATTCAAGGACTTAACTTGTTTTTTACTTTGAAGTGGCATGAGCCCAGCGAAAGAGACTGAGTTAAAAGATTTGGATTGTCAGCGCTGTTTGTGGTAAAAGATTGGAAGTTACTGGAAAACAAAGGTAAAAGAGAAGGCAACACTTTTAATATTGAACTTATATTAAACACTAACCTATAAAGATGGCAAAGATGGCGTAGCGTGGTCTAGGAGAAGGAGGAGGTGGTTTGTGAGAAAGGAAATACGTTTTCTGGTGTAACGAAGAGACTTTCTTCATCTAAAGTATAAGTAGGATTCCTAATTCCTTCTGCATTCTGTTTCTTTTACTATCCCTCAAGATTCAGAAACCTAGGGAACCATGTCATGGTTAAATTAGTTTATAAAGATTGGCTGCGTGAGCTGCTGGTCTCCTGCTGTCACGTGCCAAAGATCCATCCCCTGGTCTGTGAGGAGGAGGAGGAAGAGATATTGGAAGAGAAATGGGAGGATGAAGTGATGGTTATGAAGATCAGAAGGAATCTTTAGTGAAGGTGAAAATAATTTCTGATACCGATATATAGATGGGGAGTGTTGATCTTTGTTCATCAGGAACAGGGAGGCCAGAGAAAATCCCGCTGGCTGGGGAGCGGGGAGGCAGCTCCCTCATTCAAGAAGAATTCAGGGATGGGATGAGGACTTTGGGATGAGAAACTATTTGAGGATAGTTCAGACGAGAGGAGGAAGATTTTGAGGAAGCAAACATGTTTTTTAGCGCAACGAATTGACTTTCTTCATCTAAAGCGTAAGTAGAATGCCTAAATCACTGTGCTACATGAAAAGGAAGAGGTATCGAACTTTTTAAAATAAACTAAACAAAACTGCTTAACCCACTAAAATATATATTTTTAAAAATGAATATTAAAGGGAGCCATGTCCCTTGTAAAGCCAGGTAGCTAAAGTGACGGTGTCATGTCCTCCATTGTGACACGTTCTCCGGCTGACTGACTTGGCTGACAACTTTGGGAAGAGCAACTATTTGAGGATAGTTCAAAGAAAATAGGTTGTTGGTGTGAATTGTGTTTTCTGAAAAATGAAAATTTATTCATCTCGTGTATACGTAGGATCTCTTATTCTTCCTGCATTTTGCTTCATTTGCTATCCCTCAAGATTCAGATATATAAGGAACCATATCATGGTTAGATTAATTTTTAAAGATTGACCTCAGGACCCTCTTAGATCCTTTGAGGGAAATGGCTTGCCTTCTCCCTTGCGGGCATCACCACAAGAAAGGGATCTCCCAGTTCTGGAGGGTCTCTTGACAAGATGCCCTCCTCTCTGGTTTCAGCTGCTTGCTGCAATCGCCATGAGAGGTTTCTGAAAGTAGGTTTATCTGCCAGATAAAGAGTATCAAGGAAGCATCTAGAACCCATTTCCTGACTATTTTCCCTCTTCTTCCCTAGATTCTGCAGTCTGAGAAGGCTGGGTGAGCTGCTGGTCTCCTGCTGTCGTGCCACAAAAATCCATCCCCTGGTCTGTGAGGAGGAGGACACAGTGAGTGTAATGAAGGATGGAAAGGAAAGAAGGGTAAAGGTGAGAACGATCTACGATCTATGTAAGGCCAAGGGACCAGAGGATGGATACCACAGATGCTACTACCAATGGTGAGTGTTGATCTTTGTTCAGGAGGAACAGGGAGGCCAGAGAGAATCTGGATCACTGAGGGTGGGGGGAGGCAGCTCCCTCATTCAAGAAGAGTTCAGGGATGGGATGAGGAAGGGAGGAAGGGAGAATAACGCAAGCCACCTGGAGATCCTTGCAGGAAAGATGGGTCATCAATGTAATAATTAATGAAAAAATTAAGAATCTTTTCTCTTCATTTCTCTTCAGGCAGTGATAGCAGTGAGGCCAGCAGCTCCAGTACAGCTCTACCCCGCTCCAAGACCCAGTTCTCCCTTCGCCCCAAACCCAAGTATCTAAATAAATAAATAATAGGGATGCGGGTGGCGCTGTGGGTTAAACCACAGAGCCTAGGACTTGCCTATCAGAAGGTCGGCGGTTCGAATCCCCACGACGGAGTGAACTCCTGTTGCTCGGTCCCTGCTCCTGCCAACCTAGCAGTTCGAAAGCACGTCAAAGGGCAAGTAGATAAATAGGTAATGCTCCGGCGGGAAGGTAAAGGGCGTTTCCGTGCGCTGCTCTGGTTCAGAAGCAGCTTAGTCATGCTGGCCACATGACCCGGAAGCTGTTCATGACCGGTCCGCCAATAAAGCGAGATGAGCGCTGCAACCCCAGAGTCGGCCACGACTGGACCTAATGGTCAGGAGTCCCTTTACCTTGATATATTTCAAAAACACTGAGTCTCCAGTGTGATCTCTCGTCACAAGGAAACAGACTTTATAAAGAGGCAACCTTTCAAACTTCTTATAAATGGAAACTGGGGAAAGCCCCCTCTAAAAGAATAGACTGTGCCCAGTGACTAGCTGATCCACATGCCTGTTCAGTTGACGCTCTAGATGCCTACTCAGTTGTTCTCCAAGGCTGTTGAAAGAGAGAATGGCCAGTGTGGCAGGCTGTGCGAGCTGCTGGCCTCCTGCTGTTGTGCCCCTAAAATCCACCCCCTGGTCTCCGAGGAGGAGGAGGAAGAGATATTGGAAGAGAAACGGAATGAGGAAGTAAATATAATTAAAGAAAGGTAGAATAGCGTAAGCCACCTGGAGATCCTTGAAGGAAAGATGGGTTGTCAACAGAATAATCAATGGAAAGATTAAAAATATTTTCTCTTCTTCTCTCTTCCGGGCAGCGACAGCAGTGAGGCCAGCAACTCCAGCACAGATCTCCCTCCCCACCAAGACCCAGTCCCCCCCCTTCCCCACAAACCCAAATAGAAAAATAAAAAAAAATCATCATCATCATTATTATTCTAATCAAGTTCCTTTACAAACATGCTATTCTGTGATCATCCTTTTATCCTAGGCGGTGCTTTTTCCTACGTTTGTGAGCATGAGTGGAAATCCTGAGTCTCGCTGCAGGAGTCGACAGTTTGGCTCCTTCCCTTGTTGGTGCTCCTAGATGGAACTGCGCATGTGCGAAGACAAGACAGAGACTTCCAAACTGGATCAATAAACGTGTCACCCGTTGTCTGAAAACCACTGTCCTAATCACATGCCAGTTTGTCTTTTGTGAATGAAATAAAATTCTTTCAAATAGTTTTTTAATGTTGGCATTTGTCTGTCTTGAGAAGCAATGGAGTGCACCTCCGGGGGTGAGGTCAAAAGTCAAGCAACGCTGTCAGCAGTCCCAAAGTGACCTCTCCAGGGAGCAAGACTGGGCAGTGTGTCTGGAGGTCCTGGGCTTCCCAGATGACAAGACTCCCTCTCTTGGCTTTGCAGATGTGTCTCCAAGGAAAGCAGAGTTAGGCACCAGTTGGGCTGCAGGAGTTGTCAGAAGGGGTTGTAAATGGCGCCATCCAACCGCCTGAGGGACTCCACTCCAGATTTGTGTAGGCTTTACTCCTTAGCCTTTTCAGCTCCCAAAGATATCCCACAAGGCAAATTAGGATCAGAGTTTTCCTTCTCTTCGATGGGCTATCTTTATAGGTGGATGAGCCCCATCTGCCCCTCACTTCCCTCCACAGCATTGCAGAAACCACCTTCTTGACCACTGGGCCCACGCTTGGTCTTGTCCGCTCAATCTGCTGGAGCCTGTCTTTGCACACAGGGGAAGCTCCTGAGCATTTGAGACTCCTTGGCTGCTCTCACCTGGTTTAGGTGGTCAGTCAAACCGTTCCCAGGATGTGGCCTCTGTCACATGCTGACCGTTTCTAGGAGCAAGAGAACAAACTTTTTATTAAAGAATGGAAATGGTTTAATGAATAGTTACAAACTGTAAACAGATAAGAACATTGGCAGGGTTATTGGAATAACCTGCAGTTGAATAAGATTATATATTTAAAGCAGATGCATAAATGAAGAAATTGAGGTAATTTGGATATGCATAAGATATGAAGAATCAATTTAAAGAACTGCAGAAAGAGGGGGAAGTCAAGTTTTGAAATGTTAAAATGACTGCAAAATTATTGAAATGTATAAACTTGAAAATCATAATTTTTTTTAAAAAAAATATTTCGCCAAAAATCAGACGTCATCCGTCTCGCTCCCAACTGGAGCCAAAGGACACAGGCCTGGCCAGGACAGCTTTCCAGTTATAGCTTCTGCGGTGATGAGGCATGTGAGCCTCAACTGTCCTGCATCTACTCCAGTTGAGGAATCACACACCTCCTCCCCAAGCTAGCGAGCCCCACCTGGGCTGTGGGTCCTTGCCTTCCGTCCCTCCCAACTGACAGCTGTTAGTTCTGGAATCCTGAGCTTGAGGGGGGGGGTACATCCCATTTCGCCCCGTGGGACACTCACCACCCCTTAGCCACCTGCCTTTGGCGCTGCAGCAGTGCTGGCTTTGGTCCCTGAAAGAGCATGCAAGATCTCTCCCAAATCTCAATACATATTTTGCTCTCCTAGACATCATGCAAGACTTCAATGAGATCTCACAAGATCTTGCAGGAAATCTCCAATCTGTTTACCTGCAAGCACACACCTTTAATTTTTTTTTTCTTATTCAGTACAAATTTCTCAATCTAACAGATTTGCACATAGGATTCTGTATCACATGAAACGGCACATTTGTTTTGTTCTATTGTTACATTATTTGTGGCCTTCTAACACTTTGGGAGAAGCCTTCTCTCCCTTTTCCCTTAAAAAATGAGGATCTATGCTTTACACTCAGCAGGAAGGCCCATTTAAAAGGAAACATGTAGTTGTTTTGCTGCTGCTTTTTTGTGTTCTCAGGTGTCCAAGTTAGCCTCCTGGCCCTGCTCCTCCACTATACCACAGCAAGATCCCCCACTAGGAATCCCTACTTGGGCTTTCATTGGCCATCAGCAATATCCGGTGGAGCCAGGTGGAGAGAAATGCCCCATCTTGCCCATCTTTGGGGTTTCAAGAGGTATAGCCTCTGTGCATGTACAGAATTCATGATTCAGCAAATCTATTAGACCATTGAAAGAGTTATTTCCTCTGATTAAATTACCAAAGGAAGAAAGCAGGATTGGCTTTTCTCCCCAGGGACACAAGGAAGGGGAAGGTGTATGTTTAAGAAATGAAATTTCCCAAGGGCTGAAACTCTGTTCAACCAGTTAAAAAACCCAAATTCTCTCCGTACAGTGCTTCACATCTGGCGGGCAGGGCTTGTGTGCTTTGCTCATGATCCCTTGGATGTCCTGAGGCTGTTAGAACAGCAGCCGTAAGTCTTGGGGCTCTGGGAGGGAAACATTGTCCTCAGAAGGCAAAGAGTAACTGAGGTTCCCTTTTCTCTCCCTTGGAGGCCCTGAACCAGGAGCGACCAGGAGCTGGCCAGTTCAGGGCCTCCATGGGAGAGAAAAGGGGGGCCAGCACTTGTGCTCAAATGAGCTTTCATACGCGGTCATCCTGCCCCACACTCACATTCCAAAATATCTGCATGCTCACCTATCCAAGAGGTGGTTGGTCTTGGGCTGGGGGGTCCCAGAAGGCAGAATAAGTTGAGAAGCAAAGCCCAAGAAGTTGGAGGCATCCTCTTCGCATCCACCCAAACCCAATCTAAACAGCTTTGCTCCAGAACCAGCCCCTCCCTTCAGTTCTGTTCAGTTCAGAATGTCAGTTAAGAGGGACCACTTGTATTTTCTTGATTCTTGCCTGAGGTCATAATGGGCATGCACACTGGTATCTGTTTACCTGTAAGCACACACCTTTAGTTTATCTTCTTAAAAATAAAAATAAAATACTAGTTTCTCAGTCTACCAGCTTCGCACAAAACAGCAGCCGTTTTGTGATCCATGGCAGTGAAAACCCCACGTTTTATGGCACCCCCCCCCCAAAATGAGGCTTCAGTGCCCTAACCCACAGGGTCACGATTTCTCCAAAGGTCCAATGTCATCTGATTCACTCCAAAGCAGCACCAAACACCCAGAGAATGCCCCCTGCAACATTGGGGGGGGGGGGCTTTGAAAACACTACATTTCCCATTGTTAGAGTGGCATACGAAGGATGAACAAGTTAAATCTTTTTTTTTTTTATAAATCATTTTTATTCAATTTTTCCAATACAAAATTATACAAATCATACATCTTTTTTTATAATATCCACTCCCTTTTTGGACTTCCCTCATCCTGCCTGATACTCCTTCCACTTTAAGTTTCATACACATTTCTAAGGTCTTACTTCAATTATTCTTAAAACTAAAGCCTTGCTTTACTCCAATTCTAACATTTCTTTTTACAGAGCTTCATTTAAGCTTACAAGTGTTATTTGATTGTCACTTAATTTATGCATATATTCTTTAAATTTTTCCCAATCTTCTATAAATCTTTGGTCTTGCCGGTCTCGGATCCTTTCCGTCAATCTATCAAGTTCTGCATAGTCCATCATCTTCATTCTCCATTCGTGTAGTGTAGGCAGCTCCTCTTGCTTCCATTTCTGAGCCGGATGAACAAGTTAAATCAGTGATGATAGATTGGGCAAGACATGTAGGACATAACATAATGTTTGAGGATTGGGAAAGATTGTGGAAGAAAGGGGTCAAGTTCACTGCATGTACTGTACTAAAGGAAAACATAATGAAAATGGTGTATAGATGGTATCCGACCCCAGTTAAATTAGCAAAGATTTATCATAACTGTGATAACCATTGCTGGAAATGTAAAGAAAACGAAGGTACTTTCTATCATATGTGGTGGTCCTGCCCCAAGGTGAAAGACTTCTGGGAAAAGATTTATAATGAATTGAAAAAAATGTTGAAATATACATTTATAAAGAAACCAGAGGCCTTTCTTCTTGGAATAACAGGTTTGGAATTGCCCCCCAAAAGATGCAAAAACTTGCTCCGACCACAATGCTGTAAAGATGGTGATGAAGCAAACAACCGCTGACACCTTCAGATGGAGGATGAATGACACCTTATTTGGAGATGAGGAAATTTGTAAAAAGGCCCCAAAAACCTTGAAAGACTACTTTGAAATTAATATGAAGACTGACGTAGAAAAAAGAGTAATCTGGGATGCAAGTAAAGCTGTTATGAGAGGATTCTTGATTCAACAAAATGCAATAAAGAAGAGAAGCCAAAATGAAAAGAAAGATAAAATTTTGGAGAAGATAAAAGATGGGGAAAGGAAACTAAGATCAAAACCAAAATCGCATGAGAGTTTGAGAGAAATTAAGTTATATCAAACACAATATATGGAATTGATGAATCAAGAAATAGAATGGAAAATTAAACAAATGAGACAAAAGACTTTTGAATCAGCAGATAAATGTGGTAAATTGTTGGCTTGGCAAATAAAGAAAAGACAAAAGCTGAATACGGTAACAAATTTAGAAGTGGATGGAAAGAACATTTATAACCCTACGGAGATTAGGAACTGCTTCCAGAGATACTTTAGACAACTTTATTCACAAGGGCCGCAGAAAGATATGGACATAGAGCAATTTCTTGGAAAAAACGGACTGAAAAAGATTTCACAAGAAAGTAAAATAATATTGAACCAGGAAATATCAGAACAAGAAATAGAAGGTGCTATTCAAAATTTGGCATTGGGCAAATCCCCAGGACCTGATGGACTGACTTCCAGATATTATAAAGTTTTGAAGGAGTGGTTATTACAACCTTTGAAGGAAGTTTGTAATGAAATTTTGGAGGGGAAAAGGGCACCAGAAACGTGGAAAGAGGCTTATATTACACTTATCCCGAAGACAGAGACTGAAAAGACTCAACTTAAGAACTACCGCCCCATTTCACTACTAAATATGGATTACAAAATTTTTGCTGACATTTTAGCAAAGAGATTGAAAATAGTTTTGATGGAGGAGATTCATAGAGATCAAGCGGGCTTTCTCCCGAGAAGACATTTGTCGGATAATGTAAGGAACATAATTGACATTTTGGAAAAGTTGGAAGTGAACATAAATACGAAAGCAGTTTTGATATTTGTGGATGCCGAGAAAGCCCTTGACAATATTTCTTGGAGTTTCATGATGAAGAACCTCCGGGGGATGGGGGTAGGCCAAGGGTTTGAAAATGGTATAGGTGCAATATATTCTGAACAAAAAGCAAAGTTGATTGTAAATAATGTGGTTACGGAAGAATTCAAGATAGAAAAAGGGACACGACAGGGATGCCCAATCTCTCCATTACTTTTTATATCAGTCCTGGAGGTTTTGCTGAATATGATTAGAAGGGACCAGTTGGTTAAAGGAGTGCAGGTCGGAGCTAAACAGTACAAATTGAGAGCATTTGCAGATGATTTGGTACTTACATTACAAGAGCCTGAGTCTAGTACGAAAAGAGTATTAGAATTAATTCAAGAATTTGGTCAAGTGGCAGGGTTTAAATTGAATAAGTCAAAAACTAAGGTATTGGAGAAAAATTTAACACTTTTGGAAAAAGAGGTTTCAGAATGAGACAGGATTAACTGTGGTTAAGAAAGTGAAATATCTGGGGATAAATATGACAGCTAAAAATGTGAACTTATTTAAAGACAATTATGAGAAATCTTGGACAGAAGTGAAAAAAGATCTAGAAATTTGGTCAAACTTGAAGCTTTCCTTGTTGGGTCGAATTGCGGTTATAAAGATGAATGTATTGCCTAGAATGTTGTTTTTGTGTCAAACATTGCAAATAGTGGACAAGATGGATTGTTTCAAGAAGTGGCAGAAAGATATTTCAAAATTTGTCTGGCAGGGCAAGAAACCCAGAATTAAATTTAAGACTTTAACTGATGCAAAAGAAAGGGGGGGATTTGCCCTGCCAGATCTCAAACTGTATTATGAATCGGCAGCTTTCTGCTGGTTGAAAGATTGGCTACTTCTTGAGAACACAGATATCTTGGATCTAGAAGGTTTTCACAACATCTTTGGGTGGCATGCATATTTGTGGTATGACAAGGTTAAAGCTCATAAAGGTTTTAAAAATCATATTGCCAGGAAAGCACTATATAATGTCTGGACTAGATATAAAGATTTGTTGGAAAACAAAACTCCACGGTGGTTGTCCCCAATGGAGGCAAAAGCTGTTAAAAAGCTTAATATGGAGTCCAAATGGCCGAGATATTGGGAAATTTTGGAACAAGAAGGGGATAGATGGAAACTGCAGAGTTTTGAGAAATTAAAAGATAAAGTGAGAGATTGGCTCCATTACTATCAAATAATGGAGGTTTTTAAGATGGACAGGAAAATTGGCTTCCAGGTGGAAAAATCAAAACTAGAGACAGAATTGTTAGAATCCGGTACTAAAAATTTGTCAAAAATGTATAACTTGCTGTTGAAATGGAATACACAAGATGAAACGGTTAAATCAGCAATGATTAAGTGGGCACAGGATATTGGTCATAACATTATGTTTGCTGACTGGGAAAAGTTGTGCACCACCGGGATGAAATTTACGGCATGTAATGCCCTCAGAGAAAACATTATGAAAATGATTTATAGGTGGTACATGACCCCAGTCAAGCTTGCGAAAATTTATCATTTGCCTGATAACAAATGCTGGAAATGTGGAGAAAAGGAAGGTACATTTTTCCACCTCTGGTGGACGTGCCCAAAGATTAAGGCGTTCTGGGAAATGATTTATAATTGTCAGGGGCTCAGGAGCAGAGGCACAGGAGAGGGAGGAAATAGAGACCGAGGGGGAGGAATCTGAAGGAAATGTTAGCGATGACAGCCGTCCGAGGTCTCTGAGTCTCTCCAGCGACTCGGAGGATTCACAGAAAGGGGCTCCCATGGTCAGAGCAAGGGGGGTGCCTAGGGGGACACCCCAGGAAGAAGGGGCAAGAGGGGACTCAGAGAGCAGCAGTTGGAAATCAGGACCAGCTTCTCCACCAGAGCGCAGTAGGGGGGAGGAGTCCCAGGCATCGGGATCAGGCGGCGCACCGCCAGCGGGAGGACATGAGTCAGGATTGGCCACACCTCCATCGGAGAGCGAGGAAACGGTCAAAAGGAAGGTCGGAGACTGGGCGCGCGCGCCAAGTTCAAATGTACAGGAGGGCGGCGCAGTGGGCAGCCCGGATAGGGAGCCAGGTCCTAAAGCCCGCCGAAAGGAGGGAGGAGACTCAGGGGGGTCAGCGTCAGAAGAGTCCAGGACTGAAGGGACCCCGGGGGGTAGAAGGACCCAGAGGAGAAAGGAGAGACGGAAGAGGTGGAGTAAGGTTAGAGTCTTAAACTGGTGTACAGGGGGCGGAGACTCAGATGGAGCTTCGCCGGTCTAGCTCTAAGACGTAGAGTTGGGGCGCTCCGGTTTGGAAATGGAAACTGTACTTCAATAAAGACTTTTGTACATTACTGCCGGCTAGCGTTGGTCCTCTGTGAACTGGGACCTGGAGCCAGCTCTGACAATAATGAATTGAAAAAGGTATTTAAATATACTTTCCTGAAGAAACCAGAGGCCTTTCTCTTGGGTATTGTCGGCCAAGGGGTGTCAAAGAAGGACAGAACATTTTTTATGTATGCTACAACTGCGGCAAGAATACTTATTGCAAAGTACTGGAAGACACAAGATCTACCCACCTTGGAAGAATGGCAGATGAAGGTGATAGACTACATGGGACTGGCAGAGATGACGAGCAGAATCCGAAACCAGGGAAGGGAAACAGCGGAGGAAGATTGGAAAGATTTTAAGGACTATCTAAAGAAATATTGTAAAATCAATGAATGTTAGAATGACGCTGGATTAGAAAATATGTGGTTATTAGCGGCAATGGATAAGCTTAAAAGAAAAAGAAAGGTTAAAATTTAAGTGAAAAATAAGGGAAGGATTTGCTGAAGAATAATTTAGAAATTGGAATACAGGAAGGGGAGGTAAGAGGAAGTCGGGGAAGTAAGGTATAAGAAAAGAAGGGCTGAAATTATATTTGTTTTTTATATGTTTTTTGTATGTTATTTTTACTGTATTGTTTTGTTTTTTGTTGTTATAAAATTTCGGAAACTTTAATAAAAATTTATATATATATATATATAAAAGATGTCAAATTATACACTGGGCAACAATTTTTTACCTTTTGAATGTTGTCTAGATTTCTACAATTGATTTAGGGTCTTTTTGCACTGCTGAATCAGGAAATGGCATCCGTTTCTCTCCATCAGGTCAGGTTGTTGTGCTATGTTGATTTGTAAAAAATCAGATCTTGTGACAAAATCGATTACATTTTGTGGCATTATCAGCTGATTTTTGTCAACACATATCATCCTAAATATGTTTTTAAGAGAAAATAATGTTTTTCCAACAACATATATTGATTACCTGATAGAAACATCGATTACTGTAAACTGAATGCTGGGCATTGATAAAGGTAAGAATACATAAATTGCACGTTGCTTCACCATTTTTCAAACTTCAGGGCTTGAACTTCCGTTTCTTGGAACTCCTGGAATGCTCAGCGGCAGGGAGGTCTCTCTTCAGAGTCCAACAGTAGTCAGCCATCATGACTGCGTCCCAGCGACCCTGATACCTGGTCTCCATCTCTTTCATGTCCTGATGGAATCTCTCCCCCTGCTCGTCACTCATTGAACCCAGGTTCTCAGGAAACCGGTCCATATGTGAAAATAGGTAGTGCATCTTGACGCTCATGTTGCAGCCCAGGTTTCTGAAAGCAGTCAGCATGTTGTTGACAAGTTCTGCATAGTTTCTGACCTTATTGTTGCTTAGAAAGTTCTTCACTACCAGAACAAATGCCTTCCACGCTTCCAGTTCCATTTCCTTCATTGAGTTTCCGAACTCTGGATCTCTGATGAGCTGACGGATCTGAGGACCATCAAAGATGCCAGCTTTCAACTTCTCCATGGTCAATCCTGCCACAAGTGAAGCAGTCACCATCCTTGTCCAGAGCCTTTTGTGAACTGCTTGATTAAGCCGAGCTTGATGTGCAGCGGTGGGAAGAGTATTCTGTCTCTGTCCACCAGAGGGTCGTTGATGACGTTCCTTTCTTTGCAAGGCACCAATTCCTCCCGCACAGGCCAGTCCTTCTTCGTGTAATGCTGAGCACGGTCCCTACTATCCCACATGCACAGAAAACATGGGTACTTGTTGAAGCCAGACTGTTGTCCCAACAAAAAGTTCACCATCTTCAGGTCAACACAAATAAACCACTTATGCTGAGCATAACCAATTTTCTCCAGCACATACTTCACTGCTTCATAGTTCTCCTTCAGTGTAGTCGAGTGAGCCAGGGGTATAGAGGCAAACTGGTTGCCGTTGTGTAGCAGAACACATTTCAGTGATCGCTTGCTGCTGTCAATGAACAGTCTCCAATCTTTGGGTTCGTACTGTGGCACTCCAAGCTTGAGCAGAAGCTGCGCAATATCTGCACAGTACACCAAGTCCTTCTCTTCTGAGAAAAAACGGAGGTAACTCTTGATGCCTGTTGCGGAAGAAGCTGATGTCAGAGAGGAGTTTTTCCCCCTTCAATCTGGATGCCAACAGTTCGGCAGAGTCCTTTGACAAGCTGAGGTCACGAACTAGATCATTCAACTCCTTTTGGGAAAATGGATGTGGAGCATCATCTTCAAGAACCACTTCTTCTTCATGTCCTTCAGCACTGGAGGTATCTTCGTCACTAATGTCAGGAAGTTCTCCGAAGACAGGCACTGGAATTTCATCACAATGGGGCAGGACTCTTGAGGAGGAGGAGAAAGGGGAGGGAACTGGAAGGGGAATATATGCTCTGCGCAAATGGCTGTGAACTCATGCTTGTTTTGTGAATCTATCACACTTGCTCCTTCTGCCACCCCGGATGGCAGAATAAAGCTTTTCTCTGAAACTATTCCTTGAGTGTCTGTTGACTCCCAATTCCTCGTCCCGGGCGCAAAGCTCTTCTCACCCGAGGCTAAAAAGGCTACAAGCAGAGTCTGTAACCTGAAGTGTATGTTAACCCAAGGTACCACTGTATCATTGAATTTGTCCATGGCAAGTCTGTGTTTATCTGCAGGTTGTTCATATGTGGTGAGTTTGTAGAAGTCTTCAATCCAATAATAGAAGGGAGACGCATTTTTATTTTTCCAGCTCACCAGTATCAGTCTTTTTACTGTGGTAAGGGCACAGAGAGTCCGCTTGTATTGCCCCTTTGTCAGGTTCCATGTGCTGGGTGTATAATTCGAAAGGATATTTTGCTCGGTAAAGGTACATTTGGCCTCAGCGATGGGAGTCCAGCAAGGAATCATTTAGCCAGTGCAATGGAGGAGGAAGAGGTTGAAAATGGGAGACTTACTGGCACCTGTAGTAGCAGCAGCAGCAGCTGGAGCATGGCCTGCAGTGCCACCTGGTGGCCCACCTCGGAACGTCCATGCCCATCCCAGATTTAAAGCTTTAGGCATGTGTTTTACACACACACACACACACACACACACACAAAGACACAAATAATAATTCACAAGCAGGAAATATCCCAAACAGCTCTTCCCCTGAAATATACTCGGAGTCGAGAGTGGATTTCATGCTCTATATTCAGCTCATAGCAGTGAGGAATGAAAGTTCCCCCACAATATCTGCTTTATATACATTATTTACACAATGGGCTGCACGTGATTGGCTAATTCTGGGATTCTCCTGTAGGCCAATCAGGTTGTGGATTCACTTCCACCTGGAGCTGGATTGGGTGGCTCCTGCGGACCAATCAGACTGCTGCATGTTGGATCCTATTGTTCTAGGACCAATCAGACTGTAGCATTTTGTTTTTGTTTTTTTAAAGATATTTATTAAAGTTTCACAAGTAAAACACACTTCACCATACAAAAAAAAAAAAAAAAGAAAAAAAAAGAAAGAAAGAAAAAACCCCATTCAGACTCAAAAGAAAAACACAGTGAAAAAACCCATCAATAACAACAAGAAAAAGTTACCTAAACAAGCAATAAAAAGAAAGAAGAAAGAACCAATTTCTCATATGTTGTTCTCATAACCCTCTTTCCTGACTCCCTCACATCTCCCTTTTCTGCGTTCCTTTTTACAAAATCTTATTCAGCAATACCTCACCTTCTTTTAGATCTTACTTCAAGCTATACGTTTCCTATATTATGTCTCCAATTATTTCCCGTTATTTCCTTTTTTTAAAAAAAAAAAAAACTTGACATAATATTGTTCTGACTTCACATTTGTTCTATCAACCATTTTTACATACACCTTTCAACTATACCACTAATACCATGTTATCTTCCTCTCCCGCATCATTCTAACATTCATACAATTTACAATGCTTTTGCAAATATTCTTTAAATTTCTTCCAGTCCTCTTCCACCAGCTCTTCTCCCAGGTCTCGGATTCTGCCAGTCATTTCTGCCAATTCCATATAGTCTATCAGTTGCATTTGCCATTCTTCCAAGGTGGGTAAATCTTGAGTCTTCCAGTGCTTTGCAATAAGTATTCTTGCTGCTGTTGTTGCATACTGTCAGGGGCTCAGGAGCAGAGGCACAGGAAAGGGAAGAAATAGAGAGCGAGGGGGAGGAATCCGAAGGAAATGTTAGCGATGACAGAGGTCCGAGGTCTCTGAGTCTTTCCAGCAAATCGGAGGATTCACAGAAAGGGGCTCCCATGGTCAGAGCAAGGGGGGTGCCGAGGGGGACACCCCAGGAAAAGGGGGCCAGAGGGGACTCAGAGAGCAGCAGTTGGAAATCAGGACCAGCTTCCCCACCAGAGCGCAGTAGGGGTGAGGAGTCCCAGGTATCGGGAGCAGGCGGCTCACCGCCAGCGGGAGGACATGAGTCAGGATTGGCCACGCCTCCATCGGGGAGCGAGGAAACGGTCAAGAGGAAGGTCGAAAGCTGGGCGCACGCGCCAAGTTCAAATGTACAGGAGGGCGGCGCAGTTGGCAGCCCAGATAGGGAGCCAGGTCCCAAAGCCCGCCGAAAAGAGGGGGAGGAGTCAGGGGGGTCAGCGTCAGCGTCAGAAGAGTCCAGAAAGGAGGAGACCCCGGGGGGCAGAAGGACCCAGAGGAGAAAGGAGAGACGGAAAAGGTGGAGTAAGATTAGAGCCTTAAGTTGGTGTACAGGGGGTGGAGACTCAGATGGAGCTTCGCCGGTCTAGCCTCTAAGACGTAGAGCTGGGGCGCTGCGGCTTGAAAATGGAAACTGTACTTCAATAAAGACTTTTGTACATTACTGCCGGCTAGCGTTGGTCCTCTGTGAGCTGGGACCTGGAGCCAGCTCTGACACATACATAAAAAAAGTTCTATCCTTCTTTAACACCATTTGGCCAACAATGCCCAAAAGAAAGGCCTCTGGTTTCTTAGGGAAGGTATATTTAAATACCTTTTTCAGTTCATTATAGATCATTTCCCAGAAAGCCTTAACCCTGGGGCATGTCCACCAAAGGTGAAAAAAAGTTCCCTCAGTTTCTTTACATTTCCAACACTTATTATCTGGCAAATGGTATATTTTTGCAAGCTTGACTGGGGTCATGTACCACCTATATATCATTTTCATAATATTTTCTTTCAAGGCATTACATGCCGTGAACCTTACTCCAGTGGTCCATAACCTTTCCCAGTCAGCAAACATAATATTATAACCAATGTCTTGAGCCCACTTTATCATAGCTGATTTAACCGTTTCATCTTGAGTGTTCCATTTTAACAGCAAGTTATACATTCTTGACAATACCTTGACTTTCGGTTCTAACAATTCAGTTTCTAATTTCGATTTATCCACCTGGAACCCTATTTTTTTTGTCCTCATTAAAGACCTCCCTAATGTGACGATAATGTAACCAATCTCGCACTTTGTCTTTTAACCTCTCAAAACTCTGCATTCTCCAAGAGTCTCCATCATTCTCTAGTATCTCCCAATATTTTGGCCATTCGGCCTCCATATTAAGTCTTTTCTGAGCCTTAGCTTCCATTGGTGACAGCCACCTTGGGGTCTTATTTTCCAATAAATCTTTATATCTTGTCCAGACATTAAACACTGCTTTCCTAGCATTTTGGATCCTATTCAACTCAGTACGTAACATCCCCACAAACCACCCCCAAATTCCCCAGCATAGGAATAGTGTGAGTGGAGGCTGGGTGCACCACATTGGAGACCCCAAGCGGAGTAGTAGGGGAATCTCATCCTTTACTTCCACACAAGGGTGACAGGCCAAATCATCTGTCAGGATAGATATGGTGGCCACGATTTCGCTGAAAACCCGATGTCTTAGGATTCACAACAAAGCAACAGCAAACACCTGCTAAAGACCCCCTGAAATGTTTGGCAGTGAAAACCCCACATTTCATGACACCCCAAAAAATGAGCCTTCGGCGCCGTAACTCACGGGATCCCAATTTCTCCAAAAGTCAGACGTTGTCCAATTCACTCCAAAGCGGCGCCAAACATCCAGACAATGCCCCCTGCAAGGTTTGGGGGTGAAAACACTACGTTTCACATCGCCCCACAAAATGAGCCCTCGACGTCGTAACCCACATGGTTGTCAGGGGCTGGACTGAGGAGGAATGGTGGGAGCCCCCCCCCCCCCCACTCTCGAGGACCTGCTCCACAACTCCAATTTATAAAGATTATAATCCAAGTTAACGAGATCTTCTTGCAATTAGAGATCAAGAGATATGTAAAAGTCAGTGCTTTATATGATTCAGCCACATGGTGGAGCAATACACAAAGATTAAAGAAGCCATGATAGCCAGCTCTGAAAAGCTGGGATGGTTTGTGTCTTCAAAGGCATGGCAGTGTGGCTTGAAGTTAATGACGTGTAACAACTCACAGTCATCATCATAATTAATAATAATAATAATAATAATAATAATAATAATAATAATAATAATAATTTATGATTTATACCCAGCCACTCTGGGCGGCTTCCAACAAAATATTAAAATAAAATAGTCTGTCAAACATTCAAAGCTTCCCAGAACAGGGCTGCCTTCAGATGTCTTCTAAATGTCAGCTAGCTGTTTCTCTCTTTGACATCTGGTGGGAGGGGGTTCCACAGGGCAGGCACCACTACCCTGTAACTTGGCTTCTCGTAGGGAGGGAACCGCCAAAAGGCCCTCAGCGCTGGACCTCAGTGTCCAGGCAGAATGATGGGGGTGGAGGCGCTCCTTCAGGTATACTGGGCCTTTGAGGCCGTTTAGGGCTTTAAAGGTCAGCACCAACACTTTGAATTGTGCCCGGAAACATACTGAGAGCCAATGTAGGTCTTGGGGGCCACTCCCAGTCACCAGTCTAGCTGCCGCATTCTGGATTAGTTGTAGTTTCCGGGTCACCTTCAAAGGTAGCCCCACGTAGAGCGCATTGCAGTAGTCCAAGCGGGAGATAACCAGAGCATGCACCACTCTGGCGAGGCAATCCGCAGGCAGATAGGGTCTCAGCCTGCGTACTAGATGAAGCTGGTCAACAGCTGCCCTGGACACAGAATTGACCTGCGCCTCCATGGACACCATGAACTGAAAGGTCCCGGGGGCGTTACCCTGAGCCTCAGCCACAAGGAATGTGCAGCAGCAGAAAATGGTAACGCTGTTCTAGATTGCATCTATGGAAGTCCAGGGTCCTGATGAAACAAAGTCCAAGTCCTACTCTCTCCTACCTTGGTCAGGCCACACCTGGAGTCCTGTGTCCAGTTCTGGGCACCATCATTTAAGAAGGATGTTGACAAGCTGGAATGTGTGCAGAGGAGGGCAACCAAGACAACCAAGGGTCTGGAAACTAAGATTGAAGAGAAACACTTGAAGGAGCTGGGGAGGTTTGGCCTGGAAAAGAGGAAACTGAGAGGAGATCTGACAGCCATCTTCAAATATCTTAAGGGCTGTCACATGGAAGAGGGAACAAGCTTCTTTTCTCCTGCTCTAGATGGTAGGACTCGAACCCATGGATTCAAGTTATAAGGAAGGAGATTCCAACTAAACATTCATAAAAACTTTCTGACAGTAAGGGCTGTTTGGCATTGGAACAGATTCCCATGAGAGGTGGTGGACTCTCCTTCCTTGGAGGTTACTAAGCAGAGGTTGGATGGCCGTCTGCCATGGATGCTTTTGCTGAGATTGCTGCATCACAGGGGGTTGGACTAGATGACCCTTGGTGTCCCTTCCAGCTATAAGTTTCTATGATTCTATGAAATTGATCTGGATTAATGACAGCCATCCACCAGTTTCATATGCAAAACTGCTTCCCACCCCACCCCCTTACTGATTAATATATATAAAAAATACATTAAAGTAGACAAATAATAACTTACAAAAAGGATCAATAAACGTGTCACCTTTATTATATAAACTGTTATCATAATCACATGTCAAAATTTCTTTTGTGAATGAAATAAAATGGTTTCAATCAGTTTTTAATAACCAACAATCAAATGTAGTGCTTGGGGTACAGCTTAGATCAATTCCCCCGATGTGCAGTGTCCAGGGGTTCAGTGCCTGGCACCCAGAAACTCATGGCAAAGGGGAGTCTGGCACCAAGTAACTCATAACATTTCACTTCCTTGCAAGCTAAGGAAAGCTGTTGATTGGCCGAAGACACGGGGCAGAAACAGAAAGAAACAGGGGGATGAGGGGGTCTAAGGGTGAAGTCCTGCTCCTGTCCATCCTAATACTGGACAGATTATTACAGGATGTTGAGAAGGGTCATTTTTTACTATTAATTGAGAAACAGCAGCCATAGTCTAGGCCAGGAGTGTTTTTCCTTGGTGACACCGCCATGTTGAAAAGTGTGTGTTTGCAAGGTGTTTCCTGTCCTGTCCAGAAATGCACCGTGCTGGATGAAGCCAGCTCTAGATCCTTCCTAAATAAATAAAATAAAAACCCACGGGAAGATATATTTGAAAAATTAATGTTAAGGGGAACAATTCACATTGTTAAGCAAGGTAGCTAAAGCAACAGGGTCAGGGCCTCCATTGTGACACGTCCCCCTGCGGAGTGACTTGGCTGAGGACTTTGGGAAGAGCAACTATTTGAGGATAGTTCAGGAGAAAGGAGGTGGTTTGTGAGAAGTAATGATGTTTTCCGGCAAAATAAAGATTTCTTCTTCTTGAGTGTAAGTAGGATGTCTAATTCTTTCTGCATTCTGCTTCTTTTGCTCTCCCTCAAGATTTAGAAACATAGGGCAGTAAGGCAGATCTGGAAAAAGCCTAGGTAAAGGTACAGGTACCCCTGACCGTTAGGTCCAGTCGCGGACGACTCTAGGGTTGCGCGCTCATCTCGCTCTATAGGCTGAGGGAGCCGGCGAACAGCTTCCGGGTCATGTGGCCAGGATGATGAAGCCGCTTCTGGCAAAAGCAGAGCAGTGCACGGAAAGGCTGTTTACCTTCCCGACAGAACGGCACCTACCGTATTTTTGGCTCTATAGGACGCACCGGACCATAAGACGCACCGGATCATAGGAGGGGGAGAACAGGGAAAAAAAATTCTCTCCCTCTCTGCTCAGTGTCCCTTCAGTGAAGCGGCAGGAGAAACGGAGCCCCTTCCATTTCTCCTCCTGCTTCGCTGAAGGGGCGCTGCGCAGAGAGGGAAAACTGTGCAGCGCCTCTCCAGCGAAGCGTAGCCTGGAGAGCAAGAGGGATCGGTGTGCACCGACCCCTCTCGCTCTCCAGGCTTCAGGCGGCTATCCGCAAGCCTTCTGAGTGCAGCGGGAACTCCTGCTGCGCTTGGAAGGCTTGCGGATAGCTGCCTGAAGCCCCCAGAGCGCAGCCTTTGAAGCCTCCACAGAGCAGCGGGGTAAAGGCACCCCGCTGCCCTGCGGAGGCTTTGTGCAGCCATCCCCAAGCTAGAACAGTGAGACGGAGCGCCGTGCAGTGCTCTGCCTCACTGTTCTGGCTTCGGGGATGGCCTTTGAAGCCTCCGCAGGGCGGCAGGGTGCCTTCACCCCACTGCCCTGCGGAGGCTTTGCGCAGCTAACCCCAAGCTAGAACAGCGAGACGGAGCGCTGCGCAGCACTCCTTCTCCCTGCTCTGGCTTTGGGCTTAGCTGCGCAGCCTGCATTCACTCCATAGGACGCACACACATTTCCCCTTAATTGATTTTTTTTTAAATAAAATAATTTTTATTAGCAAACCAATCAAATCACATTAGTTCCAAATTACAAAACCGAATTTTAAATTTTGTTTGGGGGTACCCATTCTTCGAGCTCAGAAAGGGATCCAATCATCTCTTATTTCTGCTGCTTTGATCATTTCCCCTTAATTTTGGGAGGGGAAAAAGTGCGTCCTATAGAGTGAAAAATACGGTATATCTACTTCCACTTTCGAACTGCTAGGTGACTTCAGGCAGCTATCCGCAAGCCTTCGAAGTACAGCGGGAACTCCTGCTGCGCTCCGAAAGCTTGCGGATAGCTGCCTGAAGCCAATGGAGTGCAGCCTTTGAAGCCTCTGCAGAGCAGCGGGGTGAAGGCACCCCGCTGTCCTGCGGAGGCTTTGCGCAGCCACCCCCAAGCTAGAACAGTGAGACGGAGCGCTGCGCAGCGCTCCGCCTCACTGTTCTGGCTTCGGGGACGGCCTTTGAAGCCTTCGCAGGGCAGCAGGGGGCCTTCACCCTGCTGCCCTGCGGAGGCTTTGTGCAGCTAACCCCAAGCTAGAACAGCGAGACGGAGCGCTACGCAGCGCTCCTTCTCCCTGTTCTGGCTTTGGGCTTAGCTGCGCAGCCTGCATTCACTCCATAGGGCGCACACAAATTTTCCTTAATTTTTGTTTGTTTTTTAAAATATTTTTTATTAGCAAACCAATCAAATCACATTAGTTCCAAATTACAAAACCGAATTTTAAATTTTGGTTGGGGGTACCCATGCTTCGAGCTCTTAAAGGGATCCAATCATCTCTTATTTCTGCTGCTTTGATCATTTCCCCTTAATTTTTGGAGGGGGGAAATTGTGTCCTATAGAGAGAAAAATACGGTATTTATCTACTTCCACTTTGTGCTTTCGAACTTCTAGGTTGGCAGGTGCTGGGACCGAGCAGCGGGAGCTCACCCCGTCGCAGGGATTCGAACTGCCGACCTTCGGATCAGCAAGCCCTAGGCTCTGTGGCCACCCGTGTCCCTACGGAAAAAGCCTATCGCAGACCAAATCCCCCTCCCAAACCTGGTATGTAAGGGCTTCCGGTTTTTCCGCCCTCCGTTGTGGATGTGCTTCGCGGGTTCTCCGTGCCTAGCAGGTGTTAGAGGGAACTTGGGGGGGGCAACGCGGAGGCTACACGACCCCCAAAAAGGCTCTGGGCGTGGCCCAGGGCTGACATTGTCCGGCAGCGTCAAAAAAGAAACCCTTCGAAGCCCACGTCCTAAGCAGGAGGTGAGTCGACAGAGAGTACCTAGACGCAAGGACACGAGCAATCCTCAGCAGCAAGCCTCAAAGTCCCAAACGGTAAGAACGGCAGCTAACAAGGAGAGCTTGAGGAGAAGAGGGTCTGTGAGACTTATTTATACAAACTGAACTGCTCAGAAACAGACCCGAAAGGCTAGCACATAAAGAGTAAAGAACGGGAGATTTTATCTTAAACATATTGGAAATCTTTCTCATTATACGTAACCATAAGCAAAGATTTCTCTAACAAGTACCAGTAAGAAAAGGAAGACAGATTCAAATTTCACTCTGCAGCAGCAGTAGTAGCCCATTAAAAGAAGCGGAATTCAAGGACTTAACTTGTTTTTTACTTTGAAGTGGCATGAGCCCAGCGAAAGAGACTGAGTTAAAAGATTTGGATTGTCAGCGCTGTTTGTGGTAAAAGAGTGGAAGTTACTGGAAAACAAAGGTAAAAGAGAAGGCAACACTTTTAATATTGAACTTATATTAAACACTAACCTATAAAGATGGCAAAGATGGCGTAGCATGGTCTAGGAGAAGGAGGAGGTGGTTTGTGAGAAAGGAAATACGTTTTCTGGTGTAACGAAGAGACTTTCTTCATCTAAAGTATAAGTAGGATTCCTAATTCCTTCTGCATTCTGTTTCTTTTACTATCCCTCAAGATTCAGAAACCTAGGGAACCATGTCATGGTTAAATTAGTTTATAAAGATTGGCTGCGTGAGCTGCTGGTCTCCTGCTGTCACGTGCCAAAGATCCATCCCCTGGTCTGTGAGGAGGAGGAGGAAGAGATATTGGAAGAGAAATGGGAGGATGAAGTGATGGTTATGAAGATCAGAAGGAATCTTTAGTGAAGGTGAAAATAATTTCTGATACCGATATATAGATGGGGAGTGTTGATCTTTGTTCATCAGGAACAGGGAGGCCAGAGAAAATCCCGCTGGCTGGGGAGCGGGGAGGCAGCTCCCTCATTCAAGAAGAATTCAGGGATGGGATGAGGACTTTGGGATGAGAAACTATTTGAGGATAGTTCAGACGAGAGGAGGAAGATTTTGAGGAAGCAAACATGTTTTTTAGCGCAACGAATTGACTTTCTTCATCTAAAGCGTAAGTAGAATGCCTAAATCACTGTGCTACATGAAAAGGAAGAGGTATCGAACTTTTTAAAATAAACTAAACAAAACTGCTTAACCCACTAAAATATATATTTTTAAAAATGAATATTAAAGGGAGCCATGTCCCTTGTAAAGCCAGGTAGCTAAAGTGACGGTGTCATGTCCTCCATTGTGACACGTTCTCCGGCTGACTGACTTGGCTGACAACTTTGGGAAGAGCAACTATTTGAGGATAGTTCAAAGAAAATAGGTTGTTGGTGTGAATTGTGTTTTCTGAAAAATGAAAATTTATTCATCTCGTGTATACGTAGGATCTCTTATTCTTCCTGCATTTTGCTTCATTTGCTATCCCTCAAGATTCAGATATATAAGGAACCATATCATGGTTAGATTAATTTTTAAAGATTGACCTCAGAACCCTCTTAGATCCTTTGAGGGAAATGGCTTGCCTTCTCCCTTGCGGGCATCACCACAAGAAAGGGATCTCCCAGTTCTGGAGGGTCTCTTGACAAGATGCCCTCCTCTCTGGTTTCAGCTGCTTGCTGCAATCGCCATGAGAGGTTTCTGAAAGTAGGTTTATCTGCCAGATAAAGAGTATCAAGGAAGCATCTAGAACCCATTTCCTGACTATTTTCCCTCTTCTTCCCTAGATTCTGCAGTCTGAGAAGGCTGGGTGAGCTGCTGGTCTCCTGCTGTCGTGCCACAAAAATCCATCCCCTGGTCTGTGAGGAGGAGGACACAGTGAGTGTAATGAAGGATGGAAAGGAAAGAAGGGTAAAGGTGAGAACGATCTACGATCTATGTAAGGCCAAGGGACCAGAGGATGGATACCACAGATGCTACTACCAATGGTGAGTGTTGATCTTTGTTCAGGAGGAACAGGGAGGCCAGAGAGAATCTGGATCACTGAGGGTGGGGGGAGGCAGCTCCCTCATTCAAGAAGAGTTCAGGGATGGGATGAGGAAGGGAGGAAGGGAGAATAACGCAAGCCACCTGGAGATCCTTGCAGGAAAGATGGGTCATCAATGTAATAATTAATGAAAAAATTAAGAATCTTTTCTCTTCATTTCTCTTCAGGCAGTGATAGCAGTGAGGCCAGCAGCTCCAGTACAGCTCTACCCCGCTCCAAGACCCAGTTCTCCCTTCGCCCCAAACCCAAGTATCTAAATAAATAAATAATAGGGATGCGGGTGGCGCTGTGGGTTAAACCACAGAGCCTAGGACTTGCCTATCAGAAGGTCGGCGGTTCGAATCCCCACGACGGAGTGAACTCCTGTTGCTCGGTCCCTGCTCCTGCCAACCTAGCAGTTCGAAAGCACGTCAAAGGGCAAGTAGATAAATAGGTAATGCTCTGGCGGGAAGGTAAAGGGCGTTTCCGTGCGCTGCTCTGGTTCAGAAGCAGCTTAGTCATGCTGGCCACATGACCCGGAAGCTGTTCATGACCGGTCCGCCAATAAAGCGAGATGAGCGCTGCAACCCCAGAGTCGGCCACGACTGGACCTAATGGTCAGGAGTCCCTTTACCTTGATATATTTCAAAAACACTGAGTCTCCAGTGTGATCTCTCGTCACAAGGAAACAGACTTTATAAAGAGGCAACCTTTCAAACTTCTTATAAATGGAAACTGGGGAAAGCCCCCTCTAAAAGAATAGACTGTGCCCAGTGACTAGCTGATCCACATGCCTGTTCAGTTGACGCTCTAGATGCCTACTCAGTTGTTCTCCAAGGCTGTTGAAAGAGAGAATGGCCAGTGTGGCAGGCTGTGCGAGCTGCTGGCCTCCTGCTGTTGTGCCCCTAAAATCCACCCCCTGGTCTCCGAGGAGGAGGAGGAAGAGATATTGGAAGAGAAACGGAATGAGGAAGTAAATATAATTAAAGAAAGGTAGAATAGCGTAAGCCACCTGGAGATCCTTGAAGGAAAGATGGGTTGTCAACAGAATAATCAATGGAAAGATTAAAAATATTTTCTCTTCTTCTCTCTTCCGGGCAGCGACAGCAGTGAGGCCAGCAACTCCAGCACAGATCTCCCTCCCCACCAAGACCCAGTCCCCCCCCTTCCCCACAAACCCAAATAGAAAAATAAAAAAAAATCATCATCATCATTATTATTCTAATCAAGTTCCTTTACAAACATGCTATTCTGTGATCATCCTTTTATCCTAGGCGGTGCTTTTTCCTACGTTTGTGAGCATGAGTGGAAATCCTGAGTCTCGCTGCAGGAGTCGACAGTTTGGCTCCTTCCCTTGTTGGTGCTCCTAGATGGAACTGCGCATGTGCGAAGACAAGACAGAGCCTTCCAAACTGGATCAATAAACGTGTCACCCGTTGTCTGAAAACCACTGTCCTAATCACATGCCAGTTTGTCTTTTGTGAATGAAATAAAATTCTTTCAAATAGTTTTTTAATGTTGGCATTTGTCTGTCTTGAGAAGCAATGGAGTGCACCTCCGGGGGTGAGGTCAAAAGTCAAGCAACGCTGTCAGCAGTCCCAAAGTGACCTCTCCAGGGAGCAAGACTGGGCAGTGTGTCTGGAGGTCCTGGGCTTCCCAGATGACAAGACTCCCTCTCTTGGCTTTGCAGATGTGTCTCCAAGGAAAGCAGAGTTAGGCACCAGTTGGGCTGCAGGAGTTGTCAGAAGGGGTTGTAAATGGCGCCATCCAACCGCCTGAGGGACTCCACTCCAGATTTGTGTAGGCTTTACTCCTTAGCCTTTTCAGCTCCCAAAGATATCCCACAAGGCAAATTAGGATCAGAGTTTTCCTTCTCTTCGATGGGCTATCTTTATAGGTGGATGAGCCCCATCTGCCCCTCACTTCCCTCCACAGCATTGCAGAAACCACCTTCTTGACCACTGGGCCCACGCTTGGTCTTGTCCGCTCAATCTGCTGGAGCCTGTCTTTGCACACAGGGGAAGCTCCTGAGCATTTGAGACTCCTTGGCTGCTCTCACCTGGTTTAGGTGGTCAGTCAAACCGTTCCCAGGATGTGGCCTCTGTCACATGCTGACCGTTTCTAGGAGCAAGAGAACAAACTTTTTATTAAAGAATGGAAATGGTTTAATGAATAGTTACAAACTGTAAACAGATAAGAACATTGGCAGGGTTATTGGAAGAACCTGCAGTTGAATAAGATTATATATTTAAAGCAGATGCATAAATGAAGAAATTGAGGTAATTTGGATATGCATAAGATATGAAGAATCAATTTAAAGAACTGCAGAAAGAGGGGGAAGTCAAGTTTTAAAATGTTAAAATGACTGCAAAATTATTGAAATGTATAAACTTGAAAATCATAATTTTTTTTAAAAAAAATATTTCGCCAAAAATCAGACGTCATCCGTCTCGCTCCCAACTGGAGCCAAAGGACACAGGCCTGGCCAGGACAGCTTTCCAGTTATAGCTTCTGCGGTGATGAGGCATGTGAGCCTCAACTGTCCTGCATCTACTCCAGTTGAGGAATCACACACCTCCTCCCCAAGCTAGCGAGCCCCACCTGGGCTGTGGGTCCTTGCCTTCCGTCCCTCCCAACTGACAGCTGTTAGTTCTGGAATCCTGAGCTTGAGGGGGGGGGGTACATCCCATTTCGCCCCGTGGGACACTCACCACCCCTTAGCCACCTGCCTTTGGCGCTGCAGCAGTGCTGGCTTTGGTCCCTGAAAGAGCATGCAAGATCTCTCCCAAATCTCAATACATATTTTGCTCTCCTAGACATCATGCAAGACTTCAATGAGATCTCACAAGATCTTGCAGGAAATCTCCAATCTGTTTACCTGCAAGCACACACCTTTAATTTTTTTTTTCTTATTCAGTACAAATTTCTCAATCTAACAGATTTGCACATAGGATTCTGTATCACATGAAACGGCACATTTGTTTTGTTCTATTGTTACATTATTTGTGGCCTTCTAACACTTTGGGAGAAGCCTTCTCTCCCTTTTCCCTTAAAAAATGAGGATCTATGCTTTACACTCAGCAGGAAGGCCCATTTAAAAGGAAACATGTAGTTGTTTTGCTGCTGCTTTTTTGTGTTCTCAGGTGTCCAAGTTAGCCTCCTGGCCCTGCTCCTCCACTATACCACAGCAACATCCCCCACTAGGAATCCTTACTTGGGCTTTCATTGGCCATCAGCAATATCCGGTGGAGCCAGGTGGAGAGAAATGCCCCATCTTGCCCATCTTTGGGGTTTCAAGAGGTATAGCCTCTGTGCATGTACAGAATTCATGATTCAGCAAATCTATTAGACCATTGAAAGAGTTATTTCCTCTGATTAAATTACCAAAGGAAGAAAGCAGGATTGGCTTTTCTCCCCAGGGACACAAGGAAGGGGAAGGTGTATGTTTAAGAAATGAAATTTCCCAAGGGCTGAAACTCTGTTCAGCCAGTTAAAAAACCCAAATTCTCTCCGTACAGTGCTTCACATCTGGCGGGCAGGGCTTGTGTGCTTTGCTCATGATCCCTTGGATGTCCTGAGGCTGTTAGAGCAGCAGCCGTAAGTCTTGGGGCTCTGGGAGGGAAACATTGTCCTCAGAAGGCAAAGAGTAACTGAGGTTCCCTTTTCTCTCCCTTGGAGGCCCTGAACCAGGAGCGACCAGGAGCTGGCCAGTTCAGGGCCTCCATGGGAGAGAAAAGGGGGGCCAGCACTTGTGCTCAAATGAGCTTTCATACGCGGTCATCCTGCCCCACACTCACATTCCAAAATATCTGCATGCTCACCTATCCAAGAGGTGGTTGGTCTTGGGCTGGGGGGTCCCAGAAGGCAGAATAAGTTGAGAAGCAAAGCCCAAGAAGTTGGAGGCATCCTCTTCGCATCCACCCAAACCCAATCTAAACAGCTTTGCTCCAGAACGAGCCCCTCCCTTCAGTTCTGTTCAGTTCAGAATGTCAGTTAAGAGGGACCACTTGTATTTTCTTGATTCTTGCCTGAGGTCATAATGGGCATGCACACTGGTATCTGTTTACCTGTAAGCACACACCTTTAGTTTATCTTCTTAAAAATAAAAATAAAATACTAGTTTCTCAGTCTACCAGCTTCGCACAAAACAGCAGCCGTTTTGTGATCCATGGCAGTGAAAACCCCACGTTTTATGGCACCCCCCCAAATGAGGCTTCAGTGCCCTAACCCACAGGGTCACGATTTCTCCAAAGGTCCAATGTCATCTGATTCACTCCAAAGCAGCACCAAACACCCAGAGAATGCCCCCTGCAACATTGGGGGGGGGGCTTTGAAAACACTACATTTCCCATTGTTAGAGTGGCATACGAAGGATGAACAAGTTAAATCTTTTTTTATATATATAAATCATTTTTATTCAATTTTTCCAATACAAAATTATACAAATCATACATCTTTTTTTATAATATCCACTCCCTTTTTGGACTTCCCTCATCCTGCCTGATACTCCTTCCACTTTAAGTTTCATACACATTTCTAAGGTCTTACTTCAATTATTCTTAAAACTAAAGCCTTGCTTTACTCCAATTCTAACATTTCTTTTTACAGAGCTTCATTTAAGCCTACAAGCGTTATTTGATTGTCACTTAATTTATGCATATATTCTTTAAATTTTTCCCAATCTTCTATAAATCTTTGGTCTTGCCGGTCTCGGATCCTTTCCGTCAATCTATCAAGTTCTGCATAGTCCATCATCTTCATTCTCCATTCGTGTAGTGTAGGCAGCTCCTCTTGCTTCCATTTCTGAGCCGGATGAACAAGTTAAATCAGTGATGATAGATTGGGCAAGACATGTAGGACATAACATAATGTTTGAGGATTGGGAAAGATTGTGGAAGAAAGGGGTCAAGTTCACTGCATGTACTGTACTAAAGGAAAACATAATGAAAATGGTGTATAGATGGTATCCGACCCCAGTTAAATTAGCAAAGATTTATCATAACTGTGATAACCATTGCTGGAAATGTAAAGAAAACGAAGGTACTTTCTATCATATGTGGTGGTCCTGCCCCAAGGTGAAAGACTTCTGGGAAAAGATTTATAATGAATTGAAAAAAATGTTGAAATATACATTTATAAAGAAACCAGAGGCCTTTCTTCTTGGAATAACAGGTTTGGAATTGCCCCCCAAAAGATGCAAAAACTTGCTCCGACCACAATGCTGTAAAGATGGTGATGAAGCAAACAACCGCTGACACCTTCAGATGGAGGATGAATGACACCTTATTTGGAGATGAGGAAATTTGTAAAAAGGCCCAAAAAACCTTGAAAGACTACTTTGAAATTAATATGAAGACTGACGTAGAAAAAAGAGTAATCTGGGATGCAAGTAAAGCTGTTATGAGAGGATTCTTGATTCAACAAAATGCAATAAAGAAGAGAAGCCAAAATGAAAAGAAAGATAAAATTTTGGAGAAGATAAAAGATGGGGAAAGGAAACTAAGATCAAAACCAAAATCGCATGAGAGTTTGAGAGAAATTAAGTTATATCAAACACAATATATGGAATTGATGAATCAAGAAATAGAATGGAAAATTAAACAAATGAGACAAAAGACTTTTGAATCAGCAGATAAATGTGGTAAATTGTTGGCTTGGCAAATAAAGAAAAGACAAAAGCTGAATACGGTAACAAATTTAGAAGTGGATGGAAAGAACATTTATAACCCTACGGAGATTAGGAACTGCTTCCAGAGATACTTTAGACAACTTTATTCACAAGGGCCGCAGAAAGATATGGACATAGAGCAATTTCTTGGAAAAAACGGACTGAAAAAGATTTCACAAGAAAGTAAAATAATATTGAACCAGGAAATATCAGAACAAGAAATAGAAGGTGCTATTCAAAATTTGGCATTGGGCAAATCCCCAGGACCTGATGGACTGACTTCCAGATATTATAAAGTTTTGAAGGAGTGGTTATTACAACCTTTGAAGGAAGTTTGTAATGAAATTTTGGAGGGGAAAAGGGCACCAGAAACGTGGAAAGAGGCTTATATTACACTTATCCCGAAGACAGAGACTGAAAAGACTCAACTTAAGAACTACCGCCCCATTTCACTACTAAATGTGGATTACAAAATTTTTGCTGACATTTTAGCAAAGAGATTGAAAATAGTTTTGATGGAGGAGATTCATAGAGATCAAGCGGGCTTTCTCCCGAGAAGACATTTGTCGGATAATGTAAGGAACATAATTGACATTTTGGAAAAGTTGGAAGTGAACATAAATACGAAAGCAGTTTTGATATTTGTGGACGCCGAGAAAGCCTTTGACAATATTTCTTGGAGTTTCATGATGAAGAACCTCCGGGGGATGGGGGTAGGCCAAGGGTTTGAAAATGGTATAGGTGCAATATATTCTGAACAAAAAGCAAAGTTGATTGTAAATAATGTGGTTACGGAAGAATTCAAGATAGAAAAAGGGACACGACAGGGATGCCCAATCTCTCCATTACTTTTTATATCAGTCCTGGAGGTTTTGCTGAATATGATTAGAAGGGACCAGTTGGTTAAAGGAGTGCAGGTCGGAGCTAAACAGTACAAATTGAGAGCATTTGCAGATGATTTGGTACTTACATTACAAGAGCCTGAGTCTAGTACGAAAAGAGTATTAGAATTAATTCAAGAATTTGGTCAAGTGGCAGGGTTTAAATTGAATAAGTCAAAAACTAAGGTATTGGAGAAAAATTTAACACTTTTGGAAAAAGAGAGGTTACAGAATGAGACAGGATTAACTGTGGTTAAGAAAGTGAAATATCTGGGGATAAATATGACAGCTAAAAATGTGAACTTATTTAAAGACAATTATGAGAAATCTTGGACAGAAGTGAAAAAAGATCTAGAAATTTGGTCAAACTTGAAGCTTTCCTTGTTGGGTCGAATTGCGGTTATAAAGATGAATGTATTGCCTAGAATGTTGTTTTTGTGTCAAACATTGCAAATAGTGGACAAGATGGATTGTTTCAAGAAGTGGCAGAAAGATATTTCAAAATTTGTCTGGCAGGGCAAGAAACCCAGAATTAAATTTAAGACTTTAACTGATGCAAAAGAAAGGGGGGATTTGCCCTGCCAGATCTCAAACTGTATTATGAATCGGCAGCTTTCTGCTGGTTGAAAGATTGGCTACTTCTTGAGAACACAGATATCTTGGATCTAGAAGGTTTTAACAACATCTTTGGGTGGCATGCATATTTGTGGTATGACAAGGTTAAAGCTCATAAAGGTTTTAAAAATCATATTGCCAGGAAAGCACTATATAATGTCTGGACTAGATATAAAGATTTGTTGGAAAACAAAACTCCACGGTGGTTGTCCCCAATGGAGGCAAAAGCTGTTAAAAAGCTTAATATGGAGTCCAATATGCCGAGATATTGGGAAATTTTGGAACAAGAAGGGGATAGATGGAAAATGCAGAGTTTTGAGAAATTAAAAGATAAAGTGAGAGATTGGCTCCATTACTATCAAATAATGGAGGTTTTTAAGATGGACAGGAAAATTGGCTTCCAGGTGGAAAAATCAAAACTAGAGACAGAATTGTTAGAATCCGGTACTAAAAATTTGTCAAAAATGTATACCGTATTTTTCGCTCTATAACACGCACCAGACCATAACACGCACGTAGTTTTTAGAGGAGGAAAACAAGAAAAAAAATATTCTAAATGAAACGGTGGATGTATGATTTTTGTGGTTCATGCTGTGGCCACAGACATGGGATCTGACAGTGAGTTTGGAGTAGCCCAATGCAAAAATCCTGAGGATCCATGTGGATCCATGCTTTGTAACCACGTTTTTGCACCACTGTGACCCTAGGCAACAGTGGGTGCGTGATTTTTTTGGTGCAAGATGTAGCCATGGACATGCTATGTGATCTGATGGTGAATTTGGGGTGACCCAATGCAAAAATCCTGAGGATCCATGTGGATCCATGCTTTGTAACCACGTTTTTGCACCACTGTGACCCTAGGCAACAGTGGGTGCGTGATTTTTTTGGTGCAAGATGTAGCCATGGACATGCTATGTGATCTGATGGTGAATTTGGGGTGACCCAATGCAAAAATCCTGAGGATCCATGTGGATCCGTGCTTTGTAACCACATTTTTGCACCATTGTGGCCCCAGGCCACAGTGGGTGCGTGATTTTTTTGGTGCAGGCTGTAGCCATGGACATGCTATGTTATCTGATGGTGAATTTGGGGTGACCCAGTGCAAAGATCCTGTGGATCCATGCTTTGTAACCACGTTTTTGCACCATTGCAGCCCCAGGCAACAGTGGGTGCGTGCTTTTTTTTGGTACAGACTGTAGCCATGGACATGTAATGTGATCTGATGGTGAATTTGGGGTGACCCAATGCAAAAATCCTGAGGATCCATGTGGATCCGTGCTTTGTCACCACGTTTTAAATGGGGAGGGAAGGAAAAACACAGAAGGGACAAGAAGCACATGAGGGGTGTGCGGAGAAGCAGCTGGCTAAGAATGCAGGGGAGGAGTTTAACGGGGTGGGGGGGAGGAAAGGAAGGCAAAAGTCCCCCCCCCCAAGCCAGCCCTCTCTCTCTCTCTCCCACCTGTATGTTTTTCGGCTGCCTGCAAGTCCCTAGAGCACGGAGAGGAGGAGGTGGTGGGCTGGAGCCTGCACGCAGTGTGACTAGGAAAGAATTAGAAGGAAGGACTCGATCCTTTCCTTAACCCTCTGCTTGCCAGGAGGGCAGGGGATTCCCTGCTCTTTGTTGAGTTTGAGCAAACGCAGCAACAGAAGCCGGTGGGCAGTAAGACCCTGAGGCAGAATGCAGGAAAGTAGCAGCTTTCGCCTTCCCTCCACCCGCCCGCCCGATCTGATTTTTGCCTAATTTTTGCCTATTTTTGCCCCGGCGAGTCAGCTCCAGGGGCCACACATTCGCTCAATAACACGCACAGACATTTCCCCATACTTTTTAGGAGAAAAAATCTGCGTGTTATAGAGCGAAATTTACGGTAACTTGCTGTTGAAATGGAATACACAAGATGAAACGGTTAAATCAGCAATGATTAAGTGGGCACAGGATATTGGTCATAACATTATGTTTGCTGACTGGGAAAAGTTGTGCACCACCGGGATGAAATTTACGGCATGTAATGCCCTCAGAGAAAACATTATGAAAATGATTTATAGGTGGTACATGACCCCAGTCAAGCTTGCGAAAATTTATCATTTGCCTGATAACAAATGCTGGAAATGTGGAGAAAAGGAAGGTACATTTTTCCACCTCTGGTGGACGTGCCCAAAGATTAAGGCGTTCTGGGAAATGATTTATAATGAATTGAAAAAGGTATTTAAATATAATTTCCTGAAGAAACCAGAGGCCTTTCTCTTGGGTATTGTCGGCCAAGGGGTGTCAAAGGACAGAACATTTTTTATGTATGCTACAACTGCGGCAAGAATACTTATTGCAAAGTACTGGAAGACACAAGATCTACCCACCTTGGAAGAATGGCAGATGAAGGTGATAGACTACATGGGACTGGCAGAGATGACGAGCAGAATCCGAAACCAGGGAAGGGAAACAGCGGAGGAAGATTGGAAAGATTTTAAGGACTATCTAAAGAAATATTGTAAAATCAATGAATGTTAGAATGACGCTGGATTAGAAAATATGTGGTTATTAGCGGCAATGGATAAGCTTAAAAGAAAAAGAAAGGTTAAAATTTAAGTGAAAAATAAGGGAAGGATTTGCTGAAGAATAATTTAGAAATTGGAATACAGGAAGGGGAGGTAAGAGGAAGTCGGGGAAGTAAGGTATAAGAAAAGAAGGGCTGAAATTATATTTGTTTTTTATATGTTTTTTGTATGTTATTTTTACTGTATTGTTTTGTTTTTTGTTGTTATAAAATTTCGGAAACTTTAATAAAAATTTATATATATATATATATATATATATATATATATATATATATATATATATATAAATATATATATATAAAAGATATCAAATTATACACTGGGCAACAATTTTTTACCTTTTGAATGTTGTCTAGATTTCTACAATTGATTTAGGGTCTTTTTGCACTGCTGAATCAGGAAATGGCATCCGTTTCTCTCCATCAGGTCAGGTTGTTGTGCTATGTTGATTTGTAAAAAATCAGATCTTGTGACAAAATCAATTACATTTTTGTGGCATTATCAGCTGATTTTTGTCAACACATATCATCCTAAATATGTTTTTAAGAGAAAATAATGTTTTTCCAAGAACATATATTGATTACCTGATAGAAACATCGATTACTGTAAACTGAATGCTGGGCATTGATAAAGGTAAGTACACATAAATTGCATGTTGCTTCACCATTTTTCAAACTTCAGGGCTTGAACTTCCGTTTCTTGGAACTCCTGGAATGCTCAGCGGCAGGGAGGTCTCTCTTCAGAGTCGAACAGTAGTCAGCCATCATGACTGCGTCCCAGCGACCCTGATACCTGGTCTCCATCTCTTTCATGTCCTGATGGAATCTCTCCCCCTGCTCGTCACTCATTGAACCCAGGTTCTCAGGAAACCGGTCCATATGTGAAAATAGGTAGTGCATCTTGACGCTCATGTTGCAGCCCAGGTTTCTGAAAGCAGTCAGCATGTTGTTGACAAGTTCTGCATAGTTTCTGACCTTATTGTTGCTTAGAAAGTTCTTCATTACCAGAACAAATGCCTTCCACGCTTCCAGTTCCATTTCCTTCATTGAGTTTCTGACCTCTGGATCTCTGATGAGCTGACGGATCTGAGGACCGTCAAAGATGCCAGCTTTCAACTTCTCCATGGTCAATCCTGCCACAAGTGAAGCAGTCACCATCCTTGTCCAGAGCCTTTTGTGAACTGCTTGATTAAGCCGAGCTTGATGTGCAGCGGTGGGAAGAGTATTCTGTCTCTGTCCACTAGAGGGTCGTTGATGACGTTCCTTTCTTTGCAAGGCACCAATTCCTCCCGCACAGGCCAGTCCTTCTTCGTGTAATGCTGAGCACGGTCCCTACTATCCCACATGCACAGAAAACATGGGTACTTGTTGAAGTCAGACTGTTGTCCCAACAAAAAGTTCACCATCTTCAGGCCAACACAAATAAACCACTTATGCTGAGCATAACCAATTTTCTCCAGCACATACTTCACTGCTTCATAGTTCTCCTTCAGTGTAGTCGAGTGAGCCAGGGGTATAGAGGCAAACTGGTTGCCGTTGTGTAGCAGAACACATTTCAGTGATCGCTTGCTGCTGTCAATGAACAGTCTCCAATCTTTGGGTTTGTACTGTGGCACTCCAAGCTTGAGCAGAAGCTGCGCAATATCTGCACAGTACACCAAGTCCTTCTCTTCTGAGAAAAAACGGAGGTACTCTTGATGCCTGTTGCGGAAGAAGCTGATGTCAGAGAGGAGTTTTTTCCCCTTCAATCTGGATGCCAACAGTTCGGCAGAGTCCTTTGACAAGCTGAGGTCGCGAACTAGATCATTCAACTCCTTTTGGGAAAATGGATGTGGAGCATCATCTTCAAGAACCACTTCTTCTTCATGTCCTTCAGCACTGGAGGCATCTTCGTCACTAATGTCAGGAAGTTCTCCGAAGACAGGCACTGGAATTTCATCACAATGGGGCAGGACTCTTGAGGAGGAGGAGAAAGGGGAGGGAACTGGGAGGGGAATATATGCTCTGCGCAGATGGCTGTGAAGTCATGCTTGTTTTGTGAATCTATCACACTTGCTCCTTCTGCCACCCCGGATGGCAGAATAAAGCTTTTCTCTGAAACTATTCCTTGAGTGTCTGTTGACTCCCATTTCCCCGTCCCGGGCGCAAAGCTCTTCTCACCCGAGGCTAAAAAGGCTACAAGCAGAGTCTGTAACCTGAAGTGTATGTTAACCCAAGGTACCACTGTATCATTGAATTTGTCCATGGCAAGTCTGCGTTTATCTGCAGGTTGTTCATATGTGGTGAGTTTGTAGAAATCTTCAATCCAATCATAGAAGGGAGACGCATTTTTATTTTTCCAGCTCACCAGTATCAGTCTTTTTACTGTGGTAAGGGCACAGAGAGTCCGCTTGTATTGCCCCTTTGTCAGGTTCCATGTGCTGGGTGTATAATTCGAAAGGATATTTTGCTCGGTAAAGGTACATTTGGCCTCAGCGATGGGAGTCCAGCAAGGAATCATTTAGCCAGTGCAATGGAGGAGGAAGAGGTTGAAAATGCGAGACTTACTGGCACCTGTAGCAGCAGCAGCAGCAGCAGCTGGAGCATGGCCTGCAGTGCCACCTGGTGGCCCACCTCGGAACGTCCATGCCCATCCCAGATTTAAAGCTTTAGGCATGTGTTTTACACACACACACACACACACACACACACACACACTCACACACAAAGACACAAATAATAATTCACAAGCAGGAAATATCCCAAACAGCTCTTCCCCTGAAATATACTCGGAGTCGAGAGTGGATTTCATGCTCTATATTCAGCTCATAGCAGTGAGGAATGAAAGTTCCCCCACAATATCTGCTTTATATACATTATTTACACAATGGGCTGCACGTGATTGGCTAATTCTGGGATTCTCCTGTAGGCCAATCAGGTTGTGGATTCACTTCCACCTGGAGCTGGATTGGGTGGCTCCTGCGGACCAATCAGACTGCTGCATGTTGGATCCTATTGTTCTAGGACCAATCAGACTGTACCATTTTGGATCCTATTCAACTCAGTACATAACATCCCCACAAACCACCCCCAAATTCCCCAGCATAGGAATAGTGTGAGTGGAGGCTGGGTGCACCACATTGGAGACCCCAGGCGGAGTAGTAGGGGAATCTCATCCTTTACTTCCACACAAGGGTGACAGGCCAAATCATCTGTCAGGATAGATATGGTGGCCACGATTTTGCTGAAAACCCGATGTCTTAGGATTCACAACAAAGCAACGGCAAACACCTGCTAAAGACCCCCTGAAATGTTTGGCAGTGAAAACCCCACATTTCATGGCACCCCAAAAAATGAGCCTTTGGCGCCCTAACTCACGGGATCCCAATTTCTCCAAAAGTCAGACGTTGTCCAATTCACTCCAAAGCGGCGCCAAACACCCAGACAATGCCCCCTGCAAGGTTTGGGGGTGAAAACACTACGTTTCACATCGCCCCACAAAATGAGCCCTCGACGCCGTAACCCACATGGTTGTCAGGGGCTGGACTGAGGAGGAATGGTGGGAGCCCCCCCCCCCACTCTCGAGGACCTGCTCCACAACTCCAATTTATAAAGATTATAATCCAAGTTAACGAGATCTTCTTGCGATTAGAGGTCAAGAGATATGTAAAAGTCAGTGCTTTATATGATTCAGCCACATGGTGGAGCAATACACAAAGATTAAAGAAGCCATGATAGCCAGCTCTGAAAAGCTGGGATGGTTTGTGTCTTCAAAGGCATGGCAGTGTGGCTTGAAATTAATGACTTGTAACACCTCACAGTCATTATCATAATAATAATAATAATAATAATAATAATAATAATAATAATAATAATAATAATAATAATTTATTATTTATACCCAGCCACTCTGGGCGGCTTCCAACAAAATATTAAAATAAAATAGTAAGTCAAACTTTCAAAGCTTCCCAGAACAGGGCTGCCTTCAGATGTCTTCTAAATGTCAGGTAGCTGTTTCTCTCTTTGACATCTGGTGGGAGGGGGTTCCACAGGGCAGGCACCACTACCCTGTAACTTGGCTTCTCGTAGGGAGGGAACCGCCAAAAGGCCCTCAGCGCTGGACCTCAGTGTCCAGGCAGAATGATGGGGGTGGAGGCGCTCCTTCAGGTATACTGGGCCTTTGAGGCCGTTTAGGGCTTTAAAGGTCAGCACCAACACTTTGAATTGTGCCCGGAAACATACTGAGAGCCAATGTAGGTCTTGGGGGCCACTCCCAGTCACCAGTCTAGCTGCCGCATTCTGGATTAGTTGTAGTTTCCGGGTCACCTTCAAAGGTAGCCCCACGTAGAGCGCATTGCAGTAGTCCAAGCGGGAGATAACCAGAGCATGCACCACTCTGGCGAGGCAATCCGTAGGTAGATAGGGTCTCAGCCTGCGTACTAGATGAAGCTGGTCAACAGCTGCCCTGGACACAGAATTGACCTGCGCCTCCATGGACACCATGAACTGAAAGGTCCCGGGGGCGTTACCCTGAGCCTCAGCCACAAGGAATGTGCAGCAGCAGAAAATGGTAACGCTGTTCTAGATTGCATCTATGGAAGTCCAGTGTCCTGATGAAATGAAGTCCAAGTCCTACTCTCTCCTACCTTGGTCAGGCCACACCTGGAGTCCTGTGTCCAGTTCTGGGCACCATCATTTAAGAAGGATGTTGACAAGCTGGAATGTGTGCAGAGGAGGGCAACCAAGACAACCAAGGGTCTGGAAACTAAGATTGAAGGAGCTGGGTAGGTTTGGCCTGGAAAAGAGGAAACTGAAGGAGCTGGGTAGGTTTGGCCTGGAAAAGAGGAAACTGAGAGGAGATCTGACAGCCATCTTCCAATATCTTAAGGGCTGTCACATGGAAGAGGGAACAAGCTTGTTTTCTCCTGCTCTAGATGGTAGGACTCGAACCCATGGATTCAAGTTATAAGAAAGTAGATTCCAACTAAACATTCATAAAAACTTTCTGACAGTAAGGGCTGTTTGGCATTGGAACAGATTCCCATGAGAGGTGGTGGACTCTCCTTCCTTGGAGGTTACTAAGCAGAGGTTGGATGGCCGTCTGCCATGGATGCTTTTGCTGAGATTGCTGCATCACAGGGGGTTGGACTAGATGACCCTTGGTGTCCCTTCCAGCTATAAGTTTCTATGATTCTATGAAATTGATCTGGATTAATGACAGCCATCCACCAGTTTCATATGCAAAACTGCTTCCCACCCCACCCCCTTACTGATTAATATATATAAAAAATACATTAAAGTAGACAAATAATAACTTACAAAAAGGATCAATAAATGTGTCACCTTTATTATATAAACTGTTATCATAATCACATGTCAAAATTTCTTTTGTGAATGAAATAAAATGGTTTCAATCAGTTTTTAATAACCAACAATCAAATGTAGTGCTTGGGGTACAGCTTAGATCAATTCCCCCGATGTGCAGTGTCCAGGGGTTCAGTGCCTGGCACCCAGAAACTCATGGCAAAGGGGAGTCTGGCACCAAGTAACTCATAACATTTCACTTCCTTGCAAGCTAAGGAAAGCTGTTGATTGGCAGAAGACACTGGGCAGAAACAGAAAGAAACAGGGGGATGAGGGGGTCTAAGGGTGAAGTCCTGCTCCTGTCCATCCTAATACTGGACAGATTATTACAGGATGTTGAGAAGGGTCATTTTTTACTATGAATTGAGAAACAGCAGCCATAGTCTAGGCCAGGAGTGTTTTTCCTTGGTGACACCGCCATGTTGAAAAGTGTGTGTTTGCAAGGTGTTTCCTGTCCTGTCCAGAAATGCACCGTGCTGGATGAAGCCAGCTCTAGATCCTTCCTAAATAAATAAAATAAAAACCCACGGGAAGATATATTTGAAAAATTAATGTTAAGGGGAACAATTCACATTGTTAAGCAAGGTAGCTAAAGCAACAGGGTCAGGGCCTCCATTGTGACACGTCCCCCTGCGGAGTGACTTGGCTGAGGACTTTGGGAAGAGCAACTATTTGAGGATAGTTCAGGAGAAAGGAGGTGGTTTGTGAGAAGTAATGATGTTTTCCGGCAAAATAAAGATTTCTTCTTCTTGAGTGTAAGTAGGATGTCTAATTCTTTCTGCATTCTGCTTCTTTTGCTCTCCCTCAAGATTTAGAAACATAGGGCAGTAAGGCAGATCTGGAAAAAGCCTAGGTAAAGGTACAGGTACCCCTGACCGTTAGGTCCAGTCGCGGACGACTCTAGGGTTGCGCGCTCATCTCGCTCTATAGGCTGAGGGAGCCGGCGTACAGCTTCCGGGTCATGTGGCCAGGATGACGAAGCCGCTTCTGGCAAAAGCAGAGCAGTGCACGGAAAGGCTGTTTACCTTCCCGACAGAACGTCACCTACCGTATTTTTCGCTCTATAGGACGCACTGGACCATAAGACGCACCGGATCATAGGAGGGGGAGAACAGGGGGGGGGGGGATTCTCTCCCTCTCTGCTCAGTGTCCCTTCAGGGAAGCGGCAGGAGAAATGGAGCCCCTTCCATTTCTCTCTCCCGCTTCACTGAAGGGGCGCTGCGCAGAGAGGGAAAACTGTGCAGCGCCTCTCCAGCGAAGCGTAGCCTGGAGAGCGAGAGGGATCGGTGTGCACTGCCCCCTCTCGCTCTCCAGGCTTCAGGCGGCTATCCGCAAGCCTTCTGAGTGCAGCGGGAACTCCTGCTGCTCTTGGAAGGCTTGCGGATAGCTGCCTGAAGCCCCCAGAGCGCAGCCTTTGAAGCCTCCACAGAGCAGCGGGGTGAAGGCACCCCGCTGCCCTGCGGAGGCTTTGTGCAGCCATCCCCAAGCTAGAATAGTGAGATGGAGCGCCGCGCAGTGCTCCGCCTCACTGTTCTGGCTTCGGGGACGGCTTTTGAAGCCTCCGCAGGGCGGCAGGGTGCCTTCACCCCACTGCCCTGCGGAGGCTTTGCGCAGCTAACCCCAAGCTAGAACAGTGAGACAGAGCGCTCCGCAGCGCTCCTTCTCCCTGCTCTGGCTTTGGGCTTAGCTGCGCAGCCTGCATTCACTCCATAGGACGCACACACATTTCCCCTTAATTGATTTTTTTAAAATAAAATAATTTTTATTAGCAAACCAATCAAATCACATTAGTTCCAAATTACAAAACCAAATTTTAAATTTTGGTTGGGGGTACCCATGCTTCGAGCTCATAAAGGGATCCAATCATCTCTTATTTCTGCTGCTTTGATCATTTCCCCTTAATTTTGGGAGGGGAAAAAGTGCGTCCTATAGAGTGAAAAATACGGCTTTTATCTACTTCCACTTTCGAACTGCTAGGTGACTTCAGGCGGCTATCCGCAAGCCTTCGAAGTACAGTGGGAACTCCTGCTGCGCTCCGAAAGCTTGCGGATAGCTGCCTGAAGCCAACGGAGTGCAGCCTTTGAAGCCTCTGCAGAGCAGCGGGGTGAAGGCACCCCGCTGTCCTGCGGAGGCTTTGTGCAGCCATCCCCATGCTAGAACAGTGAGACGGAGCGCTGCGCAGTGCTCCGCCTCACTGTTCTGGCTTCGGGGACGGCCTTTGAAGCCTTCGCAGGGCAGCAGGGGGCCTTCACCCTGCTGCCTTGCAGAGGCTTTCCGCAGCTAACCCCAAGCTAGAACAGCGAGACGGAGCGCTGCGCAGCGCTCCTTCTCCCTGTTCTGGCTTTGGGCTTAGCTGCGCAGCCTGCATTCACTCCATAGGGCGCACACAAATTTCCCCTTAATTTTGTTTTTTTTATAAAATAATTTTTATTAGCAAACCAATCAAATCACATTAGTTCCAAATTACAAACCCGAATTTTAAATTTTGGTTGGGGGTACCCATGCTTCGAGCTCAGAAAGGGATCCAATCATCTCTTATTTCTGCTGCTTTGATCATTTCCCCTTAATTTTTGGAGGGGGGAAATTGTGTCCTATAGAGCGAAAAATACGGTATTTATCTACTTCCACTTTGTGCTTTCGAACTGCTAGGTTGACAGGTGCTGGGACCGAGCAGCGGGAGCTCAACCCGTCGCGGGGATTCGAACTGCCGACCTTCTGATCAGCAAGCCCTAACCTCTGTGGCCACCCGTGTCCCTACGGAAAAAGCCTATCGCAGACCAAATCCCCCTCCCAAACCTGGTATGTAAGGGCTTCCGATTTTTCCGCCCTCTGTTGTGGATGTGCTTCACGGGTTCTCCGTGCCTAGCAGCTGTTAGAGGGTACTTTGGGGGGCTTCCGGGTTAGCGCGATCGGGTAATGGCGGATTCCCTCCGAGCTCCGGAGGGAATCGTCTCCATCGAGGACGGGTCCTGCCGCGGCGACGACGCGGGGACCCTTAGAAACCGCAGGCGCTGAAGCCTGCGGACTGGAGACTCAGCGGGCGCCTTCAAGCGCCCCCGACTCACGAGGAGCCTTTTTAACGGCTGCGGAGAGGGTACGGGGGTGGCGTGGCACTGTGAGTCGACTGCTACCTCGGTGGAGTGAAGCCGCGAGCCATGACCGGAGAGCGCTGACTTCCTTCCTTGAAATTTGGACTTGAAAAGAAGCAACCCGTGAGTAAAACAGAATTTGGACTTAAGAAATTTACCTTTTTGAATTAGATACGACCGGGGGATGTGTTAAAAGGAAGTCCGCACCCCCTTCTATTACAGACGATTTAAAGCAAAAACCGAATAACTAAGGTGGAATGATTGTTTTCCTCTTTGTGAGATAAAGGACATTAACTCCAAGATTGACATTAAAAGTTATACATTTTGAGTCGGAAAAAAGAATTTTTTGAAGTCTTTGTGTAGCCCTCCCGGACCCGGGAGCGTCCCGTGAATGAGAGCTGTTGGAGAGAAGCAGGGAGTTTGACAGCTGTCAAAGGGCTGTCAAACGAACCGTTAGAAAATTTGTTATAACTTGTATCTGCGGACTAATTTTGTTACATTTGAGTATAAGTTGGTGGAAACAAAGAAGGAATAAATAACAAAGTAAAAGACTGTTGGAGAAGGACTACTAAGTATCCAGAATCCCTCTAGGGGGAATTCTGAGACATTACAATGGCTGCAGATGGAAAATTACAGGCGGAGATTGAAAGGATGTTCTTTCTCGTGGGAATATTACAAGACCGGAGCACAGTTATGGCTACGAAACTATCGACCTTGAATCCTAAAATAAGCAATACTGCCGACTGTGTGGAGGACTTGTTGGAAAAAAATCCTGCAGCTGAATTGGAAGAGACATCTTTGGAACCAGAAGAGAGGGAAGAAGGAGTGGAAAAAATACAGGCAGAAAGTACCAACCAGAAATTTACATCTGTGGAATATAAAGAAGAAGATTTATGGATTATGAATTTGCTTGAGATGGGAGAGGGAGCCCCTGGAATATCTGAAATATTTGGACTCAAAAGAAACAAGAAATACGATTGGGGCCTCTCTCTTGGATGTGGAAAGCAGGTTGGAAGGTACCTCGATTTTATTGTGCCAGAGCTCCTTCGTGACCTGATGATCAACATAAATAACTACCAACAAACCCAGTGGAGAGAGATGGACAGAGACTTGAGGGCCTCGGATGTGAGAAATCCAGGCTAGAAATTGTCTTTTTGTGGACATTCCTTTTGGAAGGGGACTGAAACTGGGGAAGGGGGGGGGTGAGGGCAGAATCTTAAAATTTTTTAATGATCTGTGTGTTTAGATAATAGAAATAACTTTGAATGAAAAAATGGGAAATCTGTTGGGGGGGAAAGGGGTCGACCTTAGAAAAAGGTAAAAGAATTAGAAGAAATTGGCATAAGATAAAAATGATTTAATCAAGAATGAAGTTAAGAAGAAGAAGAACAATAAGTTTGTAAGGATGAGAGATAAGGACTTGCTGAACCAACTTTTGGAATAGGGATGTAAGAGGGGTGGGGTGGGGGGAAGTCAGGGGAAGTAGTTAATGAGGCAAGGATATGAAATTTTACATGTTTTGTCATTGTTTTTGTATGTTTGTTTTGTCTATAAAAATTTGGAAATTCAATAAAAATTTATTAAAAAGACATTGTCCGGCAGCGTCAAAAAAGGAACCCTTCGAAGCCCACGTCCTAACCAGGAGGTGAGTCGACAGAGAGTACCTAGACGCAAGGACATGAGCAATCCTCAGCAGCAAGCCTCAAAGTCCCAAACGGTAAGAATGGCAGCTAACAAGGAGAGCTTGAGGAGAAGAGGGTCTGTGAGACTTATTTATACAAACTGAACTGAACTGCTCAGAAACAGACCCGAAAGGCTAGCACATAAAGAGTAAAGAACGGGAGATTTTATCTTAAACATATTGGAAATCTTTCTCATGATATGTAACCATAAGCAAAGATTTCTCTAACAAGTACCAGTAAGAAAAGGAAGACAGATTCAAATTTCACTCTGCAGCAGCAGTAGTAGCCCATTAAAAGAAGCGGAATTCAAGGACTTAACTTGTTTTTTACTTTGAAGTGGTGTGAGCCCAGCGAAAGAGACTGAGTTAAAAGACTTGGATTGCCAGCGCTGTTTGTGGTAAAAGAGTGGAAGTTACTGGGAAACAAAGGTAAAAGAGAAGGCAACACTTTTAATATTGAACTTATATTAAACACTAACCTATAAAGATGGCAAAGATGGCGTAGTGTGGTCTAGGAGAAACAGCTGGACTAATTGGAGAATCAAGAAAAGAAAAGCGCCGAAAGGAGGGGCGGAACTGGACCAAAGAGGAGAGGGACTATAAAATTAAAGATGAGCATATTTAGTTTGAGGAGGTAGTTTGTGAGAAAGGAAATACGTTTTCTGGTGTAATGAAGAGACTTTCTTCATATAAAGTATAAGTAGGATTCCTAATTCCTTCTGCATTCTGTTTCTTTTACTATCCCTCAAGATTCAGAAACGTAGGGAACCATGTCATGGTTAAATTAGTTTATAAAGATTGGCTGCGTGAGCTGCTGGTCTCCTGCTGTCACGTGCCAAAGATCCATCCCCTGGTCTGTGAGGAGGAGGAGGAGGAAGAGATATTGGAAGAGAAATGGGAGGATGAAGTGATGGTTATGAAGATCAGAAGGAATCTTTAGTGAAGGTGAAAATAATTTATGTAAGACCAAGTGACCAGGGGATGGATGCCACTGATACCAATTTAGATGGGGAGTGTTGATCTTTGTTCATCAGGAACAGGGAGGCCAGAGAAAATCCCGCTGGCTGGGGAGCGGGGAGGCAGCTCCCTCATTCAAGAAGAATTCAGGGATGGGATGAGGACTTTGGGATGAGAAACTATTTGAGGATAGTTCAGACGAGAGGAGGAAGATTTTGAGGAAGCAAACATGTTTTTTAGCGCAACGAATTGACTTTCTTCATCTAAAGCGTAAGTAGAATGCCTAAATCACTGTGCTACATGAAAAGGAAGAGGTATCGAACTTTTTAAAATAAACTAAACAAAACTGCTTAACCCACTAAAATATATATTTTTAAAAATGAATATTAAAGGGAGCCATGTCCCTTGTAAAGCCAGGTAGCTAAAGTGACGGTGTCATGTCCTCCATTGTGACACGTTCTCCGGCTGACTGACTTGGCTGACAACTTTGGGAAGAGCAACTATTTGAGGATAGTTCAAAGAAAATAGGTTGTTGGTGTGAATTGTGTTTTCTGAAAAATGAAAATTTATTCATCTCGTGTATACGTAGGATCTCTTATTCTTCCTGCATTTTGCTTCATTTGCTATCCCTCAAGATTCAGATATATAAGGAACCATATCATGGTTAGATTAATTTTTAAAGATTGACCTCAGGACCCTCTTAGATCCTTTGAGGGAAATGGCTTGCCTTCTCCCTTGCGGGCATCACCACAAGAAAGGGATCTCCCAGTTCTGGAGGGTCTCTTGACAAGATGCCCTCCTCTCTGGTTTCAGCTGCTTGCTGCAATCGCCATGAGAGGTTTCTGAAAGTAGGTTTATCTGCCAGATAAAGAGTATCAAGGAAGCATCTAGAACCCATTTCCTGACTATTTTCCCTCTTCTTCCCTAGATTCTGCAGTCTGAGAAGGCTGGGTGAGCTGCTGGTCTCCTGCTGTCGTGCCACAAAAATCCATCCCCTGGTCTGTGAGGAGGAGGACACAGTGAGTGTAATGAAGGATGGAAAGGAAAGAAGGGTAAAGGTGAGAACGATCTACGATCTACGTAAGGCCAAGGGACCAGAGGATGGATACCACAGATGCTACTACCAATGGTGAGTGTTGATCTTTGTTCAGGAGGAACAGGGAGGCCAGAGAGAATCTGGATCACTGAGGGTGGGGGGAGGCAGCTCCCTCATTCAAGAAGAGTTCAGGGATGGGATGAGGAAGGGAGGAAGGGAGAATAACGCAAGCCACCTGGAGATCCTTGCAGGAAAGATGGGTCATCAATGTAATAATTAATGAAAAAATTAAGAATCTTTTCTCTTCATTTCTCTTCAGGCAGTGAGGCCAGCAGCTCCAGTACAGCTCTACCCCGCTCCAAGACCCAGTTCTCCCTTCGCCCCAAACCCAAGTATCTAAATAAATAAATAATAGGGATGCGGGTGGCGCTGTGGGTTAAACCACAGAGCCTAGGACTTGCCTATCAGAAGGTCGGCGGTTCAAATCCCCACGACGGAGTGAACTCCCGTTGCTCGGTCCCTGCTCCTGCCAACCTAGCAGTTCGAAAGCACGTCAAAGGGCAAGTAGATAAATAGGTACTGCTACGGCGGGAAGGTAAAGGGCGTTTCCGTGCGCTGCTCTGGTTCAGAAGCAGCTTAGTCATGCTGGCCACATGACCCGGAAGCTGTTCATGACCGGTCCGCCAATAAAGCGAGATGAGCGCTGCAACCCCAGAGTCGGCCACGACTGGACCTAATGGTCAGGAGTCCCTTTACCTTGATATATTTCAAAAACACTGAGTCTCCAGTGTGGTCTCTCGTCACAAGGAAACAGACTTTATAAAGAGGCAACCTTTCAAACTTCTTATAAATGGAAACTGGGGAAAGCCCCCTCCAAAAGAATAGACTGTGCCCAGTGACTAGCTGATCCACATGCCTGTTCAGTTGACGCTCTAGATGCCTACTCAGTTGTTCTCCAAGGCTGTTGAAAGAGAGAATGGCCAGTGTGGCAGGCTGTGCGAGCTGCTGGCCTCCTGCTGTCGTGCCCCTAAAATCCACCCCCTGGTCTCCGAGGAGGAGGAGGAAGAGATATTGGAAGAGAAACGGAATGAGGAAGTAAATATAATTAAAGAAAGGGAGAATAGCGTAAGCCACCTGGAGATCCTTGAAGGAAAGATGGGTTGTCAACATAATAATCAATGGAAAGATTAAAAATATTTTCTCTTCTTCTCTCTTCCGGGCAGCGACAGCAGTGAGGCCAGCAACTCCAGCACAGATCTCCCTCCCCACCAAGACCCAGTCCCCCCCTTCCCCACAAACCCAAATAGAAAAATAAAATAAAAATCATCATCACCATTATTATTCTAATCATGTTCCTTTACAAACATGCTATTCTGTGATCATCCTTTTATCCTAGGCGGTGCTTTTTCCTACGTTTGTGAGCATGAGTGGAAATCCTGAGTCTCGCTGCAGGAGTCGACAGTTTGGCTCCTTCCCTTGTTGTTGCTCCTAGATGGAAGTGCGCATGTGCGAAGACAAGACAGAGACTTCCAAACTGGATCAATAAACGTGTCACCCGTTGTCTGAAAACCACTGTCCTAATCACATGCCAGTTTGTCTTTTGTGAATGAAATAAAATTCTTTCAAATAGTTTTTTAATGTTGGCATTTGTCTGTCTTGAGAAGCAATGGAGTGCGCCTCCGGGGGTGAGGTCAAAAGTCAAGCAACAGTGTGAGCAGTCCCAAAGTGACCTCTCCAGGGAGCAAGACTGGACAGTGTGTCTGGAGGTCCTGGGCTTCCCAGATGACAAGACTCCCTGTCTTGGCCTTGCAGATGTGTCTCCAAGGAAAGCAGAGTTAGGCACCAGTTGGGCTGCAGGAGATGTCAGAAGGGGTTGTAAACGGCGCCATCCAACCGCCTGAGGGACTCCACTCCAGATTTGTGTAGGCTTTACTCCTTAGCCTTTTCAGCTCCCAAAGATATCCCACAAGGCAAATTAGGATCAGAGTTTTCCTTCTCTTCGATGGGCTATCTTTATAGGTGGATGAGCCCCATCTGCCCCTCACTTCCCTCCACAGCATTCTAGAAACCACCTTCTTGACCACTGGGCCCACGCTTGGTCTTGTCCGCTCAATCTGCTGGAGCCTGTCTTTGCACACAGGGGAAGTTCCTGAGCATTTGAGACTCCTTGGCTGCTCTCACCTGGTTTAGGTGGTCAGTCAAACCGTTCCCAGGATGTGGCCTCTGTCACATGCTGACCGTTTCTAGGAGCAAGAGAACAAACTTTTTATTAAAGAATGGAAATGGTTTAATGAATAGTTACACTCTGTAAACAGATAAGAACATTGGCAGGATTATTGGAATAACCTGCAGTTTAATAAGATTATATATTTAAAGCAGATGCATAAATGAAGAAATTGAGGTAATTTGGATATGCATAAGATATGAAGAATCAATTTAAAGAACTGCAGAAAGAGGGGGAAGGAAGTCAAGTTTTGAAATGTTAAAATGACTGCAAAATTATTGAAATGTATAAACTTGAAAAGAGCATGCAAGATCTCTCCCAAATCTCAATACATATTTTGCTCTCCTACACATCTTGCAAGACTTCAATGAGATCTCACAAGATCTTGCAGAAAATCTCCAATCTGTTTACCTGCAAGCACACACCTTTAATTTTTTTTTCTTATTTAGTACAAATTTCTCAATCTAACAGATTTGCACATAGGATTCTGTATCACATGAAACGGCACATTTGTTTTGCTCTATTGTTACATTATTTGTGGCCTTCTAACACTTTGGGAAGGGACGCGGGTGGCGCTGTGGGTAAAACCTCAGTGCCTAGGACTTGCCGATCGCATGGTCGGCGGTTCGAATCCCCGCAGCGGGGTGCGCTCCCGTCGTTCAGTCCCAGCGCCTGCCAACCTAGCAGTTCGAAAGCACCCCCGGGTGCAAGTAGATAAATAGGGACCGCTTACCAGCGGGAAGGTAAACGGCGTTCCGTGTGCTGCGCTGGCTCGCCAGATGCAGCTTATCATGCTGGCCACGTGACCCGGAAGTGTCTGCGGACAGCGCTGGCTCCCGGCCTATAGAGTGAGATGAGCGCACAACCCTAGAGTCTGGCAAGACTGGCCCGTACGGGCAGGGGTACCTTTACCTTTACCTAACACTTTGGGAGAAGCCTTCTCTCCCTTTTCCCTTAAAAAATGAGGATCTATGCTTTACACTCAGCAGGAAGGCCCATTTAAAAGGAAACATGTAGTTGTTTTGCTGCTGCTTTTTTGTGTTCTCAGGTGTCCAAGTTAGCCTCCTGGCCCTGCTCCTCCACTATACCACAGCAACATCCCCCACTAGGAATCCCTACTTGGGCTTTCATTGGCCATCAGCAATATCCGGTGGAGCCAGGTGGAGAGAAATGCCCCATCTTGCCCATCTTTGGGGTTTCAAGAGGTATAGCCTCTGTGCATGTACAGAATTCATGATTCAGCAAATCTATTAGAACATTGAAAGAGTTATTTCCTCTGATTAAATTACCAAAGGAAGAAAGCAGGATTGGCTTTTCTCCCCAGGGACACAAGGAAGGGGAAGGTGTATGTTTAAGAAATGAAATTTCCCAAGGGCTGAAACTCTGTTCAGCCAGTTAAAAAACCCAAATTCTCTCCGTACAGTGCTTCACATCTGGCGGGCAGGGCTTGTGTGCTTTGCTCATGATCCCTTGGATGTCCTGAGGCTGTTAGAGCAGCAGCCGTAAGTCTTGGGGCTCTGGGAGGGAAACATTGTCCTCAGAAGGCAAAGAGTAACTGAGGTTCCCTTTTCTCTCCCTTGGAGGCCCTGAACCAGGAGCTGACCAGGAGCTGGCCAGTTCAGGGCCTCCATGGGAGAGAAAAGGGGGGCCAGCACTTGTGCTCAAATGAGCTTTCGTACGCGGTCATCCTGCCCCACACTCACATTCCAAAATATCTGCATGCTCACCTATCCAAGAGGTGGTTGGTCTTGGGCTGGGGGGTCCCAGAAGGCAGAATAAGTTGAGAAGCAAAGCCCAAGAAGTTGGAGGCATCCTCTTCGCATCCACCCAAACCCAATCTAAACAGCTTTGCTCCAGAACCAGCCCCTCCCTTCAGTTCTGTTCAGTTCAGAATGTCAGTTAAGAGGGACCACTTGTATTTTCTTGATTCTTGCCTGAGGTCATAATGGGCATGCACACTGGTATCTGTTTACCTGTAAGCACACACCTTTAGTTTATCTTCTTAAAAATAAAAATAAAATACTAGTTTCTCAGTCTACCAGCTTCGCACAAAACAGCAGCCGTTTTGTGATCCATGGCAGTGAAAACCCCACGTTTTATGGCACCCCCCCCCCAAAATGAGGCTTCAGTGCCCTAACCCACAGGGTCACGATTTCTCCAAAGGTCCAATGTCATCTGATTCACTCCAAAGCAGCACCAAACACCCAGAGAATGCCCCCTGCAACATTGGGGGGGGGGGGGCTTTGAAAACACTACATGTCCCATTGTTAGAGTGGCATACGAAGGATGAACAAGTTAAATCTTTTTTTTTTTTATGAATCATTTTTATTCAATTTTTCCAATACAAAATTATACAAATCATACATCTTTTTTTATAATATCCACTCCCTTTTTGGACTTCCCTCATCCTGCCTGATACTCCTTCCACTTTAAGTTTCATACACATTTCTAAGGTCTTACTTCAATTATTCTTAAAACTAAAGCCTTGCTTTACTCCAATTCTAACATTTCTTTTTACAGAGCTTCATTTAAGCTTACAAGCGTTATTTGATTGTCACTTAATTTATGCATATATTCTTTACATTTTTCCCAATCTTCTATAAATCTTTGGTCTTGCCGGTCTCGGATCCTTTCCGTCAATCTATCAAGTTCTGCATAGTCCATCATCTTCATTCTCCATTCGTGTAGTGTAGGCAGCTCCTCTTGCTTCCATTTCTGAGCCGGATGAACAAGTTAAATCAGTGATGATAGATTGGGCAAGACATGTAGGACATAACATAATGTTTGAGGATTGGGAAAGATTGTGGAAGAAAGGGGTCAAGTTCACTGCATGTACTGTACTAAAGGAAAACATAATGAAAATGGTGTATAGATGGTATCCGGCCCCAGTTAAATTAGCAAAGATTTATCATAACTGTGATAACCATTGCTGGAAATGTAAAGAAAACGAAGGTACTTTCTATCATATGTGGTGGTCCTGCCCCAAGGTGAAAGACTTCTGGGAAAAGATTTATAATGAATTGAAAAAAATGTTGAAATATACATTTATAAAGAAACCAGAGGCCTTTCTTCTTGGAATAACAGGTTTGGAATTGCCCCCCAAAAGATGCAAAAACTTGCTCCGACCACAATGCTGTAAAGATGGTGATGAAGCAAACAACCGCTGACACCTTCAGATGGAGGATGAATGACACCTTATTTGGAGATGAGGAAATTTGTAAAAAGGCCCAAAAAACCTTGAAAGACTACTTTGAAATTAATATGAAGACTGACGTAGAAAAAAGAGTAATCTGGGATGCAAGTAAAGCTGTTATGAGAGGATTCTTGATTCAACAAAATGCAATAAAGAAGAGAAGCCAAAATGAAAAGAAAGATAAAATTTTGGAGAAGATAAAAGATGGGGAAAGGAAACTAAGATCAAAACCAAAATCGCATGAGAGTTTGAGAGAAATTAAGTTATATCAAACACAATATATGGAATTGATGAATCAAGAAATAGAATGGAAAATTAAACAAATGAGACAAAAGACTTTTGAATCAGCAGATAAATGTGGTAAATTGTTGGCTTGGCAAATAAAGAAAAGACAAAAGCTGAATACGGTAACAAATTTAGAAGTGGATGGAAAGAACATTTATAACCCTACGGAGATTAGGAACTGCTTCCAGAGATACTTTAGACAACTTTATTCACAAGGGCCGCAGAAAGATATGGACATAGAGCAATTTCTTGGAAAAAAACGGACTGAAAAAGATTTCACAAGAAAGTAAAATAATATTGAACCAGGAAATATCAGAACAAGAAATAGAAGGTGCTATTCAAAATTTGGCATTGGGCAAATCCCCAGGACCTGATGGACTGACTTCCAGATATTATAAAGTTTTGAAGGAGTGGTTATTACAACCTTTGAAGGAAGTTTGTAATGAAATTTTGGAGGGGAAAAGGGCACCAGAAACATGGAAAGAGGCTTATATTACACTTATCCCGAAGACAGAGACTGAAAAGACTCAACTTAAGAACTACCGCCCCATTTCACTACTAAATGTGGATTACAAAATTTTTGCTGACATTTTAGCAAAGAGATTGAAAATAGTTTTGATGGAGGAGATTCATAGAGATCAAGCGGGCTTTCTCCCGAGAAGACATTTGTCGGATAATGTAAGGAACATAATTGACATTTTGGAAAAGTTGGAAGTGAACATAAATACGAAAGCAGTTTTGATATTTGTGGACGCCGAGAAAGCCTTTGACAATATTTCTTGGAGTTTCATGATGAAGAACCTCCGGGGGATGGGGGTAGGCCAAGGGTTTGAAAATGGTATAGGTGCAATATATTCTGAACAAAAAGCAAAGTTGATTGTAAATAATGTGGTTACGGAAGAATTCAAGATAGAAAAAGGGACACGACAGGGATGCCCAATCTCTCCATTACTTTTTATATCAGTCCTGGAGGTTTTGCTGAATATGATTAGAAGGGACCAGTTGGTTAAAGGAGTGCAGGTCGGAGCTAAACAGTACAAATTGAGAGCATTTGCAGATGATTTGGTACTTACATTACAAGAGCCTGAGTCTAGTACGAAAAGAGTATTAGAATTAATTCAAGAATTTGGTCAAGTGGCAGGGTTTAAATTGAATAAGTCAAAAACTAAGGTATTGGAGAAAAATTTAACACTTTTGGAAAAAGAGAGGTTACAGAATGAGACAGGATTAACTGTGGTTAAGAAAGTGAAATATCTGGGGATAAATATGACAGCTAAAAATGTGAACTTATTTAAAGACAATTATGAGAAATCTTGGACAGAAGTGAAAAAAGATCTAGAAATTTGGTCAAACTTGAAACTTTCCTTGTTGGGTCGAATTGCGGTTATAAAGATGAATGTATTGCCTAGAATGTTGTTTTTGTGTCAAACATTGCAAATAGTGGACAAGATGGATTGTTTCAAGAAGTGGCAGAAAGATATTTCAAAATTTGTCTGGCAGGGCAAGAAACCCAGAATTAAATTTAAGACTTTAACTGATGCAAAAGAAAGGGGGGATTTGCCCTGCCAGATCTCAAACTGTATTATGAATCGGCAGCTTTCTGCTGGTTGAAAGATTGGCTACTTCTTGAGAACACAGATATCTTGGATCTAGAAGGTTTTAACAACATCTTTGGGTGGCATGCATATTTGTGGTATGACAAGGTTAAAGCTCATAAAGGTTTTAAAAATCATATTGCCAGGAAAGCACTATATAATGTCTGGACTAGATATAAAGATTTGTTGGAAAACAAAACTCCACGGTGGTTGTCCCCAATGGAGGCAAAAGCTGTTAAAAAGCTTAATATGGAGTCCAATATGCCGAGATATTGGGAAATTTTGGAACAAGAAGGGGATAGATGGAAACTGCAGAGTTTTGAGAAATTAAAAGATAAAGTGAGAGATTGGCTCCATTACTATCAAATAATGGAGGTTTTTAAGATGGACAGGAAAATTGGCTTCCAGGTGGAAAAATCAAAACTAGAGACAGAATTGTTAGAATCCGGTACTAAAAATTTGTCAAAAATGTATACCGTATTTTTCGCTCTATAACACGCACCAGACCATAACACGCACGTAGTTTTTAGAGGAGGAAAACAAGAAAAAAAATATTCTAAATGAAACGGTGGATGTATGATTTTTGTGGTTCATGCTGTGGCCACAGACATGGGATCTGACAGTGAGTTTGGAGTAGCCCAATGCAAAAATCCTGAGGATCCATGTGGATCCATGCTTTGTAACCACGTTTTTGCACCACTGTGACCCTAGGCAACAGTGGGTGCGTGATTTTTTTGGTGCAAGATGTAGCCATGGACATGCTATGTGATCTGATGGTGAATTTGGGGTGACCCAATGCAAAAATCCTGAGGATCCATGTGGATCCATGCTTTGTAACCACGTTTTTGCACCACTGTGGCCCCAGGCCACAGTGGGTGCGTGATTTTTTTGGTGCAGGCTGTAGCCATGGACATGCTATGTTATCTGATGGTGAATTTGGGGTGACCCAGTGCAAAGATCCTGTGGATCCATGCTTTGTAACCACGTTTTTGCACCATTGCAGCCCCAGGCAACAGTGGGTGCGTGCTTTTTTTTGGTACAGACTGTAGCCATGGACATGTAATGTGATCTGATGGTGAATTTGGGGTGACCCAATGCAAAAATCCTGAGGATCCATGTGGATCCGTGCTTTGTCACCACGTTTTAAATGGGGAGGGAAGGAAAAACACAGAAGGGACAAGAAGCACATGAGGGGTGTGCGGAGAAGCAGCTGGCTAAGAATGCAGGGGAGGAGTTTAACGGGGTGGGGGGGAGGAAAGGAAGGCAAAAGTCCCCCCCCCCCCAAGCCAGCCCTCTCTCTCTCTCTCCCACCTGTATGTTTTTCGGCTGCCTGCAAGTCCCTAGAGCACGGAGAGGAGGAGGTGGTGGGCTGGAGCCTGCACGCAGTGTGACTAGGAAAGAATTAGAAGGAAGGACTCGATCCTTTCCTTAACCCTCTGCTTGCCAGGAGGGCAGGGGATTCCCTGCTCTTTGTTGAGTTTGAGCAAACGCAGCAACAGAAGCCGGTGGGCAGTAAGACCCTGAGGCAGAATGCAGGAAAGTAGCAGCTTTCGCCTTCCCTCCGCCCGCCCGCCCGATCTGATTTTTGCCTAATTTTTGCCTATTTTTGCCCCGGCGAGTCAGCTCCAGGGGCCACACATTCGCTCAATAACACGCACAGACATTTCCCCATACTTTTTAGGAGAAAAAATCTGCGTGTTATAGAGCGAAATTTACGGTAACTTGCTGTTGAAATGGAATACACAAGATGAAACGGTTAAATCAGCAATGATTAAGTGGGCACAGGATATTGGTCATAACATTATGTTTGCTGACTGGGAAAAGTTGTGCACCACCGGGATGAAATTTACGGCATGTAATGCCCTCAGAGAAAACATTATGAAAATGATTTATAGGTGGTACATGACCCCAGTCAAGCTTGCGAAAATTTATCATTTGCCTGATAACAAATGCTGGAAATGTGGAGAAAAGGAAGGTACATTTTTCCACCTCTGGTGGACGTGCCCAAAGATTAAGGCGTTCTGGGAAATGATTTATAATGAATTGAAAAAGGTATTTAAATATAATTTCCTGAAGAAACCTGAGGCCTTTCTCTTGGGTATTGTCGGCCAAGGGGTGTCAAAGAAGGACAGAACATTTTTTATGTATGCTACAACTGCGGCAAGAATACTTATTGTAAAGTACTGGAAGACACAAGATCTACCCACCTTGGAAGAATGGCAGATGAAGGTGATAGACTACATGGGACTGGCAGAGATGACGAGCAGAATCCGAAACCAGGGAAGGGAAACAGCGGAGGAAGATTGGAAAGATTTTAAGGACTATCTAAAGAAATATTGTAAAATCAATGAATGTTAGAATGACGCTGGATTAGAAAATATGTGGTTATTAGCGGCAATGGATAAGCTTAAAAGAAAAAGAAAGGTTAAAATTTAAGTGAAAAATAAGGGAAGGATTTGCTGAAGAATAATTTAGAAATTGGAATACAGGAAGGGGAGGTAAGAGGAAGTCGGGGAAGTAAGGTATAAGAAAAGAAGGGCTGAAATTATATTTGTTTTTTATATGTTTTTTGTATGTTATTTTTACTGTATTGTTTTGTTTTTTGTTGTTATAAAATTTCGGAAACTTTAATAAAAATTTATATATATATATATATATATATATATATATATATATATAAAAGATATCAAATTATACACTGGGCAACAATTTTTTACCTTTTGAATGTTGTCTAGATTTCTACAATTGATTTAGGGTCTTTTTGCACTGCTGAATCAGGAAATGGCATCCGTTTCTCTCCATCAGGTCAGGTTGTTGTGCTATGTTGATTTGTAAAAAATCAGATCTTGTGACAAAATCAATTACATTTTTGTGGCATTATCAGCTGATTTTTGTCAACACATATCATCCTAAATATGTTTTTAAGAGAAAATAATGTTTTTCCAAGAACATATATTGATTACCTGATAGAAACATCGATTACTGTAAACTGAATGCTGGGCATTGATAAAGGTAAGTACACATAAATTGCATGTTGCTTCACCATTTTTCAAACTTCAGGGCTTGAACTTCCGTTTCTTGGAACTCCTGGAATGCTCAGCGGCAGGGAGGTCTCTCTTCAGAGTCCAACAGTAGTCAGCCATCATGACTGTGTCCCAGCGACCCTGATACCTGGTCTCCATCTCTTTCATGTCCTGATGGAATCTCTCCCCCTGCTCGTCACTCATTGAACCCAGGTTCTCAGGAAACCGGTCCATATGTGAAAATAGGTAGTGCATCTTGACGCTCATGTTGCAGCCCAGGTTTCTGAAAGCAGTCAGCATGTTGTTGACAAGTTCTGCATAGTTTCTGACCTTATTGTTGCTTAGAAAGTTCTTCATTACCAGAACAAATGCCTTCCACGCTTCCAGTTCCATTTCCTTCATTGAGTTTCTGACCTCTGGATCTCTGATGAGCTGACGGATCTGAGGACCGTCAAAGATGCCAGCTTTCAACTTCTCCATGGTCAATCCTGCCACAAGTGAAGCAGTCACCATCCTTGTCCAGAGCCTTTTGTGAACTGCTTGATTAAGCCGAGCTTGATGTGCAGCGGTGGGAAGAGTATTCTGTCTCTGTCCACTAGAGGGTCGTTGATGACGTTCCTTTCTTTGCAAGGCACCAATTCCTCCCGCACAGGCCAGTCCTTCTTCGTGTAATGCTGAGCACGGTCCCTACTATCCCACATGCACAGAAAACATGGGTACTTGTTGAAGTCAGACTGTTGTCCCAACAAAAAGTTCACCATCTTCAGGCCAACACAAATAAACCACTTATGCTGAGCATAACCAATTTTCTCCAGCACATACTTCACTGCTTCATAGTTCTCCTTCAGTGTAGTCGAATGAGCCAGGGGTATAGAGGCAAACTGGTTGCCGTTGTGTAGCAGAACACATTTCAGTGATCGCTTGCTGCTGTCAATGAACAGTCTCCAATCTTTGGGTTTGTACTGTGGCACTCCAAGCTTGAGCAGAAGCTGCGCAATATCTGCACAGTACACCAAGTCCTTCTCTTCTGAGAAAAAACGGAGGTACTCTTGATGCCTGTTGCGGAAGAAGCTGATGTCAGAGAGGAGTTTTCCCCCCTTCAATCTGGATGCCAACAGTTCGGCAGAGTCCTTTGACAAGCTGAGGTCGCGAACTAGATCATTCAACTCCTTTTGGGAAAATGGATGTGGAGCATCATCTTCAAGAACCACTTCTTCTTCATGTCCTTCAGCACTGGAGGCATCTTCGTCACTAATGTCAGGAAGTTCTCCGAAGACAGGCACTGGAATTTCATCACAATGGGGCAGGACTCTTGAGGAGGAGGAGAAAGGGGAGGGAACTGGGAGGGGAATATATGCTCTGCGCAAATGGCTGTGAACTCATGCTTGTTTTGTGAATCTATCACACTTGCTCCTTCTGCCACCCCGGATGGCAGAATAAAGCTTTTCTCTGAAACTATTCCTTGAGTGTCTGTTGACTCCCATTTCCCCGTCCCGGGCGCAAAGCTCTTCTCACCCGAGGCTAAAAAGGCTACAAGCAGAGTCTGTAACCTGAAGTGTATGTTAACCCAAGGTACCACTGTATCATTGAATTTGTCCATGGCAAGTCTGCGTTTATCTGCAGGTTGTTCATATGTGGTGAGTTTGTAGAAATCTTCAATCCAATCATAGAAGGGAGACGCATTTTTATTTTTCCAGCTCACCAGTATCAGTCTTTTTACTGTGGTAAGGGCACAGAGAGTCCGCTTGTATTGCCCCTTTGTCAGGTTCCATGTGCTGGGTGTATAATTCGAAAGGATATTTTGCTCGGTAAAGGTACATTTGGCCTCAGCGATGGGAGTCCAGCAAGGAATCATTTAGCCAGTGCAATGGAGGAGGAAGAGGTTGAAAATGGGAGTCCAGCAAGGAATCATTTAGCCAGTGCAATGGAGGAGGAAGAGGTTGAAAATGCGAGACTTACTGGCACCTGTAGCAGCAGCAGCAGCAGCAGCTGGAGCATGGCTTGCAGTGCCACCTGGTGGCCCACCTCGGAACGTCCATGCCCATCCCAGATTTAAAGCTTTAGGCATGTGTTTTACACACACACACACACACACACACACACACACACACACACACAAATAATAATTCACAAGCAGGAAATATCCCAAACAGCTCTTCCCCTGAAATATACTCGGAGTCGAGAGTGGATTTCATGCTCTATATTCAGCTCATAGCAGTGAGGAATGAAAGTTCCCCCACAATATCTGCTTTATATACATTATTTACACAATGGGCTGCACGTGATTGGCTAATTCTGGGATTCTCCTGTAGGCCAATCAGGTTGTGGATTCACTTCCACCTGGAGCTGGATTGGGTGGCTCCTGCGGACCAATCAGACTGCTGCATGTTGGATCCTATTGTTCTAGGACCAATCAGACTGTACCATTTTGGATCCTATTCAACTCAGTACATAACATCCCCACAAACCACCCCCAAATTCCCCAGCATAGGAATAGTGTGAGTGGAGGCTGGGTGCACCACATTGGAGACCCCAGGCGGAGTAGTAGGGGAATCTCATCCTTTACTTCCACACAAGGGTGACAGGCCAAATCATCTGTCAGGATAGATATGGTGGCCACGATTTTGCTGAAAACCCGATGTCTTAGGATTCACAACAAAGCAACGGCAAACACCTGCTAAAGACCCCCTGAAATGTTTGGCAGTGAAAACCCCACATTTCATGGCACCCCAAAAAATGAGCCTTTGGCGCCCTAACTCACGGGATCCCAATTTCTCCAAAAGTCAGACGTTGTCCAATTCACTCCAAAGCGGCGCCAAACACCCAGACAATGCCCCCTGCAAGGTTTGGGGGTGAAAACACTACGTTTCACATCGCCCCACAAAATGAGCCCTCGACGCCGTAACCCACATGGTTGTCAGGGGCTGGACTGAGGAGGAATGGTGGGAGCCCCCCCCCCCCCACTCTCGAGGACCTGCTCCACAACTCCAATTTATAAAGATTATAATCCAAGTTAACGAGATCTTCTTGCGATTAGAGGTCAAGAGATATGTAAAAGTCAGTGCTTTATATGATTCAGCCACATGGTGGAGCAATACACAAAGATTAAAGAAGCCATGATAGGCAGCTCTGAAAAGCTGGGATGGTTTGTGTCTTCAAAGGCATGGCAGTGTGGCTTGAAATTAATGACTTGTAACACCTCACAGTCATAATAATAATAATAATAATAATAATAATAATAATAATAATAATAATAATTTATTATTTATACCCAGCCACTCTGGGCGGCTTCCAACAAAATATTAAAATAAAATAGTAAGTCAAACTTTCAAAGCTTCCCAGAACAGGGCTGCCTTCAGATGTCTTCTAAATGTCAGGTAGCTGTTTCTCTCTTTGACATCTGGTGGGAGGGGGTTCCACAGGGCAGGCACCACTACCCTGTAACTTGGCTTCTCGTAGGGAGGGAACCGCCAAAAGGCCCTCAGCGCTGGACCTCAGTGTCCAGGCAGAATGATGGGGGTGGAGGCGCTCCTTCAGGTATACTGGGCCTTTGAGGCCGTTTAGGGCTTTAAAGGTCAGCACCAACACTTTGAATTGTGCCCGGAAACATACTGAGAGCCAATGTAGGTCTTGGGGGCCACTCCCAGTCACCAGTCTAGCTGCCGCATTCTGGATTAGTTGTAGTTTCCGGGTCACCTTCAAAGGTAGCCCCACGTAGAGCGCATTGCAGTAGTCCAAGCGGGAGATAACCAGAGCATGCACCACTCTGGCGAGGCAATCCGCAGGTAGATAGGGTCTCAGTCTGCGTACTAGATGAAGCTGGTCAACAGCTGCCCTGGACACAGAATTGACCTGCGCCTCCATGGACACCATGAACTGAAAGGTCCCGGGGGCGTTACCCTGAGCCTCAGCCACAAGGAATGTGCAGCAGCAGAAAATGGTAACGCTGTTCTAGATTGCATCTATGGAAGTCCAGTGTCCTGATGAAATGAAGTCCAAGTCCTACTCTCTCCTACCTTGGTCAGGCCACACCTGGAGTCCTGTGTCCAGTTCTGGGCACCATCATTTAAGAAGGATGTTGACAAGCTGGAATGTGTGCAGAGGAGGGCAACCAAGCCAACCAAGGGTCTGGAAACTAAGATTGAAGAGAAACACTTTAAGGAGCTGGGTAGGTTTGGCCTGGAAAAGAGGAAACTGAGAGGAGATCTGACAGCCATCTTCCAATATCTTAAGGGCTGTCACATGGAAGAGGGAACAAGCTTGTTTTCTCCTGCTCTAGATGGTAGGACTCGAACCCATGGATTCAAGTTATAAGAAAGTAGATTCCAACTAAACATTCATAAAAACTTTCTGACAGTAAGGGCTGTTTGGCATTGGAACAGATTCCCATGAGAGGTGGTGGACTCTCCTTCCTTGGAGGTTACTAAGCAGAGGTTGGATGGCCGTCTGCCATGGATGCTTTTGCTGAGATTGCTGCATCACAGGGGGTTGGACTAGATGACCCTTGGTGTCCCTTCCAGCTATAAGTTTCTATGATTCTATGAAATTGATCTGGATTAATGACAGCCATCCACCAGTTTCATATGCAAAACTGCTTCCCACCCCACCCCCTTACTGATTAATATATATAAAAAATACATTAAAGTAGACAAATAATAACTTACAAAAAGGATCAATAAACGTGTCACCTTTATTATATAAACTGTTATCATAATCACATGTCAAAATTTCTTTTGTGAATGAAATAAAATGGTTTCAATCAGTTTTTAATAACCAACAATCAAATGTAGTGCTTGGGGTACAGCTTAGATCAATTCCCCCGATGTTCAGTGTCCAGGGGTTCAGTGCCTGGCACCCAGAAACTCATGGCAAAGGGGAGTCTGGCACCAAGTAACTCATAACATTTCACTTCCTTGCAAGCTAAGGAAAGCTGTTGATTGGCAGAAGACACTGGGCAGAAACAGAAAGAAACAGGGGGATGAGGGGGTCTAAGGGTGAAGTCCTGCTCCTGTCCATCCTAATACTGGACAGATTATTACAGGATGTTGAGAAGGGTCATTTTTTACTATGAATTGAGAAACAGCAGCCATAGTCTAGGCCAGGAGTGTTTTTCCTTGGTGACACCGCCATGTTGAAAAGTGTGTGTTTGCAAGGTGTTTCCTGTCCTGTCCAGAAATGCACCGTGCTGGATGAAGCCAGCTCTAGATCCTTCCTAAATAAATAAAATAAAAACCCACGGGAATATATATTTGAAAAATTAATGTTAAGGGGAACAATTCACATTGTTAAGCAAGGTAGCTAAAGCAACAGGGTCAGGGCCTCCATTGTGACACGTCCCCCTGCGGAGTGACTTGGCTGAGGACTTTGGGAAGAGCAACTATTTGAGGATAGTTCAGGAGAAAGGAGGTGGTTTGTGAGAAGTAATGATGTTTTCCGGCAAAATAAAGATTTCTTCTTCTTGAGTGTAAGTAGGATGTCTAATTCTTTCTGCATTCTGCTTCTTTTGCTCTCCCTCAAGATTTAGAAACATAGGGCAGTAAGGCAGATCTGGAAAAAGCCTAGGTAAAGGTACAGGTACCCCTGACCGTTAGGTCCAGTCGCGGACGACTCTAGGGTTGCGCGCTCATCTCGCTCTATAGGCTGAGGGAGCCGGCGTACAGCTTCCGGGTCATGTGGCCAGGATGACGAAGCCGCTTCTGGCAAAAGCAGAGCAGTGCACGGAAAGGCTGTTTACCTTCCCGACAGAACGTCACCTACCGTATTTTTCGCTCTATAGGACGCACTGGACCATAAGACGCACCGGATCATAGGAGGGGGAGAACAGGGGGGGGGGATTCTCTCCCTCTCTGCTCAGTGTCCCTTCAGGGAAGCGGCAGGAGAAACGGAGCCCCTTCCATTTCTCTCTCCCGCTTCACTGAAGGGGCGCTGCGCAGAGAGGGAAAACTGTGCAGCGCCTCTCCAGCGAAGCGTAGCCTGGAGAGCGAGAGGGATCGGTGTGCACTGCCCCCTCTCGCTCTCCAGGCTTCAGGCGGCTATCCGCAAGCCTTCTGAGTGCAGCGGGAACTCCTGCTGCTCTTGGAAGGCTTGCGGATAGCTGCCTGAAGCCCCCAGAGCGCAGCCTTTGAAGCCTCCACAGAGCAGCGGGGTGAAGGCACCCCGCTGCCCTGCGGAGGCTTTGTGCAGCCATCCCCAAGCTAGAATAGTGAGATGGAGCGCCGCGCAGTGCTCCGCCTCACTGTTCTGGCTTCGGGGACGGCCTTTGAAGCCTCCGCAGGGCGGCAGGGTGCCTTCACCCCACTGCCCTGCGGAGGCTTTGCGCAGCTAACCCCAAGCTAGAACAGTGAGACAGAGCGCTCCGCAGCGCTCCTTCTCCCTGCTCTGGCTTTGGGCTTAGCTGCGCAGCCTGCATTCACTCCATAGGACGCACACACATTTCCCCTTAATTGATTTTTTTAAAATAAAATAATTTTTATTAGCAAACCAATCAAATCACATTAGTTCCAAATTACAAAACCGAATTTTAAATTTTGGTTGGGGGTACCCATGCTTCGAGCTCATAAAGGGATTCAATCATCTCTTATTTCTGCTGCTTTGATCATTTCCCCTTAATTTTGGGAGGGGAAAAAGTGCGTCCTATAGAGTGAAAAATACGGCTTTTATCTACTTCCACTTTCGAACTGCTAGGTGACTTCAGGCGGCTATCCGCAAGCCTTCGAAGTACAGCGGGAACTCCTGCTGCGCTCCGAAAGCTTGCGGATAGCTGCCTGAAGCCAACGGAGTGCAGCCTTTGAAGCCTCTGCAGAGCAGCGGGGTGAAGGCACCCCGCTGTCCTGCGGAGGCTTTGTGCAGCCATCCCCATGCTAGAACAGTGAGACGGAGCGCTGCGCAGTGCTCCGCCTCACTGTTCTGGCTTCGGGGACGGCCTTTGAAGCCTTCGCAGGGCAGCAGGGGGCCTTCACCCTGCTGCCTTGCGGAGGCTTTGCGCAGCTAACCCCAAGCTAGAACAGCGAGACGGAGCGCTGCGCAGCGCTCCTTCTCCCTGTTCTGGCTTTGGGCTTAGCTGCGCAGCCTGCATTCACTCCATAGGGCGCACACAAATTTCCCCTTAATTTTTGTTTTTTTTATAAAATAATTTTTATTAGCAAACCAATCAAATCACATTAGTTCCAAATTACAAACCCGAATTTTAAATTTTGGTTGGGGGTACCCATGCTTCGAGCTCAGAAAGGGATCCAATCATCTCTTATTTCTGCTGCTTTGATCATTTCCCCTTAATTTTTGGAGGGGGGAAATTGTGTCCTATAGAGCGAAAAATACGGTATTTATCTACTTCCACTTTGTGCTTTCGAACTGCTAGGTTGACAGGTGCTGGGACCGAGCAGCGGGAGCTCAACCCGTCGCGGGGATTCGAACTGCCGACCTTCTGATCAGCAAGCCCTAAGCTCTGTGGCCACCCGTGTCCCTACGGAAAAAGCCTATCGCAGACCAAATCCCCCTCCCAAACCTGGTATGTAAGGGCTTCCGATTTTTCCGCCCTCTGTTGTGGATGTGCTTCACGGGTTCTCCGTGCCTAGCAGCTGTTAGAGGGTACTTTGGGGGGCTTCCGGGTTAGCGCGATCGGGTAATGGTGGATTCCCTCCGAGCTCCGGAGGGAATCGTCTCCATCGAGGACGGGTCCTGCCGCGGCGACGACGCGGGGACCCTTAGAAACCGCAGGCGCTGAAGCCTGCGGACTGGAGACTCAGCGGGCGCCTTCAAGCGCCCCCGACTCACGAGGAGCCTTTTTAACGGCTGCGGAGAGGGTACGGGGGTGGCGTGGCACTGTGAGTCGACTGCTACCTCGGTGGAGTGAAGCCGCGAGCCATGACCGGAGAGCGCTGACTTCCTTCCTTGAAATTTGGACTTGAAAAGAAGCAACCCGTGAGTAAAACAGAATTTGGACTTAAGAAATTTACCTTTTTGAATTAGATACGACCGGGGGATGTGTTAAAAGGAAGTCCGCACCCCCTTCTATTACAGACGATTTAAAGCAAAAACCGAATAACTAAGGTGGAATGATTGTTTTCCTCTTTGTGAGATAAAGGACATTAACTCCAAGATTGACATTAAAAGTTATACATTTTGAGTCGGAAAAAAGAATTTTTTGAAGTCTTTGTGTAGCCCTCCCGGACCCGGGAGCGTCCCGTGAATGAGAGCTGTTGGAGAGAAGCAGGGAGTTTGACAGCTGTCAAAGGGCTGTCAAACGAACCGTTAGAAAATTTGTTATAACTTGTATCTGCGGACTAATTTTGTTACATTTGAGTATAAGTTGGTGGAAACAAAGAAGGAATAAATAACAAAGTAAAAGACTGTTGGAGAAGGACTACTAAGTATCCAGAATCCCTCTAGGGGGAATTCTGAGACATTACAATGGCTGCAGATGGAAAATTACAGGCGGAGATTGAAAGGATGTTCTTTCTCGTGGGAATATTACAAGACCGGAGCACAGTTATGGCTACGAAACTATCGACCTTGAATCCTAAAATAAGCAATACTGCCGACTGTGTGGAGGACTTGTTGGAAAAAAATCCTGCAGCTGAATTGGAAGAGACATCTTTGGAACCAGAAGAGAGGGAAGAAGGAGTGGAAAAAATACAGGCAGAAAGTACCAACCAGAAATTTACATCTGTGGAATATAAAGAAGAAGATTTATGGATTATGAATTTGCTTGAGATGGGAGAGGGAGCCCCTGGAATATCTGAAATATTTGGACTCAAAAGAAACAAGAAATACGATTGGGGCCTCTCTCTTGGATGTGGAAAGCAGGTTGGAAGGTACCTCGATTTTATTGTGCCAGAGCTCCTTCGTGACCTGATGATCAACATAAATAACTACCAACAAACCCAGTGGAGAGAGATGGACAGAGACTTGAGGGCCTCGGCTGTGAGAAATCCAGGCTAGAAATTGTCTTTTTGTGGACATTCCTTTTGGAAGGGGACTGAAACTGGGGAAGGGGGGGGTGAGGGCAGAATCTTAAAATTTTTTAATGATCTGTGTGTTTAGATAATAGAAATAACTTTGAATGAAAAAATGGGAAATCTGTTGGGGGGGAAAGGGGTCGACCTTAGAAAAAGGTAAAAGAATTAGAAGAAATTGGCATAAGATAAAAATGATTTAATCAAGAATGAAGTTAAGAAGAAGAAGAACAATAAGTTTGTAAGGATGAGAGATAAGGACTTGCTGAACCAACTTTTGGAATAGGGATGTAAGAGGGGTGGGGTGGGGGGAAGTCAGGGGAAGTAGTTAATGAGGCAAGGATATGAAATTTTACATGTTTTGTCATTGTTTTTGTATGTTTGTTTTGTCTATAAAAATTTGGAAATTCAATAAAAATTTATTAAAAAGACATTGTCCGGCAGCGTCAAAAAAGGAACCCTTCGAAGCCCACGTCCTAACCAGGAGGTGAGTCGACAGAGAGTACCTAGACGCAAGGACATGAGCAATCCTCAGCAGCAAGCCTCAAAGTCCCAAACGGTAAGAATGGCAGCTAACAAGGAGAGCTTGAGGAGAAGAGGGTCTGTGAGACTTATTTATACAAACTGAACTGAACTGCTCAGAAACAGACCCGAAAGGCTAGCACATAAAGAGTAAAGAACGGGAGATTTTATCTTAAACATATTGGAAATCTTTCTCATGATATGTAACCATAAGCAAAGATTTCTCTAACAAGTACCAGTAAGAAAAGGAAGACAGATTCAAATTTCACTCTGCAGCAGCAGTAGTAGCCCATTAAAAGAAGCGGAATTCAAAGGACTTAACTTGTTTTTTACTTTGAAGTGGTGTGAGCCCAGCGAAAGAGACTGAGTTAAAAGACTTGGATTGCCAGCGCTGTTTGTGGTAAAAGAGTGGAAGTTACTGGGAAACAAAGGTAAAAGAGAAGGCAACACTTTTAATATTGAACTTATATTAAACACTAACCTATAAAGATGGCAAAGATGGTGTAGTGTGGTCTAGGAGAAACAGCTGGACTAATTGGAGAATCAAGAAAAGAAAAGCGCCGAAAGGAGGGGCGGAACTGGACCAAAGAGGAGAGGGACTATAAAATTAAAGATGAGCATATTTAGTTTGAGGAGGTAGTTTGTGAGAAAGGAAATACGTTTTCTGGTGTAATGAAGAGACTTTCTTCATATAAAGTATAAGTAGGATTCCTAATTCCTTCTGCATTCTGTTTCTTTTACTATCCCTCAAGATTCAGAAACGTAGGGAACCATGTCATGGTTAAATTAGTTTATAAAGATTGGCTGCGTGAGCTGCTGGTCTCCTGCTGTCACGTGCCAAAGATCCATCCCCTGGTCTGTGAGGAGGAGGAGGAGGAAGAGATATTGGAAGAGAAATGGGAGGATGAAGTGATGGTTATGAAGATCAGAAGGAATCTTTAGTGAAGGTGAAAATAATTTATGTAAGACCAAGTGACCAGGGGATGGATGCCACTGATACCAATTTAGATGGGGAGTGTTGATCTTTGTTCATCAGGAACAGGGAGGCCAGAGAAAATCCCGCTCGCTGGGGAGCGGGGAGGCAGCTCCCTCATTCAAGAAGAATTCAGGGATGGGATGAGGACTTTGGGATGAGAAACTATTTGAGGATAGTTCAGACGAGAGGAGGAAGATTTTGAGGAAGCAAACATGTTTTTTAGCGCAACGAATTGACTTTCTTCATCTAAAGCGTAAGTAGAATGCCTAAATCACTGTGCTACATGAAAAGGAAGAGGTATCGAACTTTTTAAAATAAACTAAACAAAACTGCTTAACCCACTAAAATATATATTTTTAAAAATGAATATTAAAGGGAGCCATGTCCCTTGTAAAGCCAGGTAGCTAAAGTGACGGTGTCATGTCCTCCATTGTGACACGTTCTCCGGCTGACTGACTTGGCTGACAACTTTGGGAAGAGCAACTATTTGAGGATAGTTCAAAGAAAATAGGTTGTTGGTGTGAATTGTGTTTTCTGAAAAATGAAAATTTATTCATCTCGTGTATACGTAGGATCTCTTATTCTTCCTGCATTTTGCTTCATTTGCTATCCCTCAAGATTCAGATATATAAGGAACCATATCATGGTTAGATTAATTTTTAAAGATTGACCTCAGGACCCTCTTAGATCCTTTGAGGGAAATGGCTTGCCTTCTCCCTTGCAGGCATCACCACAAGAAAGGGATCTCCCAGTTCTGGAGGGTCTCTTGACAAGATGCCCTCCTCTCTGGTTTCAGCTGCTTGCTGCAATCGCCATGAGAGGTTTCTGAAAGTAGGTTTATCTGCCAGATAAAGAGTATCAAGGAAGCATCTAGAACCCATTTCCTGACTATTTTCCCTCTTCTTCCCTAGATTCTGCAGTCTGAGAAGGCTGGGTGAGCTGCTGGTCTCCTGCTGTCGTGCCACAAAAATCCATCCCCTGGTCTGTGAGGAGGAGGACACAGTGAGTGTAATGAAGGATGGAAAGGAAAGAAGGGTAAAGGTGAGAACGAGCTACGATCTACGTAAGGCCAAGGGACCAGAGGATGGATACCACAGATGCTACTACCAATGGTGAGTGTTGATCTTTGTTCAGGAGGAACAGGGAGGCCAGAGAGAATCTGGATCACTGAGGGTGGGGGGAGGCAGCTCCCTCATTCAAGAAGAGTTCAGGGATGGGATGAGGAAGGGAGGAAGGGAGAATAACGCAAGCCACCTGGAGATCCTTGCAGGAAAGATGGGTCATCAATGTAATAATTAATGAAAAAATTAAGAATCTTTTCTCTTCATTTCTCTTCAGGCAGTGAGGCCAGCAGCTCCAGTACAGCTCTACCCCGCTCCAAGACCCAGTTCTCCCTTCGCCCCAAACCCAAGTATCTAAATAAATAAATAATAGGGATGCGGGTGGCGCTGTGGGTTAAACCACAGAGCCTAGGACTTGCCTATCAGAAGGTCGGCGGTTCGAATCCCCACGACGGAGTGAACTCCCGTTGCTCGGTCCCTGCTCCTGCCAACCTAGCAGTTCGAAAGCACGTCAAAGGGCAAGTAGATAAATAGGTACCGCTACGGCGGGAAGGTAAAGGGCGTTTCCGTGCGCTGCTCTGGTTCAGAAGCAGCTTAGTCATGCTGGCCACATGACCCGGAAGCTGTTCATGACCGGTCCGCCAATAAAGCGAGATGAGCGCTGCAACCCCAGAGTCGGCCACGACTGGACCTAATGGTCAGGAGTCCCTTTACCTTGATATATTTCAAAAACACTGAGTCTCCAGTGTGGTCTCTCGTCACAAGGAAACAGACTTTATAAAGAGGCAACCTTTCAAACTTCTTATAAATGGAAACTGGGGAAAGCCCCCTCCAAAAGAATAGACTGTGCCCAGTGACTAGCTGATCCACATGCCTGTTCACTTGACGCTCTAGATGCCTACTCAGTTGTTCTCCAAGGCTGTTGAAAGAGAGAATGGCCAGTGTGGCAGGCTGTGCGAGCTGCTGGCCTCCTGCTGTCGTGCCCCTAAAATCCACCCCCTGGTCTCCGAGGAGGAGGAGGAAGAGATATTGGAAGAGAAACGGAATGAGGAAGTAAATATAATTAAAGAAAGGGAGAATAGCGTAAGCCACCTGGAGATCCTTGAAGGAAAGATGGGTTGTCAACATAATAATCAATGGAAAGATTAAAAATATTTTCTCTTCTTCTCTCTTCCGGGCAGCGACAGCAGTGAGGCCAGCAACTCCAGCACAGATCTCCCTCCCCACCAAGACCCAGTCCCCCCCTTCCCCACAAACCCAAATAGAAAAATAAAATAAAAATCATCATCACCATTATTATTCTAATCATGTTCCTTTACAAACATGCTATTCTGTGATCATCCTTTTATCCTAGGCGGTGCTTTTTCCTACGTTTGTGAGCATGAGTGGAAATCCTGAGTCTCGCTGCAGGAGTCGACAGTTTGGCTCCTTCCCTTGTTGTTGCTCCTAGATGGAAGTGCGCATGTGCGAAGACAAGACAGAGACTTCCAAACTGGATCAATAAACGTGTCACCCGTTGTCTGAAAACCACTGTCCTAATCACATGCCAGTTTGTCTTTTGTGAATGAAATAAAATTCTTTCAAATAGTTTTTTAATGTTGGCATTTGTCTGTCTTGAGAAGCAATGGAGTGCGCCTCCGGGGGTGAGGTCAAAAGTCAAGCAACAGTGTCAGCAGTCCCAAAGTGACCTCTCCAGGGAGCAAGACTGGACAGTGTGTCTGGAGGTCCTGGGCTTCCCAGATGACAAGACTCCCTGTCTTGGCCTTGCAGATGTGTCTCCAAGGAAAGCAGAGTTAGGCACCAGTTGGGCTGCAGGAGATGTCAGAAGGGGTTGTAAACGGCGCCATCCAACCGCCTGAGGGACTCCACTCCAGATTTGTGTAGGCTTTACTCCTTAGCCTTTTCAGCTCCCAAAGATATCCCACAAGGCAAATTAGGATCAGAGTTTTCCTTCTCTTTGATGGGCTATCTTTATAGGTGGATGAGCCCCATCTGCCCCTCACTTCCCTCCACAGCATTGCAGAAACCACCTTCTTGACCACTGGGCCCACGCTTGGTCTTGTCCGCTCAATCTGCTGGAGCCTGTCTTTGCAAACAGGGGAAGTTCCTGAGCATTTGAGACTCCTTGGCTGCTCTCACCTGGTTTAGGTGGTCAGTCAAACCGTTCCCAGGATGTGGCCTCTGTCACATGCTGACCGTTTCTAGGAGCAAGAGAACAAACTTTTTATTAAAGAATGGAAATGGTTTAATGAATAGTTACACTCTGTAAACAGATAAGAACATTGGCAGGATTATTGGAATAACCTGCAGTTTAATAAGATTATATATTTAAAGCAGATGCATAAATGAAGAAATTGAGGTAATTTGGATATGCATAAGATATGAAGAATCAATTTAAAGAACTGCAGAAAGAGGGGGAAGTCAAGTTTTAAAATGTTAAAATGACTGCAAAATTATTGAAATGTATAAACTTGAAAAGAGCATGCAAGATCTCTCCCAAATCTCAATACATATTTTGCTCTCCTACACATCTTGCAAGACTTCAATGAGATCTCACAAGATCTTGCAGAAAATCTCCAATCTGTTTACCTGCAAGCACACACCTTTAATTTTTTTTTCTTATTTAGTACAAATTTCTCAATCTAACAGACTTGCACATAGGATTCTGTATCACATGAAACGGCACATTTGTTTTGCTCTATTGTTACATTATTTGTGGCCTTCTAACACTTTGGGAAGGGACGCGGGTGGCGCTGTGGGTAAAACCTCAGTGCCTAGGACTTGCCGATCGCATGGTCGGCGGTTCGAATCCCCGCGGTGGGGTGCGCTCCCGTCGTTCAGTCCCAGCGCCTGCCAACCTAGCAGTTCGAAAGCACCCCCGGGTGCAAGTAGATAAATAGGGACCGCTTACCAGCGGGAAGGTAAACGGCGTTCCGTGTGCTGCGCTGGCTCGCCAGATGCAGCTTGTCATGCTGGCAACGTGACCCGGAAGTGTCTGCGGACAGCGCTGGCTCCCGGCCTATAGAGTGAGATGATCGCACAACCCTAGAGTCTGGCAAGACTGGCCCGTACGGGCAGGGGTACCTTTACCTTTACCTAACACTTTGGGAGAAGCCTTCTCTCCCTTTTCCCTTAAAAAATGAGGATCTATGCTTTACACTCAGCAGGAAGGCCCATTTAAAAGGAAACATGTAGTTGTTTTGCTGCTGCTTTTTTGTGTTCTCAGGTGTCCAAGTTAGCCTCCTGGCCCTGCTCCTCCACTATACCACAGCAACATCCCCCACTAGGAATCCCTACTTGGGCTTTCATTGGCCATCAGCAATATCCGGTGGAGCCAGGTGGAGAGAAATGCCCCATCTTGCCCATCTTTGGGGTTTCAAGAGGTATAGCCTCTGTGCATGTACAGAATTCATGATTCAGCAAATCTATTAGACCATTGAAAGAGTTATTTCCTCTGATTAAATTACCAAAGGAAGAAAGCAGGATTGGCTTTTCTCCCCAGGGACACAAGGAAGGGGAAGGTGTATGTTTAAGAAATGAAATTTCCCAAGGGCTGAAACTCTGTTCAGCCAGTTAAAAAACCCAAATTCTCTCCGTACAGTGCTTCACATCTGGCGGGCAGGGCTTGTGTGCTTTGCTCATGATCCCTTGGATGTCCTGAGGCTGTTAGAGCAGCAGCCGTAAGTCTTGGGGCTCTGGGAGGGAAACATTGTCCTCAGAAGGCAAAGAGTAACTGAGGTTCCCTTTTCTCTCCCTTGGAGGCCCTGAACCAGGAGCTGGCCAGGAGCTGGCCAGTTCAGGGCCTCCATGGGAGAGAAAAGGGGGGCCAGCACTTGTGCTCAAATGAGCTTTCGTACGCGGTCATCCTGCCCCACACTCACATTCCAAAATATCTGCATGCTCACCTATCCAGGAGGTGGTTGGTCTTGGGCTGGGGGGTCCCAGAAGGCAGAATAAGTTGAGAAGCAAAGCCCAAGAAGTTGGAGGCATCCTCTTCGCATCCACCCAAACCCAATCTAAACAGCTTTGCTCCAGAACCAGCCCCTCCCTTCAGTTCTGTTCAGTTCAGAATGTCAGTTAAGAGGGACCACTTGTATTTTCTTGATTCTTGCCTGAGGTCATAATGGGCATGCACACTGGTATCTGTTTACCTGTAAGCACACACCTTTAGTTTATCTTCTTAAAAATAAAAATAAAATACTAGTTTCTCAGTCTACCAGCTTCGCACAAAACAGCAGCCGTTTTGTGATCCATGGCAGTGAAAACCCCACGTTTTATGGCACACCCCCCAAAAAATGAGGCTTCAGTGCCCTAACCCACAGGGTCACGATTTCTCCAAAGGTCCAATGTCATCTGATTCACTCCAAAGCAGCACCAAACACCCAGAGAATGCCCCCTGCAACATTGGGGGGGGGGGCTTTGAAAACACTACATGTCCCATTGTTAGAGTGGCATACGAAGGATGAACAAGTTAAATCTTTTTTTTTTTTTATAAATCATTTTTATTCAATTTTTCCAATACAAATTTATACAAATCATACATCTTTTTTTATAATATCCACTCCCTTTTTGGACTTCCCTCATCCTGCCTGATACTCCTTCCACTTTAAGTTTCATACACATTTCTAAGGTCTTACTTCAATTATTCTTAAAACTAAAGCCTTGCTTTACTCCAATTCTAACATTTCTTTTTACAGAGCTTCATTTAAGCTTACAAGCGTTATTTGATTGTCACTTAATTTATGCATATATTCTTTAATTTTTTCCCAATCTTCTATAAATCTTTGGTCTTGCCGGTCTCGGATCCTTTCCGTCAATCTATCAAGTTCTGCATAGTCCATCATCTTCATTCTCCATTCGTGTAGTGTAGGCAGCTCCTCTTGCTTCCATTTCTGAGCCGGATAAACAAGTTAAATCAGTGATGATAGATTGGGCAAGACATGTAGGACATAACATAATGTTTGAGGATTGGGAAAGATTGTGGAAGAAAGGGGTCAAGTTCACTGCATGTACTGTACTAAAGGAAAACATAATGAAAATGGTGTATAGATGGTATCCGACCCCAGTTAAATTAGCAAAGATTTATCATAACTGTGATAACCATTGCTGGAAATGTAAAGAAAACGAAGGTACTTTCTATCATATGTGGTGGTCCTGCCCCAAGGTGAAAGACTTCTGGGAAAAGATTTATAATGAATTGAAAAAAATGTTGAAATATACATTTATAAAGAAACCAGAGGCCTTTCTTCTTGGAATAACAGGTTTGGAATTGCCCCCCAAAAGATGCAAAAACTTGCTCCGACCACAATGCTGTAAAGATGGTGATGAAGCAAACAACCGCTGACACCTTCAGATGGAGGATGAATGACACCTTATTTGGAGATGAGGAAATTTGTAAAAAGGCCCAAAAAACCTTGAAAGACTACTTTGAAATTAATATGAAGACTGACGTAGAAAAAAGAGTAATCTGGGATGCAAGTAAAGCTGTTATGAGAGGATTCTTGATTCAACAAAATGCAATAAAGAAGAGAAGCCAAAATGAAAAGAAAGATAAAATTTTGGAGAAGATAAAAGATGGGGAAAGGAAACTAAGATCAAAACCAAAATCGCATGAGAGTTTGAGAGAAATTAAGTTATATCAAACACAATATATGGAATTGATGAATCAAGAAATAGAATGGAAAATTAAACAAATGAGACAAAAGACTTTTGAATCAGCAGATAAATGTGGTAAATTGTTGGCTTGGCAAATAAAGAAAAGACAAAAGCTGAATACGGTAACAAATTTAGAAGTGGATGGAAAGAACATTTATAACCCTACGGAGATTAGGAACTGCTTCCAGAGATACTTTAGACAACTTTATTCACAAGGGCCGCAGAAAGATATGGACATAGAGCAATTTCTTGGAAAAAACGGACTGAAAAAGATTTCACAAGAAAGTAAAATAATATTGAACCAGGAAATATCAGAACAAGAAATAGAAGGTGCTATTCAAAATTTGGCATTGGGCAAATCCCCAGGACCTGATGGACTGACTTCCAGATATTATAAAGTTTTGAAGGAGTGGTTATTACAACCTTTGAAGGAAGTTTGTAATGAAATTTTGGAGGGGAAAAGGGCACCAGAAACGTGGAAAGAGGCTTATATTACACTTATCCCGAAGACAGAGACTGAAAAGACTCAACTTAAGAACTACCGCCCCATTTCACTACTAAATGTGGATTACAAAATTTTTGCTGACATTTTAGCAAAGAGATTGAAAATAGTTTTGATGGAGGAGATTCATAGAGATCAAGCGGGCTTTCTCCCGAGAAGACATTTGTCGGATAATGTAAGGAACATAATTGACATTTTGGAAAAGTTGGAAGTGAACATAAATACGAAAGCAGTTTTGATATTTGTGGACGCCGAGAAAGCCTTTGACAATATTTCTTGGAGTTTCATGATGAAGAACCTCCGGGGGATGGGGGTAGGCCAAGGGTTTGAAAATGGTATAGGTGCAATATATTCTGAACAAAAAGCAAAGTTGATTGTAAATAATGTGGTTACGGAAGAATTCAAGATAGAAAAAGGGACACGACAGGGATGCCCAATCTCTCCATTACTTTTTATATCAGTCCTGGAGGTTTTGCTGAATATGATTAGAAGGGACCAGTTGGTTAAAGGAGTGCAGGTCGGAGCTAAACAGTACAAATTGAGAGCATTTGCAGATGATTTGGTACTTACATTACAAGAGCCTGAGTCTAGTACGAAAAGAGTATTAGAATTAATTCAAGAATTTGGTCAAGTGGCAGGGTTTAAATTGAATAAGTCAAAAACTAAGGTATTGGAGAAAAATTTAACACTTTTGGAAAAAGAGAGGTTTCAGAATGAGACAGGATTAACTGTGGTTAAGAAAGTGAAATATCTGGGGATAAATATGACAGCTAAAAATGTGAACTTATTTAAAGACAATTATGAGAAATCTTGGACAGAAGTGAAAAAAGATCTAGAAATTTGGTCAAACTTGAAGCTTTCCTTGTTGGGTCGAATTGCGGTTATAAAGATGAATGTATTGCCTAGAATGTTGTTTTTGTGTCAAACATTGCAAATAGTGGACAAGATGGATTGTTTCAAGAAGTGGCAGAAAGATATTGACAATAATGAATTGAAAAAGGTATTTAAATATACTTTCCTGAAGAAACCAGAGGCCTTTCTCTTGGGTATTGTCGGCCAAGGGGTGTCAAAGAAGGACAGAACATTTTTTATGTATGCTACAACTGCGGCAAGAATACTTATTGCAAAGTACTGGAAGACACAAGATCTACCCACCTTGGAAGAATGGCAGATGAAGGTGATAGACTACATGGGACTGGCAGAGATGACGAGCAGAATCCGAAACCAGGGAAGGGAAACAGCGGAGGAAGATTGGAAAGATTTTAAGGACTATCTAAAGAAATATTGTAAAATCAATGAATGTTAGAATGACGCTGGATTAGAAAATATGTGGTTATTAGCGGCAATGGATAAGCTTAAAAGAAAAAGAAAGGTTAAAATTTAAGTGAAAAATAAGGGAAGGATTTGCTGAAGAATAATTTAGAAATTGGAATACAGGAAGGGGAGGTAAGAGGAAGTCGGGGAAGTAAGGTATAAGAAAAGAAGGGCTGAAATTATATTTGTTTTTTATATGTTTTTTGTATGTTATTTTTACTGTATTGTTTTGTTTTTTGTTGTTACAAAATTTCGGAAACTTTAATAAAAATTTATATATATATATATATATAAAAAAGATGTCAAATTATACACTGGGCAACAATTTTTTACCTTTTGAATGTTGTCTAGATTTCTACAATTGATTTAGGGTCTTTTTGCACTGCTGAATCAGGAAATGGCATCCGTTTCTCTCCATCAGGTCAGGTTGTTGTGCTATGTTGATTTGTAAAAAATCAGATCTTGTGACAAAATCGATTACATTTTGTGGCATTATCAGCTGATTTTTGTCAACACATATCATCCTAAATATGTTTTTAAGAGAAAATCATGTTTTTCCAACAACATATATTGATTGCCTGATAGAAACATCGATTACTGTAAACTGAATGCTGGGCATTGATAAAGGTAAGAATACATAAATTGCACGTTGCTTCACCATTTTTCAAACTTCAGGGCTTGAACTTCCGTTTCTTGGAACTCCTGGAATGCTCAGCGGCAGGGAGGTCTCTCTTCAGAGTAAAACAGTAGTCAGCCATCATGACTGCGTCCCAGCGACCCTGATACCTGGTCTCCATCTCTTTCATGTCCTGATGGAATCTCTCCCCCTGCTCGTCACTCATTGAACCCAGGTTCTCAGGAAACCGGTCCATATGTGAAAATAGGTAGTGCATCTTGACGCTCATGTTGCAGCCCAGGTTTCTGAAAGCAGTCAGCATGTTGTTGACAAGTTCTGCATAGTTTCTGACCTTATTGTTGCTTAGAAAGTTCTTCACTACCAGAACAAATGCCTTCCACGCTTCCAGTTCCATTTCCTTCATTGAGTTTCCGAACTCTGGATCTCTGATGAGCTGACGGATCTGAGGACCATCAAAGATGCCAGCTTTCAACTTCTCCATGGTCAATCCTGCCACAAGTGAAGCAGTCACCATCCTTGTCCAGAGCCTTTTGTGAACTGCTTGATTAAGCCAAGCTTGATGTGCAGCGGTGGGAAGAGTATTCTGTCTCTGTCCACCAGAGGGTCGTTGATGACGTTCCTTTCTTTGCAAGGCACCAATTCCTCCCGCACAGGCCAGTCCTTCTTCGTGTAATGCTGAGCACGGTCCCTACTATCCCACATGCACAGAAAACATGGGTACTTGTTGAAGCCAGACTGTTGTCCCAACAAAAAGTTCACCATCTTCAGGCCAACACAAATAAACCACTTATGCTGAGCATAACCAATTTTCTCCAGCACATACTTCACTGCTTCATAGTTCTCCTTCAGTGTAGTCGAGTGAGCCAGGGGTATAGAGGCAAACTGGTTGCCGTTGTGTAGCAGAACACATTTCAGTGATCGCTTGCTGCTGTCAATGAACAGTCTCCAATCTTTGGGTTCGTACTGTGGCACTCCAAGCTTGAGCAGAAGCTGCGCAATATCTGCACAGTACACCAAGTCCTTCTCTTCTGAGAAAAAACGGAGGTAACTCTTGATGCCTGTTGCGGAAGAAGCTGATGTCAGAGAGGAGTTTTTCCCCCTTCAATCTGGATGCCAACAGTTCGGCAGAGTCCTTTGACAAGCTGAGGTCACGAACTAGATCATTCAACTCCTTTTGGGAAAATGGATGTGGAGCATCATCTTCAAGAACCACTTCTTCTTCATGTCCTTCAGCACTGGAGGTATCTTCGTCACTAATGTCAGGAAGTTCTCCGAAGACAGGCACTGGAATTTCATCACAATGGGGCAGGACTCTTGAGGAGGAGGAGAAAGGGGAGGGAACTGGAAGGGGAATATATGCTCTGCGCAAATGGCTGTGAACTCATGCTTGTTTTGTGAATCTATCACACTTGCTCCTTCTGCCACCCCGGATGGCAGAATAAAGCTTTTCTCTGAAACTATTCCTTGAGTGTCTGTTGACTCCCAATTCCTCGTCCCGGGCGCAAAGCTCTTCTCACCCGAGGCTAAAAAGGCTACAAGCAGAGTCTGTAACCTGAAGTGTATGTTAACCCAAGGTACCACTGTATCATTGAATTTGTCCATGGCAAGTCTGCGTTTATCTGCAGGTTGTTCATATGTGGTGAGTTTGTAGAAGTCTTCAATCCAATAATAGAAGGGAGACGCATTTTTATTTTTCCAGCTCACCAGTATCAGTCTTTTTACTGTGGTAAGGGCACAGAGAGTCCGCTTGTATTGCCCCTTTGTCAGGTTCCATGTGCTGGGTGTATAATTCGAAAGGATATTTTGCTCGGTAAAGGTACATTTGGCCTCAGCGATGGGAGTCCAGCAAGGAATCATTTAGCCAGTGCAATGGAGGAGGAAGAGGTTGAAAATGGGAGACTTACTGGCACCTGTAGTAGCAGCAGCAGCAGCTGGAGCATGGCCTGCAGTGCCACCTGGTGGCCCACCTCGGAACGTCCATGCCCATCCCAGATTTAAAGCTTTAGGCATGTGTTTTACACACACACACACACACACACACACACACACACACACACACAAAGACACAAATAATAATTCACAAGCAGGAAATATCCCAAACAGCTCTTCCCCTGAAATATACTCGGAGTCGAGAGTGGATTTCATGCTCTATATTCAGCTCATAGCAGTGAGGAATGAAAGTTCCCCCACAATATCTGCTTTATATACATTATTTACACAATGTAGGCCAATCAGGTTGTGGATTCACTTCCACCTGGAGCTGGATTGGGTGGCTCCTGCAGACCAATCAGACTGCTGCATGTTGGATCCTATTGTTCTAGGACCAATCAGACTGTAGCATTATTATTTTTTAAAAGATATTTATTAAGTTTCACAAGTAAAACACACTTCACCATACAAAAAAAAAAAAAAGAAAGAAAGAAAGAAAGAAAAAACCCCATTCAGACTCAAAAGAAAAACACAGTGAAAAACACAGTGAAAAAACCCATCAATAACAACAAGAAAAAGTTACCTAAACAAGCAATAAAAAGAAAGAAGAAAGAACCAATTTCTCATATGTTGTTCTCATAACCCTCTTTCCTGACTCCCTCACATCTCCCTTTTCTGCGTTCCTTTTTACAAAATCTTATTCAGCAATACCTCACCTTCTTTTAGATCTTACTTCAAGCTATACGTTTCCTATATTATGTCTCCAATTATTTCCCGTTATTTCCTTTTTTAAAAAAAAAAACCTTGACATAATATTGTTCTGACTTCACATTTGTTCTATCAACCATTTTTACATACACCTTTCAACTATACCACTAATACCATGTTATCTTCCTCTCCCGCATCATTCTAACATTCATACAATTTACAATGCTTTTGCAAATATTCTTTAAATTTCTTCCAGTCCTCTTCCACCAGCTCTTCTCCCAGGTCTCGGATTCTGCCAGTCATTTCTGCCAATTCCATATAGTCTATCAGTTGCATTTGCCATTCTTCCAAGGTGGGTAAATCTTGAGTCTTCCAGTGCTTTGCAATAAGTATTCTTGCTGCTGTTGTTGCATACTGTCAGGGGCTCAGGAGCAGAGGCACAGGAAAGGGAAGAAATAGAGAGCGAGGGGGAGGAATCCGAAGGAAATGTTAGCGATGACAGAGGTCCGAGGTCTCTGAGTCTCTCCAGCGAATCGGAGGATTCACAGAAAGGGGCTCCCATGGTCAGAGCAAGGGGGGTGCCGAGGGGGACACCCCAGGAAAAGGGGGCCAGAGGGGACTCAGAGAGCAGCAGTTGGAAATCAGGACCAGCTTCCCCACCAGAGCGCAGTAGGGGGGAGGAGTCCCAGGTATCGGGATCAGGCGGCTCACCGCCAGCGGGAGGACATGAGTCAGGATTGGCCACGCCTCCATCGGGGAGCGAGGAAACGGTCAAGAGGAAGGTCGAAAGCTGGGCGCACGCGCCAAGTTCAAATGTACAGGAGGGCGGCGCAGTTGGCAGCCCGGATAGGGAGCCAGGTCCCAAAGCCCGCCGAAAAGAGGGGGAGGAGTCAGGGGGGTCAGCGTCAGCGTCAGAAGAGTCCAGAAAGGAGGAGACCCCGGGGGGCAGAAGGACCCAGAGGAGAAAGGAGAGACGGAAAAGGTGGAGTAAGATTAGAGCCTTAAGTTGGTGTACAGGGGGTGGAGACTCAGATGGAGCTTCGCCGGTCTAGCCTCTAAGACGTAGAGCTGGGGCGCTGCGGCTTGAAAATGGAAACTGTACTTCAATAAAGACTTTTGTACATTACTGCCGGCTAGCGTTGGTCCTCTGTGAGCTGGGACCTGGAGCCAGCTCTGACACATACATAAAAAAAGTTCTATCCTTCTTTAACACCATTTGGCCAACAATGCCCAAAAGAAAGGCCTCTGGTTTCTTAGGGAAGGTATATTTAAATACCTTTTTCAGTTCATTATAGATCATTTCCCAGAAAGCCTTAACCCTGGGGCATGTCCACCAAAGGTGAAAAAAAGTTCCCTCAGTTTCTTTACATTTCCAACACTTATTATCTGGCAAATGGTATATTTTTGCAAGCTTGACTGGGGTCATGTACCACCTATATATCATTTTCATAATATTTTCTTTCAAGGCATTACATGCCGTGAACCTTACTCCAGTGGTCCATAACCTTTCCCAGTCAGCAAACATAATATTATAACCAATGTCTTGAGCCCACTTTATCATAGCTGATTTAACCGTTTCATCTTGAGTGTTCCATTTTAACAGCAAGTTATACATTATTGACAATACCTTGACTTTCGGTTCTAACAATTCAGTTTCTAATTTCGATTTATCCACCTGGAACCCTATTTTTTTGTCCTCATTAAAGACCTCCCTAATTTGACGATAATGTAACCAATCTCGCACTTTGTCTTTTAACCTCTCAAAACTCTGCATTCTCCAAGAGTCTCCATCATTCTCTAGTATCTCCCAATATTTTGGCCATTCGGCCTCCATATTAAGTCTTTTCTGAGCCTTAGCTTCCATTGGTGACAGCCACCTTGGGGTCTTATTTTCCAATAAATCTTTATATCTTGTCCAGACATTAAACACTGCTTTCCTAGCATTTTCCAATAAATCTTTATATCTTGTCCAGACATTAAACACTGCTTTCCTAGCATTTTGGATCCTATTCAACTCAGTACATAACATCCCCACAAACCACCCCCAAATTCCCCAGCATAGGAATAGTGTGAGTGGAGGCTGGGTGCACCACATTGGAGACCCCAAGCGGAGTAGTAGGGGAATCTCATCCTTTACTTCCACACAAGGGTGACAGGCCAAATCATCTGTCAGGATAGATATGGTGGCCACGATTTCGCTGAAAACCCGATGTCTTAGGATTCACAACAAAGCAACAGCAAACACCTGCTAAAGACCCCCTGAAATGTTTGGCAGTGAAAACCCCACATTTCATGACACCCCAAAAATGAGCCTTTGGCGCCCTAACTGACAGGATCCCAATTTCTCCAAAAGTCAGACATTGTCCAATTCACTCCAAAGTGGCGCCAAACACCCAGACAATGCCCCCTGCAAGGTTTGGGGGTGAAAACACTACGTTTCACATCGCCAAACAAAATGAGCCCTCGACGCCGTAACCCACATGGTTGTCAGGGGCTGGACTGAGGAGGAATGGTGGGAGCCCCCCCCCCTCTCGAGGACCTGCTTCACAACTCCAATTTATAAAGATTATAATCCAAGTTAACGAGATCTTCTTGCAATTAGAGGTCAAGAGATATGTAAAAGTCAGTGCTTTATATGATTCAGCCACATGGTGGAGCAATACACAAAGATTAAAGAAGCCATGATAGCCAGCTCTGAAAAGCTGGGATGGTTTGTGTCTTCAAAGGCATGGCAGTGTGGCTTGAAGTTAATGACGTGTAACACCTCACAGTCATGATCATAATATAATAATAATAATAATAATAATAATAATAATAATAATAATAATAATAATAATAATAATAATAATTTATGATTTATACCCAGCCACTCTGGGCGGCTTCCAACAAAATATTAAAATAAAATAGTCTGTCAAACATTCAAAGCTTCCCAGAACAGGGCTGCCTTCAGATGTCTTCTAAATGTCAGGTAGCTGTTTATCTCTCTGACATCTGGTGGGAGGGGGTTCCACAGGGCAGGCACCACTACCCTGTAACTTGGCTTCTCGTAGGGAGGGAACCGCCAAAAGGCCCTCAACGCTGGACCTCAGTGTCCAGGCAGAATGATGGGGGTGGAGGCACTCCTTCAGGTATACTGGGCCTTTGAGGCCGTTTAGGGCTTTAAAGGTCAGCACCAACACTTTGAATTGTGCCCGGAAACATACTGAGAGCCAATGTAGGTCTTGGGGGCCACTCCCAGTCACCAGTCTAGCTGCCGCATTCTGGATTAGTTGTAGTTTCCGGGTCACCTTCAAAGGTAGCCCCACGTAGAGCGCATTGCAGTAGTCCAAGCGGGAGATAACCAGAGCATGCACCCCTCTGGCGAGGCAATCCGCAGGCAGATAGGGTCTCAGCCTGCGTACTAGATGAAGCTGGTCAACAGCTGCCCTGGACACAGAATTGACCTGCGCCTCCATGGACACCATGAACTGAAAGGTCCCGGGGGCGTTACCCTGAGCCTCAGCCACAAGGAATGTGCAGCAGCAGAAAATGGTAAGGCTGTTCTAGATTGCATCTATGGAAGTCTAGGGTCCTGATGAAAGTCCAAGTCCTACTCTCTCCTACCTTGGTCAGGCCACACCTGGAGTCCTGTGTCCAGTTCTGGGCACCATCATTTAAGAAGGATGTTGACAAGCTGGAATGTGTGCAGAGGAGGGCAACGAAGACAACCAAGGGTCTGGAAACTAAGATTGAAGAGAAACACTGGAAGGAGCTGGGTAGGTTTGGCCTGGAAAAGAGGAAACTGAGAGGAGATCTGACAGCCATCTTCCAATATCTTAAGGGCTGTCACATGGAAGAGGGAACAAGCTTCTTTTCTCCTGCTCTAGACGGTAGGACCCGAACCCATGGATTCAAGTTATAAGAAAGTAGATTCCAACTAAACATTCATAAAAACTTTCTGACAGTAAGGGCTGTTTGGCATTGGAACAGATTCCCATGAGAGGTGGTGGACTCTCCTTCCTTGGAGGTTACTAAGCAGAGGTTGGATGGCCGTCTGCCATGGATGCTTTTGCTGAGATTGCTGCATCACAGGGGGTTGGACTAGATGACCCTTGGTGTCCCTTCCAGCTATAAGTTTCTATGATTCTATGAAATTGATCTGGATTAATGACAGCCATCCACCAGTTTCATATGCAAAACTGCTTCCCACCCCACCCCCTTACTGATTAATATATATAAAAAATACATTAAAGTAGACAAATAATAACTTACAAAAAGGATCAATAAACGTGTCACCTTTATTATATAAACGGTTATCATAATCACATGTCAAAATTTCTTTTGTGAATGAAATAAAATGGTTTCAATCAGTTTTTAATAACCAACAATCAAATGTAGTGCTTGGGGTACAGCTTAGATCAATTCCCCCGATGTTCAGTGTCCAGGGGTTCAGTGCCTGGCACCCAGAAACTCATGGCAAAGGGGAGTCTGGCACCAAGTAACTCATAACATTTCACTTCCTTGCAAGCTAAGGAAAGCTGTTGATTGGCCGAAGACACGGGGCAGAAACAGAAAGAAACAGGGGGATGAGGGGGTCTAAGGGTGAAGTCCTGCTCCTGTCCATCCTAATACTGGACAGATTATTACAGGATGTTGAGAAGGGTCATTTTTTACTATTAATTGAGAAACAGCAGCCATAGTCTAGGCCAGGAGTGTTTTTCCTTGGTGACACCGCCATGTTGAAAAGTGTGTGTTTGCAAGGTGTTTCCTGTCCTGTCCAGAAATGCACCGTGCTGGATGAAGCCAGCTCTAGATCCTTCCTAAATAAATAAAATAAAAACCCACGGGAAGATATATTTGAAAAATTAATGTTAAGGGGAACAATTCACATTGTTAAGCAAGGTAGCTAAAGCAACAGGGTCAGGGCCTCCATTGTGACACGTCCCCCTGCTGAGTGACTTGGCTGAGGACTTTGGGAAGAGCAACTATTTGAGGATAGTTCAGGAGAAAGGAGGTGGTTTGTGAGAAGTAATGATGTTTTCCAGCAAAATAAAGATTTCTTCTTCTTGAGTGTAAGTAGGATGTCTAATTCTTTCTGCATTCTGCTTCTTTTGCTCTCCCTCAAGATTTAGAAACATAGGGCAGTAAGGCAGATCTGGAAAAAGCCTAGGTAAAGGTACAGGTACCCCTGACCGTTGGGTCCAGTCACGGACGACTCTAGGGTTGCGCGCTCATCTCGCTCTATAGGCTGAGGGAGCCGGCGAACAGCTTCCGGGTCATGTGGCCAGGATGATGAAGCTGCTTCTGGCAAAAGCAGAGCAGTGCACGGAAAGGCTGTTTACCTTCCCGACAGAACGGCACCTACCGTATTTTTCGCTCTATAGGACGCACCGGACCATAAGACGCACCGGATCATAGGAGGGGGAGAACAGGGGGAAAAAATTCTCTCCCTCTCTGCTCAGTGTCCCTTCAGCGAAGCGGCAGGAGAAACGGAGCCCCTTCCATTTCTCCTCCCGCTTCGCTGAAGGGGCGCTGCGCAGAGAGGGAAAACTGTGCAGCGCCTCTCCAGCGAAGCGTAGCCTGGAGAGCGAGAGGGATCGGTGTGCACTGCCCCCTCTCGCTCTCCAGGCTTCAGGCGGCTATCCGCAAGCCTTCTGAGTGCAGCGGGAACTCCTGCTGCTCTTGGAAGGCTTGCGGATAGCTGCCTGAAGCCCCCAGAGCGCAGCCTTTGAAGCCTCCACAGAGCAGCGGGGTGAAGGCACCCCACTGCCCTGCGGAGGCTTTGCGCAGCTAACCCCAAGCTAGAACAGTGAGACGGAGCGCCGCGCAGTGCTCTGCCTCACTGTTCTGGCTTCGGGGATGGCCTTTGAAGCCTCCGCAGGGCGGCAGGGTGCCTTCACCCCACTGCCCTGCGGAGGCTTTGCGCAGCTAACCCCAAGCTAGAACAGCGAGACGGAGCGCTGCGCAGCACTCCTTCTCCCTGCTCTGGCTTTGGGCTTAGCTGCACAGCCTGCATTCACTCCATAGGACGCACACACATTTCCCCTTAATTGATTTTTTAAAAAATAAAATAATTTTTATTAGCAAACCAATCAAATCACATTAGTTCCAAATTACAAAACCGAATTTTAAATTTTGTTTGGGGGTACCCATGCTTCGAGCTCTTAAAGGGATCCAATCATCTCTTATTTCTGCTGCTTTGATCATTTCCCCTTAATTTTTGGAGGGGGGAAATTGTGTCCTATAGAGCGAAAAATACGGTATTTATCTACTTCCACTTTGTGCTTTCGAACTGCTAGGTTGGCAGGTGCTGGGACCGAGCAGCGGGAGCTCACCCCGTCGCGGGGATTCGAACTGCCGACCTTCTGATCAGCAAGCCCTAGGCTCTGTGGCCACCCGTGTCCCTACGGAAAAAGCCTATCGCAGACCAAATCCCCCTCCCAAACCTGGTATGTAAGGGCTTCCGGTTTTTCCGCCCTCCATTGTGGATGTGCTTTGCGGGTTCTCCGTGCCTAGCAGCTGTTAGAGGGAACTTTGGGGGGCAACGCGGAGGCTACACGACCCTCAAAAAGGCTCTGGGCGTGGCCCAGGGCTGACATTGTCCGGCAGCGTCAAAAAAGGAACCATTCGAAGCCCACGTCCTAAGCAGGAGGTGAGTCGACAGAGAGTACCTAGACGCAAGGACACGAGCAATCCTCAGCAGCAAGCCTCAAAGTCCCAAACGGTAAGAACGGCAGCTAACAAGGAGAGCTTGAGGAGAAGAGGGTCTGTGAGACTTATTTATACAAACTGAACTGCTCAGAAACAGACCCGAAAGGCTAGCACATAAAGAGTAAAGAACGGGAGATTTTATCTTAAACATATTGGAAATCTTTCTCATTATACGTAACCATAAGCAAAGATTTCTCTAACAAGTACCAGTAAGAAAAGGAAGACAGATTCAAATTTCACTCTGCAGCAGCAGTAGTAGCCCATTAAAAGAAGCGGAATTCAAGGACTTAACTTGTTTTTTACTTTGAAGTGGCGTGAGCCCAGCGAAAGAGACTGTGTTAAAAGATTTGGAATATTGAACTTATATTAAACACTAACCTATAAAGATGGCAAAGATGGCGTAGCGTGGTCTAGGAGAAGGAGGAGGTGGTTTGTGAGAAAGGAAATACGTTTTTTGGTGTAACGAAGAGACTTTCTTCATCTAAAGTATAAGTAGGATTCCTAATTCCTTCTGCATTCTGTTTCTTTTACTATCCCTCAAGATTCAGAAACCTAGGGAACCATGTCATGGTTAAATTAGTTTATAAAGATTGGCTGCGTGAGCTGCTGGTCTCCTGCTGTCACGTGCCAAAGATCCATCCCCTGGTCTGTGAGGAGGAGGAGGAGGAAGAGATATTGGAAGAGAAATGGGAGGATGAAGTGATGGTTATGAAGATCAGAAGGAATCTTTAGTGAAGGTGAAAATAATTTATGTAAGACCAAGTGACCAGGGGATGGATGCCACTGATACCAATTTAGATGGTGAGTGTTGATCTTTGTTCATCAGGAACAGGGAGGCCAGAGAAAATCCCGCTGGCTGGAGATCGGGGAGGCAGCTCCCTCATTCAAGAAGAATTCAGGGATGGGATGAGGACTTTGGGATGAGAAACTATTTGAGGATAGTTCAGACGAGAGGAGGAAGATTTTGAGGAAGCAAACATGTTTTTTAGCGCAACGAATTGACTTTCTTCATCTAAAGTGTAAGTAGAATGCCTAAATCACTGTGCTACATGAAAAGGAAGAGGTATCGAACTTTTTAAAATAAACTAAACAAAACTGCTTAACCCACTAAAATATATATTTTTAAAAATGAATATTAAAGGGAGCCATGTCCCTTGTAAAGACAGGTGGCTAAAGTGACGGTGTCATGTCCTCCATTGTGAGACATTCTCCGGCTGACAGACTTGGCTGACAACTTTGGGAAGAGCAACTATTTGAGGATAGTTCAAAGAAAATAGGTTGTTGGTGTGAATTGTGTTTTCTGAAAAATGAAAATTTATTCATCTTGTGTATACGTAGGATCTCTTATTCTTCCTGCATTTTGCTTCATTTGCTATCCCTCAAGATTCAGATATATAAGGAACCATATCATGGTTAGATTAATTTTTAAAGATTGACCTCAGGACCCTCTTAGATCCTTTGAGGGAAATGGCTTGCCTTCTCCCTTGCGGGCATCACCACAAGAAAGGGATCTCCCAGTTCTGGAGGGTCTCTTGACAAGATGCCCTCCTCTCTGGTTTCAGCTGCTTGCTGCAATCGCCATGAGAGGTTTCTGAAAGTAGGTTTATCTGCCAGATAAAGAGTATCAAGGAAGCATCTAGAACCCATTTCCTGACTATTTTCCCTCTTCTTCCCTAGATTCTGCAGTCTGAGAAGGCTGGGTGAGCTGCTGGTCTCCTGCTGTCGTGCCACAAAAATCCATCCCCTGGTCTGTGAGGAGGAGGACACAGTGAGTGTAATGAAGGATGGAAAGGAAAGAAGGGTAAAGGTGAGAACGAGCTACGATCTACGTAAGGCCAAGGGACCAGAGGATGGATACCACAGATGCTACTACCAATGGTGAGTGTTGATCTTTGTTCAGGAGGAACAGGGAGGCCAGAGAGAATCTGGATCACTGAGGGTGGGGGGAGGCAGCTCCCTCATTCAAGAAGAGTTCAGGGATGGGATGAGGAAGGGAGGAAGGGAGAATAACGCAAGCCACCTGGAGATCCTTGCAGGAAAGATGGGTCATCAATGTAATAATTAATGAAAAAATTAAGAATCTTTTCTCTTCATTTCTCTTCAGGCAGTGAGGCCAGCAGCTCCAGTACAGCTCTACCCCGCTCCAAGACCCAGTTCTCCCTTCGCCCCAAACCCAAGTATCTAAATAAATAAATAATAGGGATGCGGGTGGCGCTGTGGGTTAAACCACAGAGCCTAGGACTTGCCTATCAGAAGGTCGGCGGTTCGAATCCCCACGACGGAGTGAACTCCCGTTGCTCGGTCCCTGCTCCTGCCAACCTAGCAGTTCGAAAGCACGTCAAAGGGCAAGTAGATAAATAGGTACCGCTACGGCGGGAAGGTAAAGGGCGTTTCCGTGCGCTGCTCTGGTTCAGAAGCAGCTTAGTCATGCTGGCCACATGACCCGGAAGCTGTTCATGACCGGTCCGCCAATAAAGCGAGATGAGCGCTGCAACCCCAGAGTCGGCCACGACTGGACCTAATGGTCAGGAGTCCCTTTACCTTGATATATTTCAAAAACACTGAGTCTCCAGTGTGGTCTCTCGTCACAAGGAAACAGACTTTATAAAGAGGCAACCTTTCAAACTTCTTATAAATGGAAACTGGGGAAAGCCCCCTCCAAAAGAATAGACTGTGCCCAGTGACTAGCTGATCCACATGCCTGTTCACTTGACGCTCTAGATGCCTACTCAGTTGTTCTCCAAGGCTGTTGAAAGAGAGAATGGCCAGTGTGGCAGGCTGTGCGAGCTGCTGGCCTCCTGCTGTCGTGCCCCTAAAATCCACCCCCTGGTCTCCGAGGAGGAGGAGGAAGAGATATTGGAAGAGAAACGGAATGAGGAAGTAAATATAATTAAAGAAAGGGAGAATAGCGTAAGCCACCTGGAGATCCTTGAAGGAAAGATGGGTTGTCAACATAATAATCAATGGAAAGATTAAAAATATTTTCTCTTCTTCTCTCTTCCGGGCAGCGACAGCAGTGAGGCCAGCAACTCCAGCACAGATCTCCCTCCCCACCAAGACCCAGTCCCCCCCTTCCCCACAAACCCAAATAGAAAAATAAAAAAAAAAATCATCATCACCATTATTATTCTAATCATGTTCCTTTACAAACATGCTATTCTGTGATCATCCTTTTATCCTAGGCGGTGCTTTTTCCTACGTTTGTGAGCATGAGTGGAAATCCTGAGTCTCGCTGCAGGAGTCGACAGTTTGGCTCCTTCCCTTGTTGTTGCTCCTAGATGGAAGTGCGCATGTGCGAAGACAAGACAGAGACTTCCAAACTGGATCAATAAACGTGTCACCCGTTGTCTGAAAACCACTGTCCTAATCACATGCCAGTTTGTCTTTTGTGAATGAAATAAAATTCTTTCAAATAGTTTTTTAATGTTGGCATTTGTCTGTCTTGAGAAGCAATGGAGTGCACCTCCGGGGGTGAGGTCAAAAGTCAAGCAACAGTGTCAGCAGTCCCAAAGTGACCTCTCCAGGGAGCAAGACTGGACAGTGTGTCTGGAGGTCCTGGGCTTCCCAGATGACAAGACTCCCTGTCTTGGCCTTGCAGATGTGTCTCCAAGGAAAGCAGAGTTAGGCACCAGTTGGGCTGCAGGAGATGTCAGAAGGGGTTGTAAACGGCGCCATCCAACCGCCTGAGGGACTCCACTCCAGATTTGTGTAGGCTTTACTCCTTAGCCTTTTCAGCTCCCAAAGATATCCCACAAGGCAAATTAGGATCAGAGTTTTCCTTCTCTTCGATGGGCTATCTTTATAGGTGGATGAGCCCCATCTGCCCCTCACTTCCCTTCACAGCATTCTAGAAACCACCTTCTTGACCACTGGGCCCACGCTTGGTCTTGTCCGCTCAATCTGCTGGAGCCTGTCTTTGCACACAGGGGAAGTTCCTGAGCATTTGAGACTCCTTGGCTGCTCTCACCTGGTTTAGGTGGTCAGTCAAACCGTTCCCAGGATGTGGCCTCTGTCACATGCTGACCGTTTCTAGGAGCAAGAGAACAAACTTTTTATTAAAGAATGGAAATGGTTTAATGAATAGTTACAAACTGTAAACAGATAAGAACATTGGCAGGATTATTGGAATAACCTGCAGTTTAATAAGATTATATATTTAAAGCAGATGCATAAATGAAGAAATTGAGGTAATTTGGATATGCATAAGATATGAAGAATCAATTTAAAGAACTGCAGAAAGAGGGGGAAGGAAGTCAAGTTTTGAAATGTTAAAATGACTGCAAAATTATTGAAATGTATAAACTTGAAACGAGCATGCAAGATCTCTCCCAAATCTCAATACATATTTTGCTCTCCTACACATCTTGCAAGACTTCAATGAGATCTCACAAGATCTTGCAGAAAATCTCCAATCTGTTTACCTGCAAGCACACACCTTTAATTTTTTTTTCTTATTTAGTACAAATTTCTCAATCTAACAGATTTGCACATAGGATTCTGTATCACATGAAACGGCACATTTGTTTTGCTCTATTGTTACATTATTTGTGGCCTTCTAACACTTTGGGAAGGGACGCGGGTGGCGCTGTGGGTAAAACCTCAGTGCCTAGGACTTGCCGATCGCATGGTCGGCGGTTCGAATCCCCGCGGCGGGGTGCGCTCCCGTCGTTCAGTCCCAGCGCCTGCCAACCTAGCAGTTCGAAAGCACCCCCGGGTGCAAGTAGATAAATAGGGACCGCTTACCAGCGGGAAGGTAAACGGCGTTCCGTGTGCTGCGCTGGCTCGCCAGATGCAGCTTGTCATGCTGGCCACGTGACCCGGAAGTGTCTGCGGACAGCGCTGGCTCCCGGCCTATAGAGTGAGATGAGCGCACAACCCTAGAGTCTGGCAAGACTGGCCCGTACGGGCAGGGGTACCTTTACCTTTACCTAACACTTTGGGAGAAGCCTTCTCTCCCTTTTCCCTTAAAAAATGAGGATCTATGCTTTACACTCAGCAGGAAGGCCCATTTAAAAGGAAACATGTAGTTGTTTTGCTGCTGCTTTTTTGTGTTCTCAGGTGTCCAAGTTAGCCTCCTGGCCCTGCTCCTCCACTATACCACAGCAACATCCCCCACTAGGAATCCCTACTTGGGCTTTCATTGGCCATCAGCAATATCCGGTGGAGCCAGGTGGAGAGAAATGCCCCATCTTGCCCATCTTTGGAGTTTCAAGAGGTATAGCCTCTGTGCATGTACAGAATTCATGATTCAGCAAATCTATTAGACCATTGAAAGAGTTATTTCCTCTGATTAAATTACCAAAGGAAGAAAGCAGGATTGGCTTTTCTCCCCAGGGACACAAGGAAGGGGAAGGTGTATGTTTAAGAAATGAAATTTCCCAAGGGCTGAAACTCTGTTCAGCCAGTTAAAAAACCCAAATTCTCTCCGTACAGTGCTTCACATCTGGCGGGCAGGGCTTGTGTGCTTTGCTCATGATCCCTTGGATGTCCTGAGGCTGTTAGAGCAGCAGCCGTAAGTCTTGGGGCTCTGGGAGGGAAACATTGTCCTCAGAAGGCAAAGAGTAACTGAGGTTCCCTTTTCTCTCCCTTGGAGGCCCTGAACCAGGAGCTGACCAGGAGCTGGCCAGTTCAGGGCCTCCATGGGAGAGAAAAGGGGGGCCAGCACTTGTGCTCAAATGAGCTTTCATACGCGGTCATCCTGCCCCACACTCACATTCCAAAATATCTGCATGCTCACCTATCCAAGAGGTGGTTGGTCTTGGGCTGGGGGGTCCCAGAAGGCAGAATAAGTTGAGAAGCAAAGCCCAAGAAGTTGGAGGCATCCTCTTCGCATCCACCCAAACCCAATCTAAACAGCTTTGCTCCAGAACCAGCCCCTCCCTTCAGTTCTGTTCAGTTCAGAATGTCAGTTAAGAGGGACCACTTGTATTTTCTTGATTCTTGCCTGAGGTCATAATGGGCATGCACACTGGTATCTGTTTACCTGTAAGCACACACCTTTAGTTTATCTTCTTAAAAATAAAAATAAAATACTAGTTTCTCAGTCTACCAGCTTCGCACAAAACAGCAGCCGTTTTGTGATCCATGGCAGTGAAAACCCCACGTTTTATGGCACCCCCCCCCCAAAATGAGGCTTCAGTGCCCTAACCCACAGGGTCACGATTTCTCCAAAGGTCCAATGTCATCTGATTCACTCCAAAGCAGCACCAAACACCCAGAGAATGCCCCCTGCAACATTGGGGGGGGGGGGCTTTGAAAACACTACATTTCCCATTGTTAGAGTGGCATACGAAGGATGAACAAGTTAAATCTTTTTTTATATATATAAATCATTTTTATTCAATTTTTCCAATACAAAATTATACAAATCATACATCTTTTTTTATAATATCCACTCCCTTTTTGGACTTCCCTCATCCTGCCTGATACTCCTTCCACTTTAAGTTTCATACACATTTCTAAGGTCTTACTTCAATTATTCTTAAAACTAAAGCCTTGCTTTACTCCAATTCTAACATTTCTTTTTACAGAGCTTCATTTAAGCTTACAAGCGTTATTTGATTGTCACTTAATTTATGCATATATTCTTTAAATTTTTCCCAATCTTCTATAAATCTTTGGTCTTGCCGGTCTCGGATCCTTTCCGTCAATCTATCAAGTTCTGCATAGTCCATCATCTTCATTCTCCATTCGTGTAGTGTAGGCAGCTCCTCTTGCTTCCATTTCTGAGCCGGATGAACAAGTTAAATCAGTGATGATAGATTGGGCAAGACATGTAGGACATAACATAATGTTTGAGGATTGGGAAAGATTGTGGAAGAAAGGGGTCAAGTTCACTGCATGTACTGTACTAAAGGAAAACATAATGAAAATGGTGTATAGATGGTATCCGACCCCAGTTAAATTAGCAAAGATTTATCATAACTGTGATAACCATTGCTGGAAATGTAAAGAAAACGAAGGTACTTTCTATCATATGTGGTGGTCCTGCCCCAAGGTGAAAGACTTCTGGGAAAAGATTTATAATGAATTGAAAAAAATGTTGAAATATACATTTATAAAGAAACCAGAGGCCTTTCTTCTTGGAATAACAGGTTTGGAATTGCCCCCCAAAAGATGCAAAAACTTGCTCCGACCACAATGCTGTAAAGATGGTGATGAAGCAAACAACCGCTGACACCTTCAGATGGAGGATGAATGACACCTTATTTGGAGATGAGGAAATTTGTAAAAAGGCCCAAAAAACCTTGAAAGACTACTTTGAAATTAATATGAAGACTGACGTAGAAAAAAGAGTAATCTGGGATGCAAGTAAAGCTGTTATGAGAGGATTCTTGATTCAACAAAATGCAATAAAGAAGAGAAGCCAAAATGAAAAGAAAGATAAAATTTTGGAGAAGATAAAAGATGGGGAAAGGAAACTAAGATCAAAACCAAAATCGCATGAGAGTTTGAGAGAAATTAAGTTATATCAAACACAATATATGGAATTGATGAATCAAGAAATAGAATGGAAAATTAAACAAATGAGACAAAAGACTTTTGAATCAGCAGATAAATGTGGTAAATTGTTGGCTTGGCAAATAAAGAAAAGACAAAAGCTGAATACGGTAACAAATTTAGAAGTGGATGGAAAGAACATTTATAACCCTACGGAGATTAGGAACTGCTTCCAGAGATACTTTAGACAACTTTATTCACAAGGGCCGCAGAAAGATATGGACATAGAGCAATTTCTTGGAAAAAACGGACTGAAAAAGATTTCACAAGAAAGTAAAATAATATTGAACCAGGAAATATCAGAACAAGAAATAGAAGGTACTATTCAAAATTTGGCATTGGGCAAATCCCCAGGACCTGATGGACTGACTTCCAGATATTATAAAGTTTTGAAGGAGTGGTTATTACAACCTTTGAAGGAAGTTTGTAATGAAATTTTGGAGGGGAAAAGGGCACCAGAAACGTGGAAAGAGGCTTATATTACACTTATCCCGAAGACAGAGACTGAAAAGACTCAACTTAAGAACTACCGCCCCATTTCACTACTAAATGTGGATTACAAAATTTTTGCTGACATTTTAGCAAAGAGATTGAAAATAGTTTTGATGGAGGAGATTCATAGAGATCAAGCGGGCTTTCTCCCGAGAAGACATTTGTCGGATAATGTAAGGAACATAATTGACATTTTGGAAAAGTTGGAAGTGAACATAAATACGAAAGCAGTTTTGATATTTGTGGATGCCGAGAAAGCCCTTGACAATATTTCTTGGAGTTTCATGATGAAGAACCTCCGGGGGATGGGGGTAGGCCAAGGGTTTGAAAATGGTATAGGTGCAATATATTCTGAACAAAAAGCAAAGTTGATTGTAAATAATGTGGTTACGGAAGAATTCAAGATAGAAAAAGGGACACGACAGGGATGCCCAATCTCTCCATTACTTTTTATATCAGTCCTGGAGGTTTTGCTGAATATGATTAGAAGGGACCAGTTGGTTAAAGGAGTGCAGGTCGGAGCTAAACAGTACAAATTGAGAGCATTTGCAGATGATTTGGTACTTACATTACAAGAGCCTGAGTCTAGTACGAAAAGAGTATTAGAATTAATTCAAGAATTTGGTCAAGTGGCAGGGTTTAAATTGAATAAGTCAAAAACTAAGGTATTGGAGAAAAATTTAACACTTTTGGAAAAAGAGGTTTCAGAATGAGACAGGATTAACTGTGGTTAAGAAAGTGAAATATCTGGGGATAAATATGACAGCTAAAAATGTGAACTTATTTAAAGACAATTATGAGAAATCTTAGACAGAAGTGAAAAAAGATCTAGAAATTTGGTCAAACTTGAAGCTTTCCTTGTTGGGTCGAATTGCGGTTATAAAGATGAATGTATTGCCTAGAATGTTGTTTTTGTGTCAAACATTGCAAATAGTGGACAAGATGGATTGTTTCAAGAAGTGGCAGAAAGATATTTCAAAATTTGTCTGGCAGGGCAAGAAACCCAGAATTAAATTTAAGACTTTAACTGATGCAAAAGAAAGGGGGGGATTTGCCCTGCCAGATCTCAAACTGTATTATGAATCGGCAGCTTTCTGCTGGTTGAAAGATTGGCTACTTCTTGAGAACACAGATATCTTGGATCTAGAAGGTTTTAACAACATCTTTGGGTGGCATGCATATTTGTGGTATGACAAGGTTAAAGCTCATAAAGGTTTTAAAAATCATATTGCCAGGAAAGCACTATATAATGTCTGGACTAGATATAAAGATTTGTTGGAAAACAAAACTCCACGGTGGTTGTCCCCAATGGAGGCAAAAGCTGTTAAAAAGCTTAATATGGAGTCCAAATGGCCGAGATATTGGGAAATTTTGGAACAAGAAGGGGATAGATGGAAACTGCAGAGTTTTGAGAAATTAAAAGATAAAGTGAGAGATTGGCTCCATTACTATCAAATAATGGAGGTTTTTAAGATGGACAGGAAAATTGGCTTCCAGGTGGAAAAATCAAAACTAGAGACAGAATTGTTAGAATCCGGTACTAAAAATTTGTCAAAAATGTATAACTTGCTGTTGAAATGGAATACACAAGATGAAACGGTTAAATCAGCAATGATTAAGTGGGCACAGGATATTGGTCATAACATTATGTTTGCTGACTGGGAAAAGTTGTGCACCACCGGGATGAAATTTACGGCATGTAATGCCCTCAGAGAAAACATTATGAAAATGATTTATAGGTGGTACATGACCCCAGTCAAGCTTGCGAAAATTTATCATTTGCCTGATAACAAATGCTGGAAATGTGGAGAAAAGGAAGGTACATTTTTCCACCTCTGGTGGACGTGCCCAAAGATTAAGGCGTTCTGGGAAATGATTTATAATTGTCAGGGGCTCAGGAGCAGAGGCACAGGAGAGGGAGGAAATAGAGACCGAGGGGGAGGAATCTGAAGGAAATGTTAGCGATGACAGCCGTCCGAGGTCTCTGAGTCTCTCCAGCGACTCGGAGGATTCACAGAAAGGGGCTCCCATGGTCAGAGCAAGGGGGGTGCCTAGGGGGACACCCCAGGAAGAAGGGGCAAGAGGGGACTCAGAGAGCAGCAGTTGGAAATCAGGACCAGCTTCTCCACCAGAGCGCAGTAGGGGGGAGGAGTCCCAGGCATCGGGATCAGGCGGCGCACCGCCAGCGGGAGGACATGAGTCAGGATTGGCCACACCTCCATCGGAGAGCGAGGAAACGGTCAAAAGGTAGGTCGGAGACTGGGCGCGCGCGCAAAGTTCAAATGTACAAGAGGGCGGCGCAGTGGGCAGCCCGGATAGGGAGCCAGGTCCTAAAGCCCGCCGAAAGGAGGGAGGAGACTCAGGGGGGTCAGCGTCAGCGTCAGAAGAATCCAGGACTGAAGGGACCCCGGGGGGTAGAAGGACCCAGAGGAGAAAGGAGAGACGGAAGAGGTGGAATAAGGTTAGAGTCTTAAACTGGTGTACAGGGGGCGGAGACTCAGATGGAGCTTCGCCGGTCTAGCTCTAAGACGTAGAGTTGGGGCGCTCCGGTTTGGAAATGGAAACTGTACTTCAATAAAGACTTTTGTACATTACTGCCGGCTAGCGTTGGTCCTCTGTGAGCTGGGACCTGGAGCCAGCTCTGACAGTAAGCTCCATCTCCTTTTGCACCAAAAACCTCGCAGCGTGAGGTTACGCAGCGAGGGGCGAAGATTGGTGCTTCGCGAGCTCACAAAAGTCAGGCAAGATGACTACAGAACAGCAGATAGCAGCTCTGCAAAATGCAGTGACACAACTCAACGCGGAGGTAATCGCATCCAGGAAGAGGGAAGACGAAGCGGCTGCCGCCTGCAGGGATCTCCAAGCCAGGTTGGAAGTGCTTACTAAGCAGGGGCAACCGGGACCCAAATCAGAGGGAATTGGGCTGGGGAAGAGAGGAGGCAGCCTTGTATCTCATTTCGATGGGAATTTACAGCAGTACCCCAACTTCCGAGCAGACGTGCTGTTTGCGCTGCAACTGCTGGATAAAGACTTTAGAGATGAGCAAGAGAAGGTGGGGTTTATCTTCTCTCATTTGCATGGAGACGCTAAAGCGTGGCTGCGTAATCTGTGGAGAGATAAAGATCCGGCGCTCCAAAGTGCGGATGCATTCATTAAAGCGATGGATTCGTGTTTTTTATCTAATATAGACATTGATATCGCCAGAAAAGACATACATGGTTTGAAACAAGGAAGAGCCACTGTAAGGCAGTATCATTCTCGCTTTTTTGCATTGGTCAACGCGCTGGGTTGGGAAAAACATTCTGCTCCAGTCAGAGACCTTTTTTGGGAAGGCTTGAATGCAAATGTTAAAGATGAAATTGCAAGGGGGGAGAGACCAAAGAGCACTCAGGAAATCGTCCAGCGGGCGCTGACACTTGGGGTGCGTCTGGAAGAACGTCCATGGAGCAAAGATGAAGGGCGTTGGGGACGCACGCCAGCGAGAGCACCTCCCCTCTTTCCCAGGGATGCAGCGCGTGCGCAATCCACACCTCCGCAGGGAGGGGGAGAGGAACCGATGGAGATTGGAGGCGCCAGGGCTCAGTCAGCAACCAGAGCCCTAACACCGGGAGCAGTCAAAGCGAAGCCGCCTAGAGGGAACAGGAAGTGTTACATCTGCGACAATCCGCAGCACATGGCGAAAGAGTGTCCCCAGAGGCTCCACAGACACACTGCAGCCTCCGCAACAGTAACGGAAGCAACTCAGCAGAGAGAACCACAGCAGGGAAACGACAGAGTCTGGCTGGAAACAGAGGCACTGGGGCCCAGCCAGACGAGTCAGTGAAGCAGTCCCCAGAAATTTTGCAGCCCACAGACCCTCTCCCGTCCAAACCAGTGGTGCAACTCACCGCATCGCTCCAGCTACCCAATGGACTAACTATGGATGTGCCTATTACTATTGACTCTGGCAGTAACGCAGACTTTATAGGACTGGATTTCATTCAACAACACAACATAGCGCTACTGCCAGCCACGCTGCCCCTGAAGGTTGTCACAGTGGATGGCAGGGAGTTGCTAGGGGGGCAGGTGGTGCAGCAAACGCCGCCGATGGTGATGCAAATTGGGAATCACCGGGAAGTCATCAGCTTCAATGTCACCCAATTGTCGGACACGCCTGTAGTATTGGGCATGAGTTGGCTGCACAGGCACAGTCCAGCATTGGCTTGGTACCAACGCCAACTGACTTTCGGCTCCTCCTACTGTGCGGAACATTGCATTATACCTAGCCCTGAAGGGGAAGAGGATGACTCGCAGTTACAATTGGGCACGCTGCAAGCAGTGCCACTCAAGTACGCGGAGTTTTTGGAGGTTTTCTGCGAGAAGGAAGCGGACAAGCTACCTCCCCACAGGTCCTATGACTGCAAGATTGACCTCCTGCCGGGGGCGACGCTGCCGACCGGGAAACTGTATTCCATGTCTGAAGACGAACTGCAGGAACTCAGGGAGTTCATAGATCACAATTTAAAGCGCGGTTTCATCCGGGAGTTGAAAGCAGTGGGGGGCAGTCCCGTATTCTTTGTGAAGAAAAAGGACACGCCCCAAAAAAGACTGGTGGTGGACTATAGAATTTTGAACTCGAAGACCAAGCCCTCAGCCTTCCCCATGCCCAGGATAGACGACCTGCTCGCGACGGTGAGGAAAGGACGCATTTTCACCAAGTTGGACCTGCGAGGGGCGTACAACCTGATTTGCATACGGGAGGGCGACGAGTGGAAAACGGCCATGTTCACGCCACTGGGCACCTATGAATACAGAGTTATGCCCTTCGGATTACAAAATGGCTCCCACTGCTTTCAAGCCTTCATGCATCACGTGTTGGCGGGACTCCTCTACAAGAAGTGCGTCTGCTTCCTGGACGACATCCTGATATTTTCAGCATCGCGAGAGGCTCATGAGAGGGATGTCAGGGAAGTTCTGCAGAGACTGCAGGAGCACAGACTGTACGCCAAGCTGGAGAAGTGCCAGTTCGACATGACGGAGGTGGATTTCCTGGGCTACAAATTGTCGGACAAGGGGCTCGCCATGGACAGCGCCAAGGTTCGCTCAGTATTGGACTGGAAGAGCCCACGCAATCGGAAGGAAGTCCAGCGGTTTGTCAGCTTTGCCAACTTTTACCGCAAGTTCATCAAGGGGTTCGCTATGCAGACGGCGGCCATCACTGACACGCTCAGCTCCAAGAAGAAGAAATTCATCTGGACGGAGCAAGCGGAGCAGTCCTTTCAGAAACTCAAGCGTCTCTTCGCGTCCGAAGAGCACCTACTGCATGTGAATCCCAGCAGACCGATGAGGGTGGAGACAGACGCCTCAGACAGGGCCGTGGGAGCTGTCCTGTTGCAACAAGACCCGCATGGGGACTGGAGACCGTGCGCCTTCTACTCCAGGAAGCTCAGCAAGTCAGAGCAGAACTACACCATCTGGGACAGGGAGTTGCTAGCTATTCATGCAGCGTTCAAGGCATGGCGGCACTTCCTTATCGGAGCCAAACACACAGTGCAGGTCCGCACGGACCACAAGAACCTGGAGTACTGGCGCACGGCAAGGTTCCTGAACCAGAGGCACATACGATGGGCGGAATTCTTCGCGGACTTCGACTTCAGGATAGAGTACATCCCAGGCGACAACAACGTCATGGCGGATGCACTGTCAAGGAAGCCGCAATACCTCGAGGAGGCGGCACCGTCGGCGGCCAAGCACATTTTCGCACCGGAAGCGTGGGCGTGCGCTTCGGCAACCGTGGACCTGGAAGCCGTACGTCGCGCGCTGCAGGAGGACCCCTTCGCACAAGCCAAGATGGAGGAGGTGCACAGGGGCAAGGCGAAGGACGACGAGTTCCAGATACGCGACGGATTACTCATCCGCAAGGGGGCACTCTACGTACCGGGAGACGACCTCCGCGCAAGGGTACTGCAGCAGTTACATGACGCTCCCACCGCCGGGCACTTTGGCAAAGAAAAGACTGTAGAATTAGTAGCCAGAGATTTTTGGTGGCCCAAGATGAGGGGGGAAGTCGCGGATTACGTCTCGAGGTGCGACACCTGCCAGAGGGCCAAGTCAGTGCACAAACCGCCGGCGGGACTGCTGGAACCGCTGCAGACACCGCTCGAACCGTGGGAGAGGGTGGCCCTGGACTTTGTCACGGATCTGCCCAGCTCGAGGGGCAAGACAGCAGTGCTAGTGGTGGTGGACATGTTCACCAAAATGGCCCACTTCATTCCATGCGCGAAGGTGGCCACAGCGGAACAGACCGCCAAACTGTTCATAGACCACGTGTTCAGGGTTCACGGTCTACCACGGTCTATCCTGTCCGACCGGGGGTGACAGTTCATCTCGAACTTCTGGCAGAAGCTGATGGGCTTCCTGAACGTCAAGATCAACCTAGCGTCGGCGAGACACCCGCAGACCAACGGACAAGCGGAGCGGGTCAATGCCATCATGCAGCAGTACCTGAGATGCTACGCAAATCAGCAGCCCGCAACATGGGTGGACTACCTGCCGCTCGCCGAGTTCGCCTACAACAACACGAAGCATGTGTCCACGGGAGTGACACCGTTCTTCGCCAACAACGGGAGGCATCCCAGAACTTTCCCGGGATTAGAGAGAGTGGGGGAGGGGGAGCCACGGGCAGCGGAAGCCTTAGCATCAGAGTTGCAGGAGGTCCACGAACAGCTTCGGAGGCAGTTAGAACTAGCAAAGCACGCATACAAACTGCAGGCTGACAGACACAGAAGGGTTGGGGAAGACATACAGGTGGGAGACTGGGTTTGGTTAGCAGCTCAGGCAGTGCCGGCCAGATCGTTAGCCAAGAAGAAGCTCGGACATAAGCAGCTAGGGCCTTACCAAGTCGAGGCACAGGTCAATCCAGTGGCCTTCCGGTTGACACTTCCGGAGGGATCCAGAATGCACCCGGTGTTCCATAGATCAGTACTCACGCCCTATAAAGCACCTCACAGATTTCAGGAGCCAGGCACGGCACCAGACCCGCTCAGGGAAACGCCCACAAAGAGGGGGTCGCCAAGGGGGGAGCCCATCAACAAAGTCACGGAGATTTTAGACTCGAGATGGGGGGAAGAGGGAGTAGAATATCTCCTCGCCAGAGAAGGTACCCTGGCCAGCGCCAACAGTTGGGTGCCGGATTATGCCTTGGAGGAACCTTTGCTCAAAGAAGAATTTCATGCCCTCTTCCCACACAGGCCCATGCCAGCCGAGTATTTCGACGACTGGCTTTTCACACCCACACTTTCAGCCAGCACGTTCCAGGGGTTCGCCTCGGACGAGGAACCGGCACCAGACACACGCTCTCCGGAGGGATCACCCTCGGGGTCGGCCTCAGACCGCTCTTATTGGTGGGACGATCAACCAGAGGAGCAGTGGCGCAGGAAGTGGCTGGGGGGTCCTTGGCAGGCAACACCCTCAGATGAGAACGGGGGAGAGACGGACATGGACCTGTTGGGGGAGGACGTTGGGTTCGAGCACGGAGGCAGAGAGATGGAGGCAGAGGAGATCGACGTCGGCGAGAGCACGGAGGACGAGCCGGACTTATCCGGCTGGATGTACGACAAGGGGGACGAACTGTATCCGGCACTCACCCCCACAACGACGGAGCACCCAGTACCCACACCGGAAGGAGGGGAGGGGGGAAGGGGGGGCTTCGAGGGGGGGATGGATGTCAGGGGCTCAGGAGCAGAGGCACAGGAGAGGGAGGAAATAGAGACCGAGGGGGAGGAATCTGAAGGAAATGTTAGCGATGACAGCCGTCCGAGGTCTCTGAGTCTCTCCAGCGACTCGGAGGATTCACAGAAAGGGGCTCCCATGGTCAGAGCAAGGGGGGTGCCTAGGGGGACACCCCAGGAAGAAGGGGCAAGAGGGGACTCAGAGAGCAGCAGTTGGAAATCAGGACCAGCTTCTCCACCAGAGCGCAGTAGGGGGGAGGAGTCCCAGGCATCGGGATCAGGCGGCGCACCGCCAGCGGGAGGACATGAGTCAGGATTGGCCACACCTCCATCGGAGAGCGAGGAAACGGTCAAAAGGAAGGTCGGAGACTGGGCGCGCGCGCCAAGTTCAAATGTACAGGAGGGCGGCGCAGTTGGCAGCCCGGATAGGGAGCCAGGTCCTAAAGCCCGCCGAAAGGAGGGAGGAGACTCAGGGGGGTCAGCGTCAGAAGAGTCCAGGACTGAAGGGACCCCGGGGGGTAGAAGGACCCAGAGGAGAAAGGAGAGACGGAAGAGGTGGAGTAAGGTTAGAGTCTTAAACTGGTGTACAGGGGGCGGAGACTCAGATGGAGCTTCGCCGGTCTAGCTCTAAGACGTAGAGTTGGGGCGCTCCGGTTTGGAAATGGAAACTGTACTTCAATAAAGACTTTTGTACATTACTGCCGGCTAGCGTTGGTCCTCTGTGAGCTGGGACCTGGAGCCAGCTCTGACAATAATGAATTGAAAAAGGTATTTAAATATACTTTCCTGAAGAAACCAGAGGCCTTTCTCTTGGGTATTGTCGGCCAAGGGGTGTCAAAGAAGGACAGAACATTTTTTATGTATGCTACAACTGCGGCAAGAATACTTATTGCAAAGTACTGGAAGACACAAGATCTACCCACCTTGGAAGAATGGCAGATGAAGGTGATAGACTACATGGGACTGGCAGAGATGACGAGCAGAATCCGAAACCAGGGAAGGGAAACAGCGGAGGAAGATTGGAAAGATTTTAAGGACTATCTAAAGAAATATTGTAAAATCAATGAATGTTAGAATGACGCTGGATTAGAAAATATGTGGTTATTAGCGGCAATGGATAAGCTTAAAAGAAAAAGAAAGGTTAAAATTTAAGTGAAAAATAAGGGAAGGATTTGCTGAAGAATAATTTAGAAATTGGAATACAGGAAGGGGAGGTAAGAGGAAGTCGGGGAAGTAAGGTATAAGAAAAGAAGGGCTGAAATTATATTTGTTTTTTATATGTTTTTTGTATGTTATTTTTACTGTATTGTTTTGTTTTTTGTTGTTATAAAATTTCGGAAACTTTAATAAAAATTTATATATATATATATAAAAAAGATGTCAAATTATACACTGGGCAACAATTTTTTACCTTTTGAATGTTGTCTAGATTTCTACAATTGATTTAGGGTCTTTTTGCACTGCTGAATCAGGAAATGGCATCCGTTTCTCTCCATCAGGTCAGGTTGTTGTGCTATGTTGATTTGTAAAAAATCAGATCTTGTGACAAAATCGATTACATTTTGTGGCATTATCAGCTGATTTTTGTCAACACATATCATCCTAAATATGTTTTTAAGAGAAAATAATGTTTTTCCAACAACATATATTGATTACCTGATAGAAACATCGATTACTGTAAACTGAATGCTGGGCATTGATAAAGGTAAGAATACATAAATTGCACGTTGCTTCACCATTTTTCAAACTTCAGGGCTTGAACTTCCGTTTCTTGGAACTCCTGGAATGCTCAGCGGCAGGGAGGTCTCTCTTCAGAGTCCAACAGTAGTCAGCCATCATGACTGCGTCCCAGCGACCCTGATACCTGGTCTCCATCTCTTTCATGTCCTGATGGAATCTCTCCCCCTGCTCGTCACTCATTGAACCCAGGTTCTCAGGAAACCGGTCCATATGTGAAAATAGGTAGTGCATCTTGACGCTCATGTTGCAGCCCAGGTTTCTGAAAGCAGTCAGCATGTTGTTGACAAGTTCTGCATAGTTTCTGACCTTATTGTTGCTTAGAAAGTTCTTCACTACCAGAACAAATGCCTTCCACGCTTCCAGTTCCATTTCCTTCATTGAGTTTCCGAACTCTGGATCTCTGATGAGCTGACGGATCTGAGGACCATCAAAGATGCCAGCTTTCAACTTCTCCATGGTCAATCCTGCCACAAGTGAAGCAGTCACCATCCTTGTCCAGAGCCTTTTGTGAACTGCTTGATTAAGCCAAGCTTGATGTGCAGCGGTGGGAAGAGTATTCTGTCTCTGTCCACCAGAGGGTCGTTGATGACGTTCCTTTCTTTGCAAGGCACCAATTCCTCCCGCACAGGCCAGTCCTTCTTCGTGTAATGCTGAGCACGGTCCCTACTATCCCACATGCACAGAAAACATGGGTACTTGTTGAAGCCAGACTGTTGTCCCAACAAAAAGTTCACCATCTTCAGGCCAACACAAATAAACCACTTATGCTGAGCATAACCAATTTTCTCCAGCACATACTTCACTGCTTCATAGTTCTCCTTCAGTGTAGTCGAGTGAGCCAGGGGTATAGAGGCAAACTGGTTGCCGTTGTGTAGCAGAACACATTTCAGTGATCGCTTGCTGCTGTCAATGAACAGTCTCCAATCTTTGGGTTCGTACTGTGGCACTCCAAGCTTGAGCAGAAGCTGCGCAATATCTGCACAGTACACCAAGTCCTTCTCTTCTGAGAAAAAACGGAGGTAACTCTTGATGCCTGTTGCGGAAGAAGCTGATGTCAGAGAGGAGTTTTCCCCCCTTCAATCTGGATGCCAACAGTTCGGCAGAGTCCTTTGACAAGCTGAGGTCACGAACTAGATCATTCAACTCCTTTTGGGAAAATGGATGTGGAGCATCATCTTCAAGAACCACTTCTTCTTCATGTCCTTCAGCACTGGAGGTATCTTCGTCACTAATGTCAGGAAGTTCTCCGAAGACAGGCACTGGAATTTCATCACAATGGGGCAGGACTCTTGAGGAGGAGGAGAAAGGGGAGGGAACTGGAAGGGGAATATATGCTCTGCGCAAATGGCTGTGAACTCATGCTTGTTTTGTGAATCTATCACACTTGCTCCTTCTGCCACCCCGGATGGCAGAATAAAGCTTTTCTCTGAAACTATTCCTTGAGTGTCTGTTGACTCCCAATTCCTCGTCCCGGGCGCAAAGCTCTTCTCACCCGAGGCTAAAAAGGCTACAAGCAGAGTCTGTAACCTGAAGTGTATGTTAACCCAAGGTACCACTGTATCATTGAATTTGTCCATGGCAAGTCTGCGTTTATCTGCAGGTTGTTCATATGTGGTGAGTTTGTAGAAGTCTTCAATCCAATAATAGAAGGGAGACGCATTTTTATTTTTCCAGCTCACCAGTATCAGTCTTTTTACTGTGGTAAGGGCACAGAGAGTCCGCTTGTATTGCCCCTTTGTCAGGTTCCATGTGCTGGGTGTATAATTCGAAAGGATATTTTGCTCGGTAAAGGTACATTTGGCCTCAGCGATGGGAGTCCAGCAAGGAATCATTTAGCCAGTGCAATGGAGGAGGAAGAGGTTGAAAATGGGAGACTTACTGGCACCTGTAGTAGCAGCAGCAGCAGCTGGAGCATGGCCTGCAGTGCCACCTGGTGGCCCACCTCGGAACGTCCATGCCCATCCCAGATTTAAAGCTTTAGGCATGTGTTTTACACACACACACACACACACACACACACACACACACACACAGACATAAATAATAATAAACAAGCAGGAAATATCCCAAACAGCTCTTCCCCTGAAATATACTCGGAGTCGAGAGTGGATTTCATGCTCTATATTCAGCTCATAGCAGTGAGGAATGAAAGTTCCCCCACAATATCTGCTTTATATACATTATTTACACAATGGGCTGCACGTGATTGGCTAATTCTGGGATTCTCCTGTAGGCCAATCAGGTTGTGGATTCACTTCCACCTGGAGCTGGATTGGGTGGCTCCTGCGGACCAATCAGACTGCTGCATGTTGAATCCTATTGTTCTAGGACCAATCAGACTGTAGCATTTTGTTTTTGTTTTTTTAAAGATATTTATTAAAGTTTCACAAGTAAAACACACTTCACCATACAAAAAAAAAAAAGGGAAAAAAAAGAAAGAAAGAAAAAACCCCATTCAGACTCAAAAGAAAAACACAGTGAAAAAACCCATCAATAACAACAAGAAAAAGTTACCTAAACAAGCAATAAAAAGAAAGAAGAAAGAACCAATTTCTCATATGTTGTTCTCATAACCCTCTTTCCTGACTCCCTCACATCTCCCTTTTCTGCGTTCCTTTTTACAAAATCTTATTCAGCAATACCTCACCTTCTTTTAGATCTTACTTCAAGCTATACGTTTCCTATATTATGTCTCCAATTATTTCCCGTTATTTCCTTTTTTTAAAAAAAAAAAAAACTTGACATAATATTGTTCTGACTTCACATTTGTTCTATCAACCATTTTTACATACACCTTTCAACTATACCACTAATACCATGTTATCTTCCTCTCCCGCATCATTCTAACATTCATACAATTTACAATGCTTTTGCAAATATTCTTTAAATTTCTTCCAGTCCTCTTCCACCAGCTCTTCTCCCAGGTCTCGGATTCTGCCAGTCATTTCTGCCAATTCCATATAGTCTATCAGTTGCATTTGCCATTCTTCCAAGGTGGGTAAATCTTGAGTCTTCCAGTGCTTTGCAATAAGTATTCTTGCTGCTGTTGTTGCATACTGTCAGGGGCTCAGGAGCAGAGGCACAGGAAAGGGAAGAAATAGAGAGCGAGGGGGAGGAATCCGAAGGAAATGTTAGCGATGACAGAGGTCCGAGGTCTCTGAGTCTTTCCAGCGAATCGGAGGATTCACAGAAAGGGGCTCCCATGGTCAGAGCAAGGGGGGTGCCGAGGGGGACACCCCAGGAAAAGGGGGCCAGAGGGGACTCAGAGAGCAGCAGTTGGAAATCAGGACCAGCTTCCCCACCAGAGCGCAGTAGGGGGGAGGAGTCCCAGGTATCGGGAGCAGGCGGCTCACCGCCAGCGGGAGGACATGAGTCAGGATTGGCCACGCCTCCATCGGGGAGCGAGGAAACGGTCAAGAGGAAGGTCGAAAGCTGGGCGCACGCGCCAAGTTCAAATGTACAGGAGGGTGGCGCAGTTGGCAGCCCGGATAGGGAGCCAGGTCCCAAAGCCCGCCGAAAAGAGGGGGAGGAGTCAGGGGGGTCAGCGTCAGCGTCAGAAGAGTCCAGAAAGGAGGAGACCCCGGGGGGCAGAAGGACCCAGAGGAGAAAGGAGAGACGGAAAAGGTGGAGTAAGATTAGAGCCTTAAGTTGGTGTACAGGGGGTGGAGACTCAGATGGAGCTTCGCCGGTCTAGCCTCTAAGACGTAGAGCTGGGGCGCTGCGGCTTGAAAATGGAAACTGTACTTCAATAAAGACTTTTGTACATTACTGCCGGCTAGCGTTGGTCCTCTGTGAGCTGGGACCTGGAGCCAGCTCTGACACATACATAAAAAAAGTTCTATCCTTCTTTAACACCATTTGGCCAACAATGCCCAAAAGAAAGGCCTCTGGTTTCTTAGGGAAGGTATATTTAAATACCTTTTTCAGTTCATTATAGATCATTTCCCAGAAAGCCTTAACCCTGGGGCATGTCCACCAAAGGTGAAAAAAAGTTCCCTCAGTTTCTTTACATTTCCAACACTTATTATCTGGCAAATGGTATATTTTTGCAAGCTTGACTGGGGTCATGTACCACCTATATATCATTTTCATAATATTTTCTTTCAAGGCATTACATGCCGTGAACCTTACTCCAGTGGTCCATAACCTTTCCCAGTCAGCAAACATAATATTATAACCAATGTCTTGAGCCCACTTTATCATAGCTGATTTAACCGTTTCATCTTGAGTGTTCCATTTTAACAGCAAGTTATACATTCTTGACAATACCTTGACTTTCGGTTCTAACAATTCAGTTTCTAATTTCGATTTATCCACCTGGAACCCTATTTTTTTTGTCCTCATTAAAGACCTCCCTAATGTGACAATAATGTAACCAATCTCGCACTTTGTCTTTTAACCTCTCAAAACTCTGCATTCTCCAAGAGTCTCCATCATTCTCTAGTATCTCCCAATATTTTGGCCATTCGGCCTCCATATTAAGTCTTTTCTGAGCCTTAGCTTCCATTGGTGACAACCACCTTGGGGTCTTATTTTCCAATAAATCTTTATATCTTGTCCAGACATTAAACACTGCTTTCCTAGCATTTTGGATCCTATTCAACTCAGTACATAACATCCCCACAAACCACCCCCAAATTCCCCAGCATAGGAATAGTGTGAGTGGAGGCTGGGTGCACCACATTGGAGACCCCAAGCGGAGTAGTAGGGGAATCTCATCCTTTACTTCCACACAAGGGTGACAGGCCAAATCATCTGTCAGGATAGATATGGTGGCCACGATTTCGCTGAAAACCCGATGTCTTAGGATTCACAACAAAGCAACAGCAAACACCTGCTAAAGACCCCCTGAAATGTTTGGCAGTGAAAACCCCACATTTCATGACACCCCAAAAAATGAGCCTTCGGCGCCGTAACTCACGGGATCCCAATTTCTCCAAAAGTCAGACGTTGTCCAATTCACTCCAAAGCGGCGCCAAACATCCAGACAATGCCCCCTGCAAGGTTTGGGGGTGAAAACACTACGTTTCACATCGCCCCACAAAATGAGCCCTCGACGTCGTAACCCACATGGTTGTCAGGGGCTGGACTGAGGAGGAATGGTGGGAGCCCCCCCCCCCACTCTCGAGGACCTGCTCCACAACTCCAATTTATAAAGATTATAATCCAAGTTAACGAGATCTTCTTGCAATTAGAGATCAAGAGATATGTAAAAGTCAGTGCTTTATATGATTCAGCCACATGGTGGAGCAATACACAAAGATTAAAGAAGCCATGATAGCCAGCTCTGAAAAGCTGGGATGGTTTGTGTCTTCAAAGGCATGGCAGTGTGGCTTGAAGTTAATGACGTGTAACACCTCACAGTCATCATCATAATTAATAATAATAATAATAATAATAATAATAATAATAATAATAATAATAATAATTTATTATTTATACCCAGCCACTCTGGGCGGCTTCCAACAAAATATTAAAATAAAATAGTCTGTCAAACATTCAAAGCTTCCCAGAACAGGGCTGCCTTCAGATGTCTTCTAAATGTCAGCTAGCTGTTTCTCTCTTTGACATCTGGTGGGAGGGGGTTCCACAGGGCAGGCACCACTACCCTGTAACTTGGCTTCTCGTAGGGAGGGAACCGCCAAAAGGCCCTCAGCGCTGGACCTCAGTGTCCAGGCAGAATGATGGGGGTGGAGGCGCTCCTTCAGGTATACTGGGCCTTTGAGGCTTTTTAGGGCTTTAAAGGTCAGCACCAACACTTTGAATTGTGCCCGGAAACATACTGAGAGCCAATGTAGGTCTTGGGGGCCACTCCCAGTCACCAGTCTAGCTGCCGCATTCTGGATTAGTTGTAGTTTCCGGGTCACCTTCAAAGGTAGCCCCACGTAGAGCGCATTGCAGTAGTCCAAGCGGGAGATAACCAGAGCATGCACCACTCTGGCGAGGCAATCCGCAGGCAGATAGGGTCTCAGCCTGCGTACTAGATGAAGCTGGTCAACAGCTGCCCTGGACACAGAATTGACCTGCGCCTCCATGGACACCATGAACTGAAAGGTCCCGGGGGCGTTACCCTGAGCCTCAGCCACAAGGAATGTGCAGCAGCAGAAAATGGTAACGCTGTTCTAGATTGCATCTATGGAAGTCCAGGGTCCTGATGAAACAAAGTCCAAGTCCTACTCTCTCCTACCTTGGTCAGGCCACACCTGGAGTCCTGTGTCCAGTTCTGGGCACCATCATTTAAGAAGGATGTTGACAAGCTGGAATGTGTGCAGAGGAGGGCAACCAAGACAACCAAGGGTCTGGAAACTAAGATTGAAGAGAAACACTTGAAGGAGCTGGGGAGGTTTGGCCTGGAAAAGAGGAAACTGAGAGGAGATCTGACAGCCATCTTCAAATATCTTAAGGGCTGTCACATGGAAGAGGGAACAAGCTTCTTTTCTCCTGCTCTAGATGGTAGGACTCGAACCCATGGATTCAAGTTATAAGGAAGGAGATTCCAACTAAACATTCATAAAAACTTTCTGACAGTAAGGGCTGTTTGGCATTGGAACAGATTCCCATGAGAGGTGGTGGACTCTCCTTCCTTGGAGGTTACTAAGCAGAGGTTGGATGGCCGTCTGCCATGGATGCTTTTGCTGAGATTGCTGCATCACAGGGGGTTGGACTAGATGACCCTTGGTGTCCCTTCCAGCTATAAGTTTCTATGATTCTATGAAATTGATCTGGATTAATGACAGCCATCCACCAGTTTCATATGCAAAACTGCTTCCCACCCCACCCCCTTACTGATTAATATATATAAAAAATACATTAAAGTAGACAAATAATAACTTACAAAAAGGATCAATAAACGTGTCACCTTTATTATATAAACTGTTATCATAATCACATGTCAAAATTTCTTTTGTGAATGAAATAAAATGGTTTCAATCAGTTTTTAATAACCAACAATCAAATGTAGTGCTTGGGGTACAGCTTAGATCAATTCCCCCGATGTTCAGTGTCCAGGGGTTCAGTGCCTGGCACCCAGAAACTCATGGCAAAGGGGAGTCTGGCACCAAGTAACTCATAACATTTCACTTCCTTGCAAGCTAAGGAAAGCTGTTGATTGGCCGAAGACACGGGGCAGAAACAGAAAGAAACAGGGGGATGAGGGGGTCTAAGGGTGAAGTCCTGCTCCTGTCCATCCTAATACTGGACAGATTATTACAGGATGTTGAGAAGGGTCATTTTTTACTATTAATTGAGAAACAGCAGCCATAGTCTAGGCCAGGAGTGTTTTTCCTTGGTGACACCGCCATGTTGAAAAGTGTGTGTTTGCAAGGTGTTTCCTGTCCTGTCCAGAAATGCACCGTGCTGGATGAAGCCAGCTCTAGATCCTTCCTAAATAAATAAAATAAAAACCCACGGGAAGATATATTTGAAAAATTAATGTTAAGGGGAACAATTCACATTGTTAAGCAAGGTAGCTAAAGCAACAGGGTCAGGGCCTCCATTGTGACACGTCCCCCTGCGGAGTGACTTGGCTGAGGACTTTGGGAAGAGCAACTATTTGAGGATAGTTCAGGAGAAAGGAGGTGGTTTGTGAGAAGTAATGATGTTTTCCGGCAAAATAAAGATTTCTTCTTCTTGAGTGTAAGTAGGATGTCTAATTCTTTCTGCATTCTGCTTCTTTTGCTCTCCCTCAAGATTTAGAAACATAGGGCAGTAAGGCAGATCTGGAAAAAGCCTAGGTAAAGGTACAGGTACCCCTGACCGTTAGGTCCAGTCGCGGACGACTCTAGGGTTGCGCGCTCATCTCGCTCTATAGGCTGAGGGAGCCGGCGTACAGCTTCCGGGTCATGTGGCCAGGATGACGAAGCCGCTTCTGGCAAAAGCAGAGCAGTGCACGGAAAGGCTGTTTACCTTCCCGACAGAACGGCACCTACCGTATTTTTGGCTCTATAGGACGCACCGGACCATAAGACGCACCGGATCATAGGAGGGGGAGAACAGGGGAAAAAAATTCTCTCCCTCTCTGCTCAGTGTCCCTTCAGTGAAGCGGCAGGAGAAACGGAGCCCCTTCCATTTTTCCTCCTGCTTCGCTGAAGGGGCGCTGCACAGAGAGGGAAAACTGTGCAGCGCCTCTCCAGCGAAGCGTAGCCTGGAGAGCAAGAGGGATCGGTGTGCACCGACCCCTCTCGCTCTCCAGGCTTCAGGCGGCTATCCGCAAGCCTTCTGAGTGCAGCGGGAACTCCTGCTGTGCTTGGAAGGCTTGCGGATAGCTGCCTGAAGCCCCCAGAGCGCAGCCTTTGAAGCCTCCACAGAGCAGCAGGGTAAAGGCACCCCGCTGCCCTGCGGAGGCTTTGTGCAGCCATCCCCAAGCTAGAACAGTGAGACGGAGCGCCGCGCAGTGCTCTGCCTCACTGTTCTGGCTTCGGGGATGGCCTTTGAAGCCTCCGCAGGGCGGCAGGGTGCCTTCACCCCACTGCCCTGCGGAGGCTTTGCGCAGCTAACCCCAAGCTAGAACAGCGAGACGGAGCGCTGCGCAGCACTCCTTCTCCCTGCTCTGGCTTTGGGCTTAGCTGCGCAGCCTGCATTCACTCCATAGGACGCACACACATTTCCCCTTAATTGATTTTTTTTAAAATAAAATAATTTTTATTAGCAAACCAATCAAATCACATTAGTTCCAAATTACAAAACCGAATTTTAAATTTTGTTTGGGGGTACCCATGCTTCGAGCTCAGAAAGGGATCCAATCATCTCTTATTTCTGCTGCTTTGATCATTTCCTCTTAATTTTTGGAGGGGGAAAAGTGCGTCCTATAGAGTGAAAAATACGGTATTTATCTACTTCCACTTTCAAACTGCTAGGTGACTTCAGGCAGCTATCCGCAAGCCTTCGAAGTACAGCGGGAACTCCTGCTGCGCTCCGAAAGCTTGCGGATAGCTGCCTGAAGCCAATGGAGTGCAGCCTTTGAAGCCTCTGCAGAGCAGCGGGGTGAAGGCACCCCGCTGTCCTGCGGAGGCTTTGCGCAGCCACCCCCAAGCTAGAACAGTGAGACGGAGCGCTGCGCAGCGCTCCGCCTCACTGTTCTGGCTTCGGGGACGGCCTTTGAAGCCTTCGCAGGGCAGCAGGGGGCCTTCACCCTGCTGCCCTGCGGAGGCTTTGTGCAGCTAACCCCAAGCTAGAACAGCGAGACGGAGCGCTACGCAGCGCTCCTTCTCCCTGTTCTGGCTTTGGGCTTAGCTGCGCAGCCTGCATTCACTCCATAGGGCGCACACAAATTTTCCTTAATTTTTGTTTGTTTTTTAAAATATTTTTTATTAGCAAACCAATCAAATCACATTAGTTCCAAATTACAAAACCGAATTTTAAATTTTGGTAGGGGTACCCATGCTTCGAGCTCTTAAAGGGATCCAATCATCTCTTATTTCTGCTGCTTTGATCATTTCCCCTTAATTTTTGGAGGGGGGAAATTGTGTCCTATAGAGAGAAAAATACGGTATTTATCTACTTCCACTTTGTGCTTTCGAACCTCTAGGTTGGCAGGTGCTGGGACCGAGCAGCGGGAGCTCACCCCGTCGCAGGGATTCGAACTGCCGACCTTCGGATCAGCAAGCCCTAGGTTCTGTGGCCACCCGTGTCCCTACGGAAAAAGCCTATCGCAGACCAAATCCCCCTCCCAAACCTGGTATGTAAGGGCTTCCGGTTTTTCCGCCCTCTGTTGTGGATGTGTTTCGTGGGTTCTCCGTGCCTAGCAGGTGTTAGAGGGAACTTGGGGGGGGCAACGCGGAGGCTACACGACCCCCAAAAAGGCTCTGGGCGTGGCCCAGGGCTGACATTGTCCGGCAGCGTCAAAAAAGGAACCCTTCGAAGCCCACGTCCTAAGCAGGAGGTGAGTCGACAGAGAGTACCTAGACGCAAGGACACGAGCAATCCTCAGCAGCAAGCCTCAAAGTCCCAAACGGTAAGAACAGCAGCTAACAAGGAGAGCTTGAGGAGAAGAGGGTCTGTGAGACTTATTTATACAAACTGAACTGCTCAGAAACAGACCCGAAAGGCTAGCACATAAAGAGTAAAGAACGGGAGATTTTATCTTAAACATATTGGAAATCTTTCTCATTATACGTAACCATAAGCAAAGATTTCTCTAACAAGTACCAGTAAGAAAAGGAAGACAGATTCAAATTTCACTCTGCAGCAGCAGTAGTAGCCCATTAAAAGAAGCGGAATTCAAGGACTTAACTTGTTTTTTACTTTGAAGTGGCGTGAGCCCAGCGAAAGAGACTGAGTTAAAAGATTTGGATTGTCAGCGCTGTTTGTGGTAAAAGAGTGGAAGTTACTGGAAAACAAAGGTAAAAGAGAAGGCAACACTTTTAATATTGAACTTATATTAAACACTAACCTATAAAGATGGCAAAGATGGCGTAGCGTGGTCTAGGAGAAGAAGGAGGTGGTTTGTGAGAAAGGAAATACGTTTTCTGGTGTAACGAAGAGACTTTCTTCATCTAAAGTATAAGTAGGATTCCTAATTCCTTCTGCATTCTGTTTCTTTTACTATCCCTCAAGATTCAGAAACCTAGGGAACCATGTCATGGTTAAATTAGTTTATAAAGATTGGCTGTGTGAGCTGCTGGTCTCCTGCTGTCACGTGCCAAAGATCCATCCCCTGGTCTGTGAGGAGGAGGAGGAAGAGTTATTGGAAGAGAAATGGGAGGATGAAGTGATGGTTATGAAGATCAGAAGGAATCTTTAGTGAAGGTGAAAATAATTTCTGATACCGATATATAGATGGGGAGTGTTGATCTTTGTTCATCAGGAACAGGGAGGCCAGAGAAAATCCCGCTCGCTGGGGAGCGGGGAGGCAGCTCCCTCATTCAAGAAGAATTCAGGGATGGGATGAGGACTTTGGGATGAGAAACTATTTGAGGATAGTTCAGACGAGAGGAGGAAGATTTTGAGGAAGCAAACATGTTTTTTAGCGCAACGAATTGACTTTCTTCATCTAAAGCGTAAGTAGAATGCCTAAATCACTGTGCTACATGAAAAGGAAGAGGTATCGAACTTTTAAAAATAAACTAAACAAAACTGCTTAACCCACTAAAATATATATTTTTAAAAATGAATATTAAAGGGAGCCATGTCCCTTGTAAAGCCAGGTAGCTAAAGTGACGGTGTCATGTCCTCCATTGTGACACGTTCTCCGGCTGACTGACTTGGCTGACAACTTTGGGAAGAGCAACTATTTGAGGATAGTTCAAAGAAAATAGGCTGTTGGTGTGAATTGTGTTTTCTGAAAAATGAAAATTTATTCATCTCGTGTATACGTAGGATCTCTTATTCTTCCTGCATTTTGCTTCATTTGCTATCCCTCAAGATTCAGATATATAAGGAACCATATCATGGTTAGATTAATTTTTAAAGATTGACCTCAGGACCCTCTTAGATCCTTTGAGGGAAATGGCTTGCCTTCTCCCTTGCGGGCATCACCACAAGAAAGGGATCTCCCAGTTCTGGAGGGTCTCTTGACAAGATGCCCTCCTCTCTGGTTTCAGCTGCTTGCTGCAATCGCCATGAGAGGTTTCTGAAAGTAGGTTTATCTGCCAGATAAAGAGTATCAAGGAAGCATCTAGAACCCATTTCCTGACTATTTTCCCTCTTCTTCCCTAGATTCTGCAGTCTGAGAAGGCTGGGTGAGCTGCTGGTCTCCTGCTGTCGTGCCACAAAAATCCATCCCCTGGTCTGTGAGGAGGAGGACACAGTGAGTGTAATGAAGGATGGAAAGGAAAGAAGGGTAAAGGTGAGAACGATCTACGTAAGGCCAAGGGACCAGAGGATGGATACCACAGATGCTACTACCAATGGTGAGTGTTGATCTTTGTTCAGGAGGAACAGGGAGGCCAGAGAGAATCTGGATCACTGAGGGTGGGGGGAGGCAGCTCCCTCATTCAAGAAGAGTTCAGGGATGGGATGAGGAAGGGAGGAAGGGAGAATAACGCAAGCCACCTGGAGATCCTTGCAGGAAAGATGGGTCATCAATGTAATAATTAATGAAAAAATTTAGAATCTTTTCTCTTCATTTCTCTTCAGGCAGTGATAGCAGTGAGGCCAGCAGCTCCAGTACAGCTCTACCCCGCTCCAAGACCCAGTTCTCCCTTCGCCCCAAACCCAAGTATCTAAATAAATAAATAATAGGGATGCAGGTGGCGCTGTGGGTTAAACCACAGAGCCTAGGACTTGCCTATCAGAAGGTCGGCGGTTCGAATCCCCACGACGGAGTGAACTCCTGTTGCTCGGTCCCTGCTCCTGCCAACCTAGCAGTTCGAAAGCATGTCAAAGGGCAAGTAGATAAATAGGTAATGCTCCGGCGGGAAGGTAAAGGGCGTTTCCGTGCGCTGCTCTGGTTCAGAAGCAGCTTAGTCATGCTGGCCACATGACCCGGAAGCTGTTCATGACCGGTCCGCCAATAAAGCGAGATGAGCGCTGCAACCCCAGAGTCGGCCACGACTGGACCTAATGGTCAGGAGTCCCTTTACCTTGATATATTTCAAAAACACTGAGTCTCCAGTGTGATCTCTCGTCACAAGGAAACAGACTTTATAAAGAGGCAACCTTTCAAACTTCTTATAAATGGAAACTGGGGAAAGCCCCCTCCAAAAGAATAGACTGTGCCCAGTGACTAGCTGATCCACATGCCTGTTCAGTTGACGCTCTAGATGCCTACTCAGTTGTTCTCCAAGGCTGTTGAAAGAGAGAATGGCCAGTGTGGCAGGCTGTGCGAGCTGCTGGCCTCCTGCTGTTGTGCCCCTAAAATCCACCCCCTGGTCTCCGAGGAGGAGGAGGAAGAGATATTGGAAGAGAAACGGAATGAGGAAGTAAATATAATTAAAGAAAGGTAGAATAGCGTAAGCCACCTGGAGATCCTTGAAGGAAAGATGGGTTGTCAACAGAATAATCAATGGAAAGATTAAAAATATTTTCTCTTCTTCTCTCTTCCGGGCAGCGACAGCAGTGAGGCCAGCAACTCCAGCACAGATCTCCCTCCCCACCAAGACCCAGTCCCCCCCCTTCCCCACAAACCCAAATAGAAAAATAAAAAAAAATCATCATCATCATTATTATTCTAATCAAGTTCCTTTACAAACTTGCTATTCTGTGATCATCCTTTTATCCTAGGCGGTGCTTTTTCCTACGTTTGTGAGCATGAGTGAAAATCCTGAGTCTCGCTGCAGGAGTTGACAGTTTGGCTCCTTCCCTTGTTGGTGCTCCTAGATGGAACTGCGCATGTGCGAAGACAAGACAGAGCCTTCCAAACTGGATCAATAAACGTGTCACCCGTTGTCTGAAAACCACTGTCCTAATCACATGCCAGATTGTCTTTTGTGAATGAAATAAAATTCTTTCAAATAGTTTTTTAATGTTGGTATTTGTCTGTCTTGAGAAGCAATGGAGTGCACCTCCGGGGGTGAGGTCAAAAGTCAAGCAACGCTGTCAACAGTCCCAAAGTGACCTCTCCAGGGAGCAAGACTGGGCAGTGTGTCTGGAGGTCCTGGGCTTCCCAGATGACAAGACTCCCTCTCTTGGCTTTGCAGATGTGTCTCCAAGGAAAGCAGAGTTAGGCACCAGTTGGGCTGCAGGAGTTGTCAGAAGGGGTTGTAAACGGCGCCATCCAACCACCTGAGGGACTCCACTCCAGATTTGTGTAGGCTTTACTCCTTAGCCTTTTCAGCTCCCAAAGATATCCCACAAGGCAAATTAGGATCAGAGTTTTCCTTCTCTTCGATGGGCTATCTTTATAGGTGGATGAGCCCCATCTGCCCCTCACTTCCCTCCACAGCATTGCAGAAACCACCTTCTTGACCACTGGGCCCACGCTTGGTCTTGTCCGCTCAATCTGCTGGAGCCTGTCTTTGCACACAGGGGAAGTTCCTGAGCATTTGAGACTCCTTGGCTGCTCTCACCTGGTTTAGGTGGTCAGTCAAACCGTTCCCAGGATGTGGCCTCTGTCACATGCTGACCGTTTCTAGGAGCAAGAGAACAAACTTTTTATTAAAGAATGGAAATGGTTTAATGATTAGTTACAAACTGTAAACAGATAAGAACATTGGCAGGATTATTGGAATAACCTGCAGTTGAATAAGATTATATATTTAAAGCAGATGCATAAATGAAGAAATTGAGGTAATTTGGATATGCATAAGATATGAAGAATCAATTTAAAGAACTGCAGAAAGAGGGGGAAGGAAGTCAAGTTTTGAAATGTTAAAATGACTGCAAAATTATTGAAATGTATAAACTTGAAAATCATAATTTTTTTAAAAAAAAATATTTCGCCAAAAATCAGACGTCATCCGTCTCGCTCCCAACTGGAGCCAAAGGACACAGGCCTGGCCAGGACAGCTTTCCAGTTATAGCTTCTGCGGTGATGAGGCATGTGTGCCTCAACTGTCCTGCATCTACTCCAGCTGAGGAATCACACACCTCCTCCCCAAGCTAGCGAGCCCCACCTGGGCTGTGGGTCCTTGCCTTCCGTCCCTCCCAACTGACAGCTGTTAGTTCTGGAATCCTGAGCTTGAGGGGGGGGGGTACATCCCATTTCGCCCCGTGGGACACTCACCACCCCTGAGCCACCTGCCTTTGGCGCTGCAGCAGTGATGGCTTTGGTCCCTGAAAGAGCATGCAAGATCTCTCCCAAATCTCAATACATATTTTGCTCTCCTAGACATCATGCAAGACTTCAATGAGATCTCACAAGATCTTGCAGAAAATCTCCAATCTGTTTACCTGCAAGCACACACCTTTAATTTTTTTTTCTTATTTAGTACAAATTTCTCAATCTAACAGATTTGCACATAGGATTCTGTATCACATGAAACGGCACATTTGTTTTGTTCTATTGTTACATTATTTGTGGCCTTCTAACACTTTGGGAGAAGCCTTCTCTCCCTTTTCCCTTAAAAAATGAGGATCTATGCTTTACACTCAGCAGGAAGGCCCATTTAAAAGGAAACATGTAGTTGTTTTGCTGCTGCTTTTTTGTGTTCTCAGGTGTCCAAGTTAGCCTCCTGGCCCTGCTCCTCCACTATACCACAGCAACATCCCCCACTAGGAATCCCTACTTGGGCTTTCATTGGCCATCAGCAATATCCGGTGGAGCCAGGTGGAGAGAAATGCCCCATCTTGCCCATCTTTGGGGTTTCAAGAGGTATAGCCTCTGTGCATGTACAGAATTCATGATTCAGCAAATCTATTAGACCATTGAAAGAGTTATTTCCTCTGATTAAATTACCAAAGGAAGAAAGCAGGATTGGCTTTTCTCCCCAGGGACACAAGGAAGGGGAAGGTGTATGTTTAAGAAATGAAATTTCCCAAGGGCTGAAACTCTGTTCAGCCAGTTAAAAAACCCAAATTCTCTCCGTACAGTGCTTCACATCTGGCGGGCAGGGCTTGTGTGCTTTGCTCATGATCCCTTGGATGTCCTGAGGCTGTTAGAGCAGCAGCCGTAAGTCTTGGGGCTCTGGGAGGGAAACATTGTCCTCAGAAGGCAAAGAGTAACTGAGGTTCCCTTTTCTCTCCCTTGGAGGCCCTGAACCAGGAGCTGGCCAGGAGCTGGCCAGTTCAGGGCCTCCATGGGAGAGAAAAGGGGGGCCAGCACTTGTGCTCAAATGAGCTTTCGTACGCGGTCATCCTGCCCCACACTCACATTCCAAAATATCTGCATGCTCACCTATCCAAGAGGTGGTTGGTCTTGGGCTGGGGGGTCCCAGAAGGCAGAATAAGTTGAGAAGCAAAGCCCAAGAAGTTGGAGGCATCCTCTTCGCATCCACCCAAACCCAATCTAAACAGCTTTGCTCCAGAACCAGCCCCTCCCTTCAGTTCTGTTCAGTTCAGAATGTCAGTTAAGAGGGACCACTTGTATTTTCTTGATTCTTGCCTGAGGTCATAATGGGCATGCACACTGGTATCTGTTTACCTGTAAGCACACACCTTTAGTTTATCTTCTTAAAAATAAAAATAAAATACTAGTTTCTCAGTCTACCAGCTTCGCACAAAACAGCAGCCGTTTTGTGATCCATGGCAGTGAAAACCCCACGTTTTATGCCCCCCCCCCCAAATGAGGCTTCAGTGCCCTAACCCACAGGGTCACGATTTCTCCAAAGGTCCAATGTCATCTGATTCACTCCAAAGCAGCACCAAACACCCAGAGAATGCCCCCTGCAACATTGGGGGGGGGGCTTTGAAAACACTACATTTCCCATTGTTAGAGTGGCATACGAAGGATGAACAAGTTAAATCTTTTTTTTTTTTATAAATCATTTTTATTCAATTTTTCCAATACAAAATTATACAAATCATACATCTTTTTTTATAATATCCACTCCCTTTTTGGACTTCCCTCATCCTGCCTGATACTCCTTCCACTTTAAGTTTCATACACATTTCTAAGGTCTTACTTCAATTATTCTTAAAACTAAAGCCTTGCTTTACTCCAATTCTAACATTTCTTTTTACAGAGCTTCATTTAAGCCTACAAGCGTTATTTGATTGTCACTTAATTTATGCATATATTCTTTAAATTTTTCCCAATCTTCTATAAATCTTTGGTCTTGCCGGTCTCGGATCCTTTCCGTCAATCTATCAAGTTCTGCATAGTCCATCATCTTCATTCTCCATTCGTGTAGTGTAGGCAGCTCCTCTTGCTTCCATTTCTGAGCCGGATAAACAAGTTAAATCAGTGATGATAGATTGGGCAAGACATGTAGGACATAACATAATGTTTGAGGATTGGGAAAGATTGTGGAAGAAAGGGGTCAAGTTCACTGCATGTACTGTACTAAAGGAAAACATAATGAAAATGGTGTATAGATGGTATCCGACCCCAGTTAAATTAGCAAAGATTTATCATAACTGTGATAACCATTGCTGGAAATGTAAAGAAAACGAAGGTACTTTCTATCATATGTGGTGGTCCTGCCCCAAGGTGAAAGACTTCTGGGGAAAGATTTATAATGAATTGAAAAAAATGTTGAAATATACATTTATAAAGAAACCAGAGGCCTTTCTTCTTGGAATAACAGGTTTGGAATTGCCCCCCAAAAGATGCAAAAACTTGCTCCGACCACAATGCTGTAAAGATGGTGATGAAGCAAACAACCGCTGACACCTTCAGATGGAGGATGAATGACACCTTATTTGGAGATGAGGAAATTTGTAAAAAGGCCCAAAAAACCTTGAAAGACTACTTTGAAATTAATATGAAGACTGACGTAGAAAAAAGAGTAATCTGGGATGCAAGTAAAGCTGTTATGAGAGGATTCTTGATTCAACAAAATGCAATAAAGAAGAGAAGCCAAAATGAAAAGAAAGATAAAATTTTGGAGAAGATAAAAGATGGGGAAAGGAAACTAAGATCAAAACCAAAATCGCATGAGAGTTTGAGAGAAATTAAGTTATATCAAACACAATATATGGAATTGATGAATCAAGAAATAGAATGGAAAATTAAACAAATGAGACAAAAGACTTTTGAATCAGCAGATAAATGTGGTAAATTGTTGGCTTGGCAAATAAAGAAAAGACAAAAGCTGAATACGGTAACAAATTTAGAAGTGGATGGAAAGAACATTTATAACCCTACGGAGATTAGGAACTGCTTCCAGAGATACTTTAGACAACTTTATTCACAAGGGCCGCAGAAAGATATGGACATAGAGCAATTTCTTGGAAAAAACGGACTGAAAAAGATTTCACAAGAAAGTAAAATAATATTGAACCAGGAAATATCAGAACAAGAAATAGAAGGTGCTATTCAAAATTTGGCATTGGGCAAATCCCCAGGACCTGATGGACTGACTTCCAGATATTATAAAGTTTTGAAGGAGTGGTTATTACAACCTTTGAAGGAAGTTTGTAATGAAATTTTGGAGGGGAAAAGGGCACCAGAAACGTGGAAAGAGGCTTATATTACACTTATCCCGAAGACAGAGACTGAAAAGACTCAACTTAAGAACTACCGCCCCATTTCACTACTAAATGTGGATTACAAAATTTTTGCTGACATTTTAGCAAAGAGATTGAAAATAGTTTTGATGGAGGAGATTCATAGAGATCAAGCGGGCTTTCTCCCGAGAAGACATTTGTCGGATAATGTAAGGAACATAATTGACATTTTGGAAAAGTTGGAAGTGAACATAAATACGAAAGCAGTTTTGATATTTGTGGACGCCGAGAAAGCCTTTGACAATATTTCTTGGAGTTTCATGATGAAGAACCTCCGGGGGATGGGGGTAGGCCAAGGGTTTGAAAATGGTATAGGTGCAATATATTCTGAACAAAAAGCAAAGTTGATTGTAAATAATGTGGTTACGGAAGAATTCAAGATAGAAAAAGGGACACGACAGGGATGCCCAATCTCTCCATTACTTTTTATATCAGTCCTGGAGGTTTTGCTGAATATGATTAGAAGGGACCAGTTGGTTAAAGGAGTGCAGGTCGGAGCTAAACAGTACAAATTGAGAGCATTTGCAGATGATTTGGTACTTACATTACAAGAGCCTGAGTCTAGTACGAAAAGAGTATTAGAATTAATTCAAGAATTTGGTCAAGTGGCAGGGTTTAAATTGAATAAGTCAAAAACTAAGGTATTGGAGAAAAATTTAACACTTTTGGAAAAAGAGAGGTTTCAGAATGAGACAGGATTAACTGTGGTTAAGAAAGTGAAATATCTGGGGATAAATATGACAGCTAAAAATGTGAACTTATTTAAAGACAATTATGAGAAATCTTGGACAGAAGTGAAAAAAGATCTATTTAGCAAACTAAATATGACATAATAGGAATCACTGAAACCTGGTGGGATAAATCCCACGATTGGAATGTAATAATGGAGGGATACAATCTATTTCAGAGAAACAGACCAGACAAGAAAGGAGGAGGAGTGGCGTTATATGTCAGGGATGTGTATACCTGTGAAGAGATCCAAGATTTAGAACCTCAAAGCCAAAGTGAGAGCATTTGGGTCAAAATTAAGGGAGAGAAGAATAACAGTGACCTCATTGTGGGAGTTTACTATAGATTCCCAAGCCAAACGGAGGACATAGATGATGCCTTCCTGGAACAGATGGCCAAGCATGCAAAAGGAAGGGAGATAGTAGTAATGGGGGACTTCAATTACCCGGATATTTGTTGGATGTCAAACTCAGCCAAGAGCATAAGGTCAAACAGATTCCTCACTGCCCTTGCAGACAACTTCATTGTCCAGAAAGTGGGAGAAGCAACAAGAGGAACAGCCATTTTAGATCTGGTCCTAACCAATGTTGATGACCTGGTTAGTGGGGTAGAAGTGGAAGGATCATTAGGCGCGAGTGATCATGCTCTTCTGAAGTTTACTATACAGCGGAAAGGAGCAGCCAAGCATACTAGGACTCAATTTCTCGACTTTAAGAAAGCCGACTTCATAAAGCTTAGGGAAGTGCTGGGTGCGATCCCATGGACAGTAATACTAAAAGGAAAGGGAGTTCAAGATGGCTGGGAGTTTGTTAAGAGGGAGATAGTAAAAGCACAACTTCAGGCAATACCAATGAGACGGAAACATGGAAGGTGCCTAAAGAAGCCAGGGTGGCTATCTAAAGAACTTTTAACTGAGTTAAGATTAAAAAAGGATGTGTACAAAAAATGGAAAAGGGGGGAAACCACCAAAGAGGAATTCAAACAAATAGCCAGCACGTGTAGACACAAAGTCAGAAAAGCTAAAGCACAAAATGAACTCAGGCTTGCTAGAGAGGTTAAAAGCAACAAAAAAGGCTTTTATGGGTATGTTCGTAGCAAAAGGAAGAACAAAGAAACCGTGGGGTCACTCAGAGGAGAAGATGGTGAAATGCAAACAGGGGACACAGAAAGGGCTGAACTCCTCAATGCCTTCTTTGCCTCAGTCTTCTCTGATAAAGAAAACAATGCCCGACCTGAAGAATTTGGAGCAAATGATTCAGCAGAGGAAACACAGCCCAGAATAACTAAGGAGATAGTACAAGAATACTTGGCTAGTCTAGATGTATTCAAGTCTCCAGGGCCAGATGAACTGCATCCAAGAGTATTAAAAGAACTGGCAGATGTGATTTCAGAACCACTGGCAGTCATCTTTGAGAATTCCTGGAGAACAGGCGAAGTCCCGGCAGACTGGAGGAGGGCAAATGTTGTCCCTATTTTCAAAAAGGGGAAAAGAGAGGACCCAAATAATTACCGCCCAGTCAGTCTGACATCAATACCAGGGAAGATTCTGGAGCAGATCATTAAGCAAACAGTCTGTGAGCACCTAGAAAGGAATGCTGTGATCACCAATAGTCAGCATGGATTTCTGAAAAATAAGTCATGTCAGACTAACCTGATCTCGTTTTTTGACAGAATTACAAGCCTGGTAGATGAAGGGAACGCAGTGGATGTAGTCTACCTTGATTTCAGCAAGGCATTTGACAAGGTGCCCCATGATATTCTTGTAAAGAAGCTGGTAAAATGCGGTCTTGACTATGCTACCACTCAGTGGATTTGTAACTGGCTGACTGACCGAACCCAAAGGGTGCTCATCAATGGTTCCTCTTCATCCTGGAGAAGAGTGACTAGTGGGGTGCCACAGGGTTCTGTCTTGGGCCCGGTCTTATTCAACATCTTTATCAACGACTTGGATGATGGACTCAAGGGCATCCTGATCAAATTTGCAGATGACACCAAACTGGGAGGGGTGGCTAACACCCCAGAGGACAGGATCACACTTCAAAACGACCTTGACAGATTAGAGAACTGGGCCAAAACAAACAAGATGAATTTTAACAGGGAGAAATGTAAAGTATTGCACTTGGGCAAAAAAAATGAGAGGCACAAATACAAGATGGGGGACACCTGGCTTGAGAGCAGTACATGTGAAAAGGATCTAGGAGTCTTGGTTGACCACAAACTTGACATGAGCCAACAGTGTGACGCGGCAGCTAAAAAAGCCAATGCAATTCTGGGCCTCATCAATAGGAGTATAGCATCTAGATCAAGGGAAGTAATAGTGCCACTGTATTCTGCTCTGGTCAGACCTCACCTGGAGTACTGTGTCCAGTTCTGGGCACCACAGTTCAAGAAGGACACTGACAAACTGGAACGTGTCCACAGGAGGGCAACCAAAATGGTCAAAGGCCTGGAAACGATGCCTTATGAGGAACGGCTAAGGGAGCTGGGCATGTTTAGCCTGGAGAAGAGGAGGTTAAGGGGTGATATGATAGCCATGTTCAAATATATAAAAGGACGTCACATAGAGGAGGGAGAAAGGCTGTTTTCTGCTGCTCCAGAGAAGCGGACACGGAGCAATGGATCCAAACTACAAGAAAGAAGATTCCACCTAAACATTAGGAAGAACTTCCTGACAGTAAGAGCTGTTCGACAGTGGAATTTGCTGCCAAGGAGTGTGGTGGAGTCTCCTTCTTTGGAGGTCTTTAAGGAGAGGCTTGACAACCATATGTCAGGAGTGCTCTGATGGTGTTTCCTGCTTGGCAGGGGGTTGGACTCGATGGCCCTTGTGGTCTCTTCCAACTCTATGATTCTATGATTCTATGATTCTATGATCTAGAAATTTGGTCAAACTTGAAGCTTTCCTTGTTGGGTCGAATTGCGGTTATAAAGATGAATGTATTGCCTAGAATGTTGTTTTTGTGTCAAACATTGCAAATAGTGGACAAGATGGATTGTTTCAAGAAGTGGCAGAAAGATATTTCAAAATTTGTCTGGCAGGGCAAGAAACCCAGAATTAAATTTAAGACTTTAACTGATGCAAAAGAAAGGGGGGGATTTGCCCTGCCAGATCTCAAACTGTATTATGAATCGGCAGCTTTCTGCTGGTTGAAAGATTGGCTACTTCTTGAGAACACAGATATCTTGGATCTAGAAGGTTTTCACAACATCTTTGGGTGGCATGCATATTTGTGGTATGACAAGGTTAAAGCTCATAAAGGTTTTAAAAATCATATTGCCAGGAAAGCACTATATAATGTCTGGACTAGATATAAAGATTTGTTGGAAAACAAAACTCCACGGTGGTTGTCCCCAATGGAGGCAAAAGCTGTTAAAAAGCTTAATATGGAGTCCAAATGGCCGAGATATTGGGAAATTTTGGAACAAGAAGGGGATAGATGGAAACTGCAGAGTTTTGAGAAATTAAAAGATAAAGTGAGAGATTGGCTCCATTACTATCAAATAATGGAGGTTTTTAAGATGGACAGGAAAATTGGCTTCCAGGTGGAAAAATCAAAACTAGAGACAGAATTGTTAGAATCCGGTACTAAAAATTTGTCAAAAATGTATAACTTGCTGTTGAAATGGAATACACAAGATGAAACGGTTAAATCAGCAATGATTAAGTGGGCACAGGATATTGGTCATAACATTATGTTTGCTGACTGGGAAAAGTTGTGCACCACCGGGATGAAATTTACGGCATGTAATGCCCTCAGAGAAAACATTATGAAAATGATTTATAGGTGGTACATGACCCCAGTCAAGCTTGCGAAAATTTATCATTTGCCTGATAACAAATGCTGGAAATGTGGAGAAAAGGAAGGTACATTTTTCCACCTCTGGTGGACGTGCCCAAAGATTAAGGCGTTCTGGGAAATGATTTATAATTGTCAGGGGCTCAGGAGCAGAGGCACAGGAGAGGGAGGAAATAGAGACCGAGGGGGAGGAATCTGAAGGAAATGTTAGCGATGACAGCCGTCCGAGGTCTCTGAGTCTCTCCAGCGACTCGGAGGATTCACAGAAAGGGGCTCCCATGGTCAGAGCAAGGGGGGTGCCTAGGGGGACACCCCAGGAAGAAGGGGCAAGAGGGGACTCAGAGAGCAGCAGTTGGAAATCAGGACCAGCTTCTCCACCAGAGCGCAGTAGGGGGGAGGAGTCCCAGGCATCGGGATCAGGCGGCGCACCGCCAGCGGGAGGACATGAGTCAGGATTGGCCACACCTCCATCGGAGAGCGAGGAAACGGTCAAAAGGAAGGTCGGAGACTGGGCGCGCGCGCCAAGTTCAAATGTACAGGAGGGCGGCGCAGTGGGCAGCCCGGATAGGGAGCCAGGTCCTAAAGCCCGCCGAAAGGAGGGAGGAGACTCAGGGGGGTCAGCGTCAGAAGAGTCCAGGACTGAAGGGACCCCGGGGGGTAGAAGGACCCAGAGGAGAAAGGAGAGACGGAAGAGGTGGAGTAAGGTTAGAGTCTTAAACTGGTGTACAGGGGGCGGAGACTCAGATAGAGCTTCGCCGGTCTAGCTCTAAGACGTAGAGTTGGGGCGCTCCGGTTTGGAAATGGAAACTGTACTTCAATAAAGACTTTTGTACATTACTGCCGGCTAGCGTTGGTCCTCTGTGAGCTGGGACCTGGAGCCAGCTCTGACAATAATGAATTGAAAAAGGTATTTAAATATACTTTCCTGAAGAAACCAGAGGCCTTTCTCTTGGGTATTGTCGGCCAAGGGGTGTCAAAGAAGGACAGAACATTTTTTATGTATGCTACAACTGCGGCAAGAATACTTATTGCAAAGTACTGGAAGACACAAGATCTACCCACCTTGGAAGAATGGCAGATGAAGGTGATAGACTACATGGGACTGGCAGAGATGACGAGCAGAATCCGAAACCAGGGAAGGGAAACAGCGGAGGAAGATTGGAAAGATTTTAAGGACTATCTAAAGAAATATTGTAAAATCAATGAATGTTAGAATGACGCTGGATTAGAAAATATGTGGTTATTAGCGGCAATGGATAAGCTTAAAAGAAAAAGAAAGGTTAAAATTTAAGTGAAAAATAAGGGAAGGATTTGCTGAAGAATAATTTAGAAATTGGAATACAGGAAGGGGAGGTAAGAGGAAGTCGGGGAAGTAAGGTATAAGAAAAGAAGGGCTGAAATTATATTTGTTTTTTATATGTTTTTTGTATGTTATTTTTACTGTATTGTTTTGTTTTTTGTTGTTATAAAATTTCGGAAACTTTAATAAAAATTTATATATATATATATAAAAAAGATGTCAAATTATACACTGGGCAACAATTTTTTACCTTTTGAATGTTGTCTAGATTTCTACAATTGATTTAGGGTCTTTTTGCACTGCTGAATCAGGAAATGGCATCCGTTTCTCTCCATCAGGTCAGGTTGTTGTGCTATGTTGATTTGTAAAAAATCAGATCTTGTGACAAAATCGATTACATTTTGTGGCATTATCAGCTGATTTTTGTCAACACATATCATCCTAAATATGTTTTTAAGAGAAAATAATGTTTTTCCAACAACATATATTGATTACCTGATAGAAACATCGATTACTGTAAACTGAATGCTGGGCATTGATAAAGGTAAGAATACATAAATTGCACGTTGCTTCACCATTTTTCAAACTTCAGGGCTTGAACTTCCGTTTCTTGGAACTCCTGGAATGCTCAGCGGCAGGGAGGTCTCTCTTCAGAGTCCAACAGTAGTCAGCCATCATGACTGCGTCCCAGCGACCCTGATACCTGGTCTCCATCTCTTTCATGTCCTGATGGAATCTCTCCCCCTGCTCGTCACTCATTGAACCCAGGTTCTCAGGAAACCGGTCCATATGTGAAAATAGGTAGTGCATCTTGACGCTCATGTTGCAGCCCAGGTTTCTGAAAGCAGTCAGCATGTTGTTGACAAGTTCTGCATAGTTTCTGACCTTATTGTTGCTTAGAAAGTTCTTCACTACCAGAACAAATGCCTTCCACGCTTCCAGTTCCATTTCCTTCATTGAGTTTCCGAACTCTGGATCTCTGATGAGCTGACGGATCTGAGGACCATCAAAGATGCCAGCTTTCAACTTCTCCATGGTCAATCCTGCCACAAGTGAAGCAGTCACCATCCTTGTCCAGAGCCTTTTGTGAACTGCTTGATTAAGCCAAGCTTGATGTGCAGCGGTGGGAAGAGTATTCTGTCTCTGTCCACCAGAGGGTCGTTGATGACGTTCCTTTCTTTGCAAGGCACCAATTCCTCCCGCACAGGCCAGTCCTTCTTCGTGTAATGCTGAGCACGGTCCCTACTATCCCACATGCACAGAAAACATGGGTACTTGTTGAAGCCAGACTGTTGTCCCAACAAAAAGTTCACCATCTTCAGGCCAACACAAATAAACCACTTATGCTGAGCATAACCAATTTTCTCCAGCACATACTTCACTGCTTCATAGTTCTCCTTCAGTGTAGTCGAGTGAGCCAGGGGTATAGAGGCAAACTGGTTGCCGTTGTGTAGCAGAACACATTTCAGTGATCGCTTGCTGCTGTCAATGAACAGTCTCCAATCTTTGGGTTCGTACTGTGGCACTCCAAGCTTGAGCAGAAGCTGCGCAATATCTGCACAGTACACCAAGTCCTTCTCTTCTGAGAAAAAACGGAGGTAACTCTTGATGCCTGTTGCGGAAGAAGCTGATGTCAGAGAGGAGTTTTTCCCCCTTCAATCTGGATGCCAACAGTTCGGCAGAGTCCTTTGACAAGCTGAGGTCACGAACTAGATCATTCAACTCCTTTTGGGAAAATGGATGTGGAGCATCATCTTCAAGAACCACTTCTTCTTCATGTCCTTCAGCACTGGAGGTATCTTCGTCACTAATGTCAGGAAGTTCTCCGAAGACAGGCACTGGAATTTCATCACAATGGGGCAGGACTCTTGAGGAGGAGGAGAAAGGGGAGGGAACTGGAAGGGGAATATATGCTCTGCGCAAATGGCTGTGAACTCATGCTTGTTTTGTGAATCTATCACACTTGCTCCTTCTGCCACCCCGGATGGCAGAATAAAGCTTTTCTCTGAAACTATTCCTTGAGTGTCTGTTGACTCCCAATTCCTCGTCCCGGGCGCAAAGCTCTTCTCACCCGAGGCTAAAAAGGCTACAAGCAGAGTCTGTAACCTGAAGTGTATGTTAACCCAAGGTACCACTGTATCATTGAATTTGTCCATGGCAAGTCTGCGTTTATCTGCAGGTTGTTCATATGTGGTGAGTTTGTAGAAGTCTTCAATCCAATAATAGAAGGGAGACGCATTTTTATTTTTCCAGCTCACCAGTATCAGTCTTTTTACTGTGGTAAGGGCACAGAGAGTCCGCTTGTATTGCCCCTTTGTCAGGTTCCATGTGCTGGGTGTATAATTCGAAAGGATATTTTGCTCGGTAAAGGTACATTTGGCCTCAGCGATGGGAGTCCAGCAAGGAATCATTTAGCCAGTGCAATGGAGGAGGAAGAGGTTGAAAATGGGAGACTTACTGGCACCTGTAGTAGCAGCAGCAGCAGCTGGAGCATGGCCTGCAGTGCCACCTGGTGGCCCACCTCGGAACGTCCATGCCCATCCCAGATTTAAAGCTTTAGGCATGTGTTTTACACACACACACACACACACACACACACACACACACACAAAGACACAAATAATAATTCACAAGCAGGAAATATCCCAAACAGCTCTTCCCCTGAAATATACTCGGAGTCGAGAGTGGATTTCATGCTCTATATTCAGCTCATAGCAGTGAGGAATGAAAGTTCCCCCACAATATCTGCTTTATATACATTATTTACACAATGGGCTGCACGTGATTGGCTAATTCTGGGATTCTCCTGTAGGCCAATCAGGTTGTGGATTCACTTCCACCTGGAGCTGGATTGGGTGGCTCCTGCGGACCAATCAGACTGCTGCATGTTGAATCCTATTGTTCTAGGACCAATCAGACTGTAGCATTTTGTTTTTGTTTTTTTAAAGATATTTATTAAAGTTTCACAAGTAAAACACACTTCACCATACAAAAAAAAAAAGGGGGGAAAAAAGAAAGAAAGAAAAAACCCCATTCAGACTCAAAAGAAAAACACAGTGAAAAAACCCATCAATAACAACAAGAAAAAGTTACCTAAACAAGCAATAAAAAGAAAGAAGAAAGAACCAATTTCTCATATGTTGTTCTCATAACCCTCTTTCCTGACTCCCTCACATCTCCCTTTTCTGCGTTCCTTTTTACAAAATCTTATTCAGCAATACCTCACCTTCTTTTAGATCTTACTTCAAGCTATACGTTTCCTATATTATGTCTCCAATTATTTCCCGTTATTTCCTTTTTTTTAAAAAAAAAAAAACTTGACATAATATTGTTCTGACTTCACATTTGTTCTATCAACCATTTTTACATACACCTTTCAACTATACCACTAATACCATGTTATCTTCCTCTCCCGCATCATTCTAACATTCATACAATTTACAATGCTTTTGCAAATATTCTTTAAATTTCTTCCAGTCCTCTTCCACCAGCTCTTCTCCCAGGTCTCGGATTCTGCCAGTCATTTCTGCCAATTCCATATAGTCTATCAGTTGCATTTGCCATTCTTCCAAGGTGGGTAAATCTTGAGTCTTCCAGTGCTTTGCAATAAGTATTCTTGCTGCTGTTGTTGCATACTGTCAGGGGCTCAGGAGCAGAGGCACAGGAAAGGGAAGAAATAGAGAGCGAGGGGGAGGAATCCGAAGGAAATGTTAGCGATGACAGAGGTCCGAGGTCTCTGAGTCTTTCCAGCGAATCGGAGGATTCACAGAAAGGGGCTCCCATGGTCAGAGCAAGGGGGGTGCCGAGGGGGACACCCCAGGAAAAGGGGGCCAGAGGGGACTCAGAGAGCAGCAGTTGGAAATCAGGACCAGCTTCCCCACCAGAGCGCAGTAGGGGGGAGGAGTCCCAGGTATCGGGAGCAGGCGGCTCACCGCCAGCGGGAGGACATGAGTCAGGATTGGCCACGCCTCCATCGGGGAGCGAGGAAACGGTCAAGAGGAAGGTCGAAAGCTGGGCGCACGCGCCAAGTTCAAATGTACAGGAGGGTGGCGCAGTTGGCAGCCCGGATAGGGAGCCAGGTCCCAAAGCCCGCCGAAAAGAGGGGGAGGAGTCAGGGGGGTCAGCGTCAGCGTCAGAAGAGTCCAGAAAGGAGGAGACCCCGGGGGGCAGAAGGACCCAGAGGAGAAAGGAGAGACGGAAAAGGTGGAGTAAGATTAGAGCCTTAAGTTGGTGTACAGGGGGTGGAGACTCAGATGGAGCTTCGCCGGTCTAGCCTCTAAGACGTAGAGCTGGGGCGCTGCGGCTTGAAAATGGAAACTGTACTTCAATAAAGACTTTTGTACATTACTGCCGGCTAGCGTTGGTCCTCTGTGAGCTGGGACCTGGAGCCAGCTCTGACACATACATAAAAAAAGTTCTATCCTTCTTTAACACCATTTGGCCAACAATGCCCAAAAGAAAGGCCTCTGGTTTCTTAGGGAAGGTATATTTAAATACCTTTTTCAGTTCATTATAGATCATTTCCCAGAAAGCCTTAACCCTGGGGCATGTCCACCAAAGGTGAAAAAAAGTTCCCTCAGTTTCTTTACATTTCCAACACTTATTATCTGGCAAATGGTATATTTTTGCAAGCTTGACTGGGGTCATGTACCACCTATATATCATTTTCATAATATTTTCTTTCAAGGCATTACATGCCGTGAACCTTACTCCAGTGGTCCATAACCTTTCCCAGTCAGCAAACATAATATTATAACCAATGTCTTGAGCCCACTTTATCATAGCTGATTTAACCGTTTCATCTTGAGTGTTCCATTTTAACAGCAAGTTATACATTCTTGACAATACCTTGACTTTCGGTTCTAACAATTCAGTTTCTAATTTCGATTTATCCACCTGGAACCCTATTTTTTTTGTCCTCATTAAAGACCTCCCTAATGTGACAATAATGTAACCAATCTCGCACTTTGTCTTTTAACCTCTCAAAACTCTGCATTCTCCAAGAGTCTCCATCATTCTCTAGTATCTCCCAATATTTTGGCCATTCGGCCTCCATATTAAGTCTTTTCTGAGCCTTAGCTTCCATTGGTGACAACCACCTTGGGGTCTTATTTTCCAATAAATCTTTATATCTTGTCCAGACATTAAACACTGCTTTCCTAGCATTTTGGATCCTATTCAACTCAGTACATAACATCCCCACAAACCACCCCCAAATTCCCCAGCATAGGAATAGTGTGAGTGGAGGCTGGGTGCACCACATTGGAGACCCCAAGCGGAGTAGTAGGGGAATCTCATCCTTTACTTCCACACAAGGGTGACAGGCCAAATCATCTGTCAGGATAGATATGGTGGCCACGATTTCGCTGAAAACCCGATGTCTTAGGATTCACAACAAAGCAACAGCAAACACCTGCTAAAGACCCCCTGAAATGTTTGGCAGTGAAAACCCCACATTTCATGACACCCCAAAAAATGAGCCTTCGGCGCCGTAACTCACGGGATCCCAATTTCTCCAAAAGTCAGACGTTGTCCAATTCACTCCAAAGCGGCGCCAAACATCCAGACAATGCCCCCTGCAAGGTTTGGGGGTGAAAACACTACGTTTCACATCGCCCCACAAAATGAGCCCTCGACGTCGTAACCCACATGGTTGTCAGGGGCTGGACTGAGGAGGAATGGTGGGAGCCCCCCCCCCCCCACTCTCGAGGACCTGCTCCACAACTCCAATTTATAAAGATTATAATCCAAGTTAACGAGATCTTCTTGCAATTAGAGATCAAGAGATATGTAAAAGTCAGTGCTTTATATGATTCAGCCACATGGTGGAGCAATACACAAAGATTAAAGAAGCCATGATAGCCAGCTCTGAAAAGCTGGGATGGTTTGTGTCTTCAAAGGCATGGCAGTGTGGCTTGAAGTTAATGACGTGTAACACCTCACAGTCATCATCATAATTAATAATAATAATAATAATAATAATAATAATAATAATAATAATAATAATAATTTATTATTTATACCCAGCCACTCTGGGCGGCTTCCAACAAAATATTAAAATAAAATAGTCTGTCAAACATTCAAAGCTTCCCAGAACAGGGCTGCCTTCAGATGTCTTCTAAATGTCAGCTAGCTGTTTCTCTCTTTGACATCTGGTGGGAGGGGGTTCCACAGGGCAGGCACCACTACCCTGTAACTTGGCTTCTCGTAGGGAGGGAACCGCCAAAAGGCCCTCAGCGCTGGACCTCAGTGTCCAGGCAGAATGATGGGGGTGGAGGCGCTCCTTCAGGTATACTGGGCCTTTGAGGCTTTTTAGGGCTTTAAAGGTCAGCACCAACACTTTGAATTGTGCCCGGAAACATACTGAGAGCCAATGTAGGTCTTGGGGGCCACTCCCAGTCACCAGTCTAGCTGCCGCATTCTGGATTAGTTGTAGTTTCCGGGTCACCTTCAAAGGTAGCCCCACGTAGAGCGCATTGCAGTAGTCCAAGCGGGAGATAACCAGAGCATGCACCACTCTGGCGAGGCAATCCGCAGGCAGATAGGGTCTCAGCCTGCGTACTAGATGAAGCTGGTCAACAGCTGCCCTGGACACAGAATTGACCTGCGCCTCCATGGACACCATGAACTGAAAGGTCCCGGGGGCGTTACCCTGAGCCTCAGCCACAAGGAATGTGCAGCAGCAGAAAATGGTAACGCTGTTCTAGATTGCATCTATGGAAGTCCAGGGTCCTGATGAAACAAAGTCCAAGTCCTACTCTCTCCTACCTTGGTCAGGCCACACCTGGAGTCCTGTGTCCAGTTCTGGGCACCATCATTTAAGAAGGATGTTGACAAGCTGGAATGTGTGCAGAGGAGGGCAACCAAGACAACCAAGGGTCTGGAAACTAAGATTGAAGAGAAACACTTGAAGGAGCTGGGGAGGTTTGGCCTGGAAAAGAGGAAACTGAGAGGAGATCTGACAGCCATCTTCAAATATCTTAAGGGCTGTCACATGGAAGAGGGAACAAGCTTCTTTTCTCCTGCTCTAGATGGTAGGACTCGAACCCATGGATTCAAGTTATAAGGAAGGAGATTCCAACTAAACATTCATAAAAACTTTCTGACAGTAAGGGCTGTTTGGCATTGGAACAGATTCCCATGAGAGGTGGTGGACTCTCCTTCCTTGGAGGTTACTAAGCAGAGGTTGGATGGCCGTCTGCCATGGATGCTTTTGCTGAGATTGCTGCATCACAGGGGGTTGGACTAGATGACCCTTGGTGTCCCTTCCAGCTATAAGTTTCTATGATTCTATGAAATTGATCTGGATTAATGACAGCCATCCACCAGTTTCATATGCAAAACTGCTTCCCACCCCACCCCCTTACTGATTAATATATATAAAAAATACATTAAAGTAGACAAATAATAACTTACAAAAAGGATCAATAAACGTGTCACCTTTATTATATAAACTGTTATCATAATCACATGTCAAAATTTCTTTTGTGAATGAAATAAAATGGTTTCAATCAGTTTTTAATAACCAACAATCAAATGTAGTGCTTGGGGTACAGCTTAGATCAATTCCCCCGATGTTCAGTGTCCAGGGGTTCAGTGCCTGGCACCCAGAAACTCATGGCAAAGGGGAGTCTGGCACCAAGTAACTCATAACATTTCACTTCCTTGCAAGCTAAGGAAAGCTGTTGATTGGCCGAAGACACGGGGCAGAAACAGAAAGAAACAGGGGGATGAGGGGGTCTAAGGGTGAAGTCCTGCTCCTGTCCATCCTAATACTGGACAGATTATTACAGGATGTTGAGAAGGGTCATTTTTTACTATTAATTGAGAAACAGCAGCCATAGTCTAGGCCAGGAGTGTTTTTCCTTGGTGACACCGCCATGTTGAAAAGTGTGTGTTTGCAAGGTGTTTCCTGTCCTGTCCAGAAATGCACCGTGCTGGATGAAGCCAGCTCTAGATCCTTCCTAAATAAATAAAATAAAAACCCACGGGAAGATATATTTGAAAAATTAATGTTAAGGGGAACAATTCACATTGTTAAGCAAGGTAGCTAAAGCAACAGGGTCAGGGCCTCCATTGTGACACGTCCCCCTGCGGAGTGACTTGGCTGAGGACTTTGGGAAGAGCAACTATTTGAGGATAGTTCAGGAGAAAGGAGGTGGTTTGTGAGAAGTAATGATGTTTTCCGGCAAAATAAAGATTTCTTCTTCTTGAGTGTAAGTAGGATGTCTAATTCTTTCTGCATTCTGCTTCTTTTGCTCTCCCTCAAGATTTAGAAACATAGGGCAGTAAGGCAGATCTGGAAAAAGCCTAGGTAAAGGTACAGGTACCCCTGACCGTTAGGTCCAGTCGCGGACGACTCTAGGGTTGCGCGCTCATCTCGCTCTATAGGCTGAGGGAGCCGGCGTACAGCTTCCGGGTCATGTGGCCAGGATGACGAAGCCGCTTCTGGCAAAAGCAGAGCAGTGCACGGAAAGGCTGTTTACCTTCCCGACAGAACGGCACCTACCGTATTTTTGGCTCTATAGGACGCACCGGACCATAAGACGCACCGGATCATAGGAGGGGGAGAACAGGGGAAAAAAATTCTCTCCCTCTCTGCTCAGTGTCCCTTCAGTGAAGCGGCAGGAGAAACGGAGCCCCTTCCATTTCTCCTCCTGCTTCGCTGAAGGGGCGCTGCGCAGAGAGGGAAAACTGTGCAGCGCCTCTCCAGCGAAGCGTAGCCTGGAGAGCAAGAGGGATCGGTGTGCACCGACCCCTCTCGCTCTCCAGGCTTCAGGGGCTATCCGCAAGCCTTCTGAGTGCAGCGGGAACTCCTGCTGCGCTTGGAAGGCTTGCGGATAGCTGCCTGAAGCCCCCAGAGCGCAGCCTTTGAAGCCTCCACAGAGCAGCGGGGTAAAGGCACCCCGCTGCCCTGCGGAGGCTTTGTGCAGCCATCCCCAAGCTAGAACAGTGAGACGGAGCGCCGTGCAGTGCTCTGCCTCACTGTTCTGGCTTTGGGGATGGCCTTTGAAGCCTCCGCAGGGCGGCAGGGTGCCTTCACCCCACTGCCCTGCGGAGGCTTTGCGCAGCTAACCCCAAGCTAGAACAGCGAGACGGAGCGCTGCGCAGCACTCCTTCTCCCTGCTCTGGCTTTGGGCTTAGCTGTGCAGCCTGCATTCACTCCATAGGACGCACACACATTTCCCCTTAATTGATTTTTTTTAAAATAAAATAATTTTTATTAGCAAACCAATCAAATCACATTAGTTCCAAATTACAAAACCGAATTTTAAATTTTGTTTGGGGGTACCCATTCTTCGAGCTCAGAAAGGGATCCAATCATCTCTTATTTCTGCTGCTTTGATCATTTCCCCTTAATTTTGGGAGGGGAAAAAGTGCGTCCTATAGAGTGAAAAATACGGTATATCTACTTCCACTTTCGAACTGCTAGGTGACTTCAGGCAGCTATCCGCAAGCCTTCGAAGTACAGCGGGAACTCCTGCTGCGCTCCGAAAGCTTGCGGATAGCTGCCTGAAGCCAATGGAGTGCAGCCTTTGAAGCCTCTGCAGAGCAGCGGGGTGAAGGCACCCCGCTGTCCTGCGGAGGCTTTGCGCAGCCACCCCCAAGCTAGAACAGTGAGACGGAGCGCTGCGCAGCGCTCCGCCTCACTGTTCTGGCTTCGGGGACGGCCTTTGAAGCCTTCGCAGGGCAGCAGGGGGCCTTCACCCTGCTGCCCTGCGGAGGCTTTGTGCAGCTAACCCCAAGCTAGAACAGCGAGACGGAGCGCTACGCAGCGCTCCTTCTCCCTGTTCTGGCTTTGGGCTTAGCTGCGCAGCCTGCATTCACTCCATAGGGCGCACACAAATTTTCCTTAATTTTTGTTTGTTTTTTAAAATATTTTTTATTAGCAAACCAATCAAATCACATTAGTTCCAAATTACAAAACCGAATTTTAAATTTTGGTTGGGGGTACCCATGCTTCGAGCTCTTAAAGGGATCCAATCATCTCTTATTTCTGCTGCTTTGATCATTTCCCCTTAATTTTTGGAGGGGGGAAATTGTGTCCTATAGAGAGAAAAATACGGTATTTATCTACTTCCACTTTGTGCTTTCGAACTTCTAGGTTGGCAGGTGCTGGGACCGAGCAGCGGGAGCTCACCCCGTCGCAGGGATTCGAACTGCCGACCTTCGGATCAGCAAGCCCTAGGCTCTGTGGCCACCCGTGTCCCTACGGAAAAAGCCTATCGCAGACCAAATCCCCCTCCCAAACCTGGTATGTAAGGGCTTCCGGTTTTTCCGCCCTCTGTTGTGGATGTGCTTCGTGGGTTCTCCGTGCCTAGCAGGTGTTAGAGGGAACTTGGGGGGGGGCAACGCGGAGGCAACACGACCCCCAAAAAGGCTCTGGGCGTGGCCCAGGGCTGACATTGTCCGGCAGCGTCAAAAAAGGAACCCTTCGAAGCCCACGTCCTAAGCAGGAGGTGAGTCGACAGAGAGTACCTAGACGCAAGGACACGAGCAATCCTCAGCAGCAAGCCTCAAAGTCCCAAACGGTAAGAACGGCAGCTAACAAGGAGAGCTTGAGGAGAAGAGGGTCTGTGAGACTTATTTATACAAACTGAACTGCTCAGAAACAGACCCGAAAGGCTAGCACATAAAGAGTAAAGAACGGGAGATTTTATCTTAAACATATTGGAAATCTTTCTCATTATACGTAACCATAAGCAAAGATTTCTCTAACAAGTACCAGTAAGAAAAGGAAGACAGATTCAAATTTCACTCTGCAGCAGCAGTAGTAGCCCATTAAAAGAAGCGGAATTCAAGGACTTAACTTGTTTTTTACTTTGAAGTGGCGTGAGCCCAGCGAAAGAGACTGAGTTAAAAGATTTGGATTGTCAGCGCTGTTTGTGGTAAAAGAGTGGAAGTTACTGGAAAACAAAGGTAAAAGAGAAGGCAACACTTTTAATATTGAACTTATATTAAACACTAACCTATAAAGATGGCAAAGATGGCGTAGCGTGGTCTAGGAGAAGGAGGAGGTGGTTTGTGAGAAAGGAAATACGTTTTCTGGTGTAACGAAGAGACTTTCTTCATCTAAAGTATAAGTAGGATTCCTAATTCCTTCTGCATTCTGTTTCTTTTACTATCCCTCAAGATTCAGAAACGTAGGGAACCATGTCATGGTTAAATTAGTTTATAAAGATTGGCTGCGTGAGCTGCTGGTCTCCTGCTGTCACGTGCCAAAGATCCATCCCCTGGTCTGTGAGGAGGAGGAGGAGGAAGAGATATTGGAAGAGAAATGGGAGGATGAAGTGATGGTTATGAAGATCAGAAGGAATCTTTAGTGAAGGTGAAAATAATTTATGTAAGACCAAGTGACCGGGGGATGGATGCCACTGATACCAATTTAGATGGGGAGTGTTGATCTTTGTTCATCAGGAACAGGGAGGCCAGAGAAAATCCCACTGGCTGGGGAGCGGGGAGGCAGCTCCCTCATTCAAGAAGAATTCAGGGATGGGATGAGGACTTTGGGATGAGAAACTATTTGAGGATAGTTCAGAGGAGGAAGATTTTGAGGAAGCAAACATGTTTTTTAGCGCAACGAATTGACTTTCTTCATCTAAAGCGTAAGTAGAATGCCTAAATCACTGTGCTACATGAAAAGGAAGAGGTATCGAACTTTTTAAAATAAACTAAACAAAACTGCTTAACCCACTAAAATATATATTTTTAAAAATGAATATTAAAGGGAGCCATGTCCCTTGTAAAGCCAGGTAGCTAAAGTGACGGTGTCATGTCCTCCATTGTGACACGTTCTCCGGCTGGCTGACTTGGCTGACAACTTTGGGAAGAGCAACTATTTGAGGATAGTTCAAAGAAAATAGGTTGTTGGTGTGAATTGTGTTTTCTGAAAAATGAAAATTTATTCATCTCGTGTATACGTAGGATCTCTTATTCTTCCTGCATTTTGCTTCATTTGCTATCCCTCAAGATTCAGATATATAAGGAACCATATCATGGTTAGATTAATTTTTAAAGATTGACCTCAGGACCCTCTTAGATCCTTTGAGGGAAATGGCTTGCCTTCTCCCTTGCGGGCATCACCACAAGAAAGGGATCTCCCAGTTCTGGAGGGTCTCTTGACAAGATGCCCTCCTCTCTGGTTTCAGCTGCTTGCTGCAATCGCCATGAGAGGTTTCTGAAAGTAGGTTTATCTGCCAGATAAAGAGTATCAAGGAAGCATCTAGAACCCATTTCCTGACTATTTTCCCTCTTCTTCCCTAGATTCTGCAGTCTGAGAAGGCTGGGTGAGCTGCTGGTCTCCTGCTGTCGTGCCACAAAAATCCATCCCCTGGTCTGTGAGGAGGAGGACACAGTGAGTGTAATGAAGGATGGAAAGGAAAGAAGGGTAAAGGTGAGAACGATCTACGTAAGGCCAAGGGACCAGAGGATGGATACCACAGATGCTACTACCAATGGTGAGTGTTGATCTTTGTTCAGGAGGAACAGGGAGGCCAGAGAGAATCTGGATCACTGAGGGTGGGGGGAGGCAGCTCCCTCATTCAAGAAGAGTTCAGGGATGGGATGAGGAAGGGAGGAAGGGAGAATAACGCAAGCCACCTGGAGATCCTTGCAGGAAAGATGGGTCATCAATGTAATAATTAATGAAAAAATTTAGAATCTTTTCTCTTCATTTCTCTTCAGGCAGTGATAGCAGTGAGGCCAGCAGCTCCAGTACAGCTCTACCCCGCTCCAAGACCCAGTTCTCCCTTCGCCCCAAACCCAAGTATCTAAATAAATAAATAATAGGGATGCGGGTGGCGCTGTGGGTTAAACCACAGAGCCTAGGACTTGCCTATCAGAAGGTCGGCGGTTCGAATCCCCACGACGGAGTGAACTCCCGTTGCTCGGTCCCTGCTCCTGCCAACCTAGCAGTTCGAAAGCACGTCAAAGGGCAAGTAGATAAATAGGTACCGCTACGGCGGGAAGGTAAAGGGCGTTTCCGTGCGCTGCTCTGGTTCAGAAGCAGCTTAGTCATGCTGGCCACATGACCCGGAAGCTGTTCATGACCGGTCCGCCAATAAAGCGAGATGAGCGCTGCAACCCCAGAGTCGGCCACGACTGGACCTAATGGTCAGGAGTCCCTTTACCTTGATATATTTCAAAAACACTGAGTCTCCAGTGTGGTCTCTCGTCACAAGGAAACAGACTTTATAAAGAGGCAACCTTTCAAACTTCTTATAAATGGAAACTGGGGAAAGTCCCCTCCAAAAGAATAGACTGTGCCCAGTGACTAGCTGATCCACATGCCTGTTCAGTTGACGCTCTAGATGCCTAATCAGTTGTTCTCCAAGGCTGTTGAAAGAGAGAATGGCCAGTGTGGCAGGCTGTGCGAGCTGCTGGCCTCCTGCTGTCGTGCCCCTAAAATCCACCCCCTGGTCTCCGAGGAGGAGGAGGAAGAGATATTGGAAGAGAAACGGAATGAGGAAGTAAATATAATTAAAGAAAGGGAGAATAGCGTAAGCCACCTGGAGATCCTTGAAGGAAAGATGGGTTGTCAACAGAATAATCAATGGAAAGATTAAAAATATTTTCTCTTTTTCTCTCTTCCGGGCAGCGACAGCAGTGAGGCCAGCAACTCCAGCACAGATCTCCCTCCCCACCAAGACCCAGTCCCCCCCTTCCCCACAAACCCAAATAGAAAAATAAAAAAAAATCATCATCATCATTATTATTCTAATCAAGTTCCTTTACAAACATGCTATTCTGTGGTCATCCTTTTATCCTAGGCGGTGCTTTTTCCTACGTTTGTGAGCATGAGTGGAAATCCTGAGTCTCGCTGCAGGAGTCGACAGTTTGGCTCCTTCCCTTGTTGTTGCTCCTAGATGGAAGTGCGCATGTGCGAAGACAAGACAGAGCCTTCCAAACTGGATCAATAAACGTGTCACCCGTTGTCTGAAAACCACTGTCCTAATCACATGCCAGATTGTCTTTTGTGAATGAAATAAAATTCTTTCAAATAGTTTTTTAATGTTGGCATTTGTCTGTCTTGAGAAGCAATGGAGTGCACCTCCGGGGGTGAGGTCAAAAGTCAAGCAACGCTGTCAGCAGTCCCAAAGTGACCTCTCCAGGGAGCAAGACTGGGCAGTGTGTCTGGAGGTCCTGGGCTTCCCAGATGACAAGACTCCCTCTCTTGGCTTTGCAGATGTGTCTCCAAGGAAAGCAGAGTTAGGCACCAGTTGGGCTGCAGGAGTTGTCAGAAGGGGTTGTAAATGGCGCCATCCAACCGCCTGAGGGACTCCACTCCAGATTTGTGTAGGCTTTACTCCTTAGCCTTTTCAGCTCCCAAAGATATCCCACAAGGCAAATTAGGATCAGAGTTTTCCTTCTCTTCGATGGGCTATCTTTATAGGTGGATGAGCCCCATCTGCCCCTCACTTCCCTCCACAGCATTGCAGAAACCACCTTCTTGACCACTGGGCCCACGCTTGGTCTTGTCCGCTCAATCTGCTGGAGCCTGTCTTTGCACACAGGGGAAGTTCCTGAGCATTTGAGACTCCTTGGCTGCCCTCACCTGGTTTAGGTGGTCAGTCAAACCGTTCCCAGGATGTGGCCTCTGTCACATGCTGACCGTTTCTAGGAGCAAGAGAACAAACTTTTTATTAAAGAATGGAAATGGTTTAATGAATAGTTACAAACTGTAAACAGATAAGAACATTGGCAGGATTATTGGAATAACCTGCAATTGAATAAGATTATATATTTAAAGCAGATGCATAAATGAAGAAATTGAGGTAATTTGGATATGCATAAGATATGAAGAATCAATTTAAAGAACTGCAGAAAGAGGGGGAAGGAAGTCAAGTTTTGAAATGTTAAAATGACTGCAAAATTATTGAAATGTATAAACTTGAAAATCATAATTTTTTTAAAAAAATATATTTCGCCAAAAATCAGACGTCATCCGTCTCACTCCCAACTGGAGCCAAAGGAAACAGGCCTGGCCAGGACAGCTTTCCAGTTATAGCTTCTGGGCTGTGGGTCCTTGCCTTCCGTCCCTCCCAACTGACAGTTGTTAGTTCTGGAATCCTGAGCTTGAGGGGGGGTACATCCCATTTCGCCCCGTGGGACACTCACCACCCCTTAGCCACCTGCCTTTGGCGCTGCAGCAGTGATGGCTTTGATCCCTGAAAGAGCATGCAAGATCTCTCCCAAATCTCAATGCATATTTTGCTCTCCTAGACATCTTGCAAGACTTCAATGAGATCTCACAAGATCTTGCAGAAAATCTCCAATCTGTTTACCTGCAAGCACACACCTTTATTTTTATTTTCTTATTAAGTACAAATTTCTCAATCTAACAGATTTGCACATAGGATTCTGTATCACATGAAACGGCACATTTGTTTTGTTCTATTGTTACATTATTTGTGGCCTTCTAACACTTTGGGAGAAGCCTTCTCTCCCTTTTCCCTTAAAAAATGAGGATCTATGCTTTACACTCAGCAGGAAGGCCCATTTAAAAGGAAACATGTAGTTGTTTTGCTGCTGCTTTTTTGTGTTCTCAGGTGTCCAAGTTAGCCTCCTGGCCCTGCTCCTCCACTATACCACAGCAACATCCCCCACTAGGAATCCCTACTTGGGCTTTCATTGGCCATCAGCAATATCCGGTGGAGCCAGGTGGAGAGAAATGCCCCATCTTGCCCATCTTTGGGGTTTCAAGAGGTATAGCCTCTGTGCATGTACAGAATTCATGATTCAGCAAATCTATTAGACCACTGAAAGAGTTATTTCCTCTGATTAAATTACCAAAGGAAGAAAGCAGGATTGGCTTTTCTCCCCAGGGACACAAGGAAGGGGAAGGTGTATGTTTAAGAAATCAAATTCCCCAAGGGCTGAAACTCTGTTCAGCCAGTTAAAAAACCCAAATTCTCTCCGTAGAGTGCTTCACATCTGGCGGGCAGGGCTTGTGTGCTTTGCTCATGATCCCTTGGATGTCCTGAGGCTGTTAGAGCAGCAGCCGTAAGTCTTGGGGCTCTGGGAGGGAGACATTGTCCTCAGAAGGCAAAGAGTAACTGAGGTTCCCTTTTCTCTCCCTTGGAGGCCCTGAACCAGGAGCTGGCCAGTTCAGGGCCTCCATGGGAGAGAAAAGGGGGGCCAGCACTTGTGCTCAAATGAGCTTTCGTACGCGGTCATCCTGCCCCACACTCACATTCCAAAATATCTGCATGCTCACCTATCCAAGAGGTGGTTGGTCTTGGGCTGGGGGGTCCCAGAAGGCAGAATAAGTTGAGAAGCAAAGCCCAAGAAGTTGGAGGCATCCTCTTCGCATCCACCCAAACCCAATCTAAACAGCTTTGCTCCAGAACCAGCCCCTCCCTTCAGTTCTGTTCAGTTCAGAATGTCAGTTAAGAGGGACCACTTGTATTTTCTTGATTCTTGCCTGAGGTCATAATGGGCATGCACACTGGTATCTGTTTACCTGTAAGCACACACCTTTAGTTTATCTTTTTAAAAATAAAAATAAAATACTAGTTTCTCAGTCTACCAGCTTTGCACGAAACAGCAGCCGTTTTGTGATCCATGGCAGTGAAAACCCCACGTTTTATGGCGCCCCCCCCCCAAAATGAGGCTTCAGTGCCCTAACTCACAGGGTCACGATTTCTCCAAAGGTCCAATGTCATCTGATTCACTCCAAAGCAGCACCAAACACCCAGAGAATGCCCCCTGCAACATTGGGGGGGGGCTTTGAAAACACTACATTTCCCATTGTTAGAGTGGCATACGAAGGATGAACAAGTTAAATCTTTTTTTTTTTTATAAATCATTTTTATTCAATTTTTCCAATACAAAATTATACAAATCATACATCTTTTTTTATAATATCCACTCCCTTTTTGGACTTCCCTCATCCTGCCTGATACTCCTTCCACTTTAAGTTTCATACACATTTCTAAGGTCTTACTTCAATTATTCTTAAAACTAAAGCCTTGCTTTACTCCAATTCTAACATTTCTTTTTACAGAGCTTCATTTAAGCTTACAAGCGTTATTTGATTGTCACTTAATTTATGCATATATTCTTTAAATTTTTCCCAATCTTCTATAAATCTTTGGTCTTGCCGGTCTCGGATCCTTTCCGTCAATCTATCAAGTTCTGCATAGTCCATCATCTTCATTCTCCATTCGTGTAGTGTAGGCAGCTCCTCTTGCTTCCATTTCTGAGCCGGATGAACAAGTTAAATCAGTGATGATAGATTGGGCAAGACATGTAGGACATAACATAATGTTTGAGGATTGGGAAAGATTGTGGAAGAAAGGGGTCAAGTTCACTGCATGTACTGTACTAAAGGAAAACATAATGAAAATGGTGTATAGATGGTATCCGACCCCAGTTAAATTAGCAAAGATTTATCATAACTGTGATAACCATTGCTGGAAATGTAAAGAAAACGAAGGTACTTTCTATCATATGTGGTGGTCCTGCCCCAAGGTGAAAGACTTCTGGGGAAAGATTTATAATGAATTGAAAAAAATGTTGAAATATACATTTATAAAGAAACCAGAGGCCTTTCTTCTTGGAATAACAGGTTTGGAATTGCCCCCAAAAGATGTTAAATTATACACTGGGCAACAATTTTTTACCTTTTGAATGTTGTCTAGATTTCTACAATTGATTTAGGGTCTATTTGCACTGCTGAATCAGGAAATGGCATCCGTTTCTCTCCATCAGGTCAGGTTGTTGTGCTATGTTGATTTGTAAAAAATCAGATCTTGTGACAAAATTGATTACATTTTGTGGCATTATCAGCTGATTTTTGTCAACACATATCATCCTAAATATGTTTTTAAGAGAAAATAATGTTTTTCCAAGAACATATATTGATTACCTGATAGAAACATCGATTACTGTAAACTGAATGGTGGGCATTGATAAAGGTAAGTACACATAAATTGCATGTTGCTTCACCATTTTTCAAACTTCAGGGCTTGAACTTCCGTTTCTTGGAACTCCTGGAATGCTCAGCGGCAGGGAGGTCTCTCTTCAGAGTCCAACAGTAGTCAGCCATCATGACTGCGTCCCAGCGACCCTGATACCTGGTCTCCATCTCTTTCATTTCCTGATGGAATCTCTCCCCCTGCTCGTCACTCATTGAACCCAGGTTCTCAGGAAACCGGTCCATATGTGAAAATAGGTAGTGCATCTTGACGCTCATGTTGCAGCCCAGGTTTCTGAAAGCAGTCAGCATGTTGTTGACAAGTTCTGCATAGTTTCTGACCTTATTGTTGCTTAGAAAGTTCACTGCCAGAACAAATGCCTTCCACGCTTCCAGTTCCATTTCCTTCATTGAGTTTCTGACCTCTGGATCTCTGATGAGCTGACGGATCTGAGGACCGTCAAAGATGCCAGCTTCCAACTTCTCCATGGTCAATCCTGCCACAAGTGAAGCAGTCACCATCCTTGTCCAGAGCCTTTGGTGAACTGCTTGATTAAGCCGAGCTTGATGTGCAGCGGTGGGAAGAGTATTCTGTCTCTGTCCACTAGAGGGTCGTTGATGACGTTCCTTTCTTTGCAAGGCACCAATTCCTCACGCACAGGCCAGTCCTTCTTCGTGTAATGCTGAGCACGGTCCCTACTATCCCACATGCACAGAAAACATGGGTACTTGTTGAAGCCAGACTGTTGTCCCAACAAAAAGTTCATAGAATCATAGAATCATAGAATCATAGAATCATAGAGTTGGAAGAGACCACAAGGGCCATCGAGTCCAACCCCCTGCCAAGCAGGAAACACCATCAGAGCACTCCTGACATACGGTTGTCAAGCCTCTGCTTAAAGACCTCCAAAGAAGGAGACTCCACCACACTCCTTGGCAGCAAATTCCACTGTCGAACAGCTCTTACTGTCAGGAAGTTCTTCCTAATGTTTAGGTGGAATCTTCTTTCTTGTCGTTTGGATCCATTGCTCCGTGTCCGCTTCTCTGGAGCAGCAGAAAACAGCCTTTCTCCCTCCTCTATGTGACGTCCTTTTATATATTTGAACATGGCTATCATATCACCCCTTAACCTCCTCTTCTCCAGGCTAAACATGCCCAGCTCCCTTAGCCGTTCCTCATAAGGCATCATTTCCAGGCCTTTGACCATTTTGGTTGCCCTCCTCTGGACACGTTCCAGTTTGTCAGTGTCCTTCTTGAACTGTGGTGCCCAGAACTGGACACAGTACTCCAGGTGAGGTCTGACCAGAGCAGAATACAGTGGCACTATTACTTCCCTTGATCTAGATGCTATACTCCTATTGATGAGGCCCAGAATTGCATTGGCTTTTTTAGCTGCCGCGTCACACTGTTGGCTCATGTCAAGTTTGTGGTCAACCAAGACTCCTAGATCCTTTTCACATGTACTGCTCTCAAGCCAGGTGTCCCCCATCTTGTATTTGTGCCTCTCATTTTTTTTGCCCAAGTGCAATACTTTACATTTCTCCCTGTTAAAATTCATCTTTTTTGTTTTGGCCCAGTTCTCTAATCTGTCAAGGTCGTTTTGAAGTGTGATCCTGTCCTCTGGGGTGTTAGCCACCCCTCCCAGTTTGGTGTCATCTGCAAATTTGATCAGGATGCCCTTGAGTCCATCATCCAAGTCGTTGATAAAGATGTTGAATAAGACCGGGCCCAAGACAGAACCCTGTGGCACCCCACTAGTCACTCTTCTCCAGGATGAAGAGGAACCATTGATGAGCACCCTTTGGGTTCGGTCAGTCAGCCAGTTACAAATCCACTGAGTGGTAGCATAGTCAAGACCGCATTTTACCAGCTTCTTTACAAGAATATCATGGGGCACCTTGTCAAATGCCTTGCTGAAATCAAGGTAGACTACATCCACTGCGTTCCCTTCATCTACCAGGCTTGTAATTCTGTCAAAAAACGAGATCAGGTTAGTCTGACATGACTTATTTTTCAGAAATCCATGCTGACTATTGGTGATCACAGCATTCCTTTCTAGGTGCTCACAGACTGTTTGCTTAATGATCTGCTCCAGAATCTTCCCTGGTATTGATGTCAGACTGACTGGGCGGTAATTATTTGGGTCCTCTCTTTTCCCCTTTTTGAAAATAGGGACAACATTTGCCCTCCTCCAGTCTGCCGGGACTTCGCCTGTTCTCCAGGAATTCTCAAAGATGACTGCCAGTGGTTCTGAAATCACATCTGCCAGTTCTTTTAATACTCTTGGATGCAGTTCATCTGGCCCTGGAGACTTGAATACATCTAGACTAGCCAAGTATTCTTGTACTATCTCCTTAGTTATTCTGGGCCGTGTTTCCTCCTTGGCCTGAAGTTCACCATCTTCAGGCCAACACAAATAAACCACTTATGCTGACCATAACCAATTTTCTCCAGCACATACTTCACTGCTTCATAGTTCTCCTTCAGTGTAGTCGAGTGAGCCAGGGGTATAGAGGCAAACTGGTTGCCGTTGTGTAGCAGAACACATTTCAGTGATCGCTTGCTGCTGTCAATGAACAGTCTCCAATCTTTGGGTTCGTACTGTGGCACTCCAAGCTTGAGCAGAAGCTGCGCAATATCTGCACAGTACACCAAGTCCTTCTCTTCTGAGAAAAAACGGAGGTACTCTTGATGCCTGTTGCGGAAGAAGCTGATGTCAGAGAGGAGTTTTTCCCCCTTCAATCTGGATGCCAACAGTTCAGCAGAGTCCTTTGACAAGCTGAGGTCGCGAACTAGATCATTCAACTCCTTTTGGGAAAATGGATGTGGAGCATCATCTTCAAGAACCACTTCTTCTTCATGTCCTTCAGCACTGGAGGCACCTTCATCACTAATGTCAGGAAGTTCTCCGAAGACAGGCACTGGAATTTCATCACAATGGGGCAGGACTCTTGAGGAGGAGGAGAAAGGGGAGGGAACTGGGAGGGGAATATATGCTCTGCGCAGATGGCTGTGAAGTCATGCTTGTTTTGTGAATCTATCACACTTGCTCCTTCTGCCACCCCGGATGGCAGAATAAAGCTTTTCTCTGAAACTATTCCTTGAGTGTCTGTTGACTCCCATTTCCCCGTCCCGGGCGCAAAGCTCTTCTCACCCGAGGCTAAAAAGGCTACAAGCAGAGTCTGTAACCTGAAGTGTATGTTAACCCAAGGTACCACTGTATCATTGAATTTGTCCATGGCAAGTCTGCGTTTATCTGCAGATTGTTCAGATGTGGTGAGTTTGTAGAAATCTTCAATCCAATCATAGAAGGGAGACGCATTTTTATTTTTCCAGCTCACCAGTATCAGTCTTTTTACTGTGGTAAGGGCACAGAGAGTCCGCTTGTATTGCCCCTTTGTCAGGTTCCATGTGCTGGGTGTATAATTCGAAAGGATATTTTGCTCGGTAAAGGTACATTTGGCCTCAGCGATGGGAGTCCAGCAAGGAATCATTTAGCCAGTGCAATGGAGGAGGAAGAGGTTGAAAATGCGAGACTTACTGGCACCTGTAGCAGCAGCAGCAGCAGCAGCTGGAGCATGGCTTGCAGTGCCACCTGGTGGCCCACCTCGGAACGTCCATGCCCATCCCAGATTTAAAGCTTTAGCAGGAAATATCCCAAACAGCTCTTCCCCTGAAATATACTCGGAGTCGAGAGTGGATTTCATGCTCTATATTCAGCTCATAGCAGTGAGGAATGAAAGTTCCCCCACAATATCTGCTTTATATACATTATTTACACAATGGGCTGCACGTGATTGGCTAATTCTGGGATTCTCCTGTAGGCCAATCAGGTTGTGGATTCACTTCCACCTGGAGCTGGATTGGGTGGCTCCTGCGGACCAATCAGACTGCTGCATGTTGGATCCTATTGTTCTAGGACCAATCAGACTGTAGCATTTTGGATCCTATTCAACTCAGTACATAACATCCCCACAAACCACCCCCAAATTCCCCAGCATAGGAATAGTGTGAGTGGAGGCTGGGTGCACCACATTGGAGACCCCAGGCGGAGTAGTAGGGGAATCTCATCCTTTACTTCCACACAAGGGTGACAGGCCAAATCATCTGTCAGGATAGATATGGTGGCCACGATTTCGCTGAAAACCCGATGTCTTAGGATTCACAACAAAGCAACGGCAAACACCTGCTAAAGACCCCCTGAAATGTTTGGCAGTGAAAACCCCACATTTCATGGCACCCCAAAAAATGAGCCTTTGGCGCCCTAACTCACGGGATCCCAATTTCTCCAAAAGTCAGACGTTGTCCAATTCACTCCAAAGCGGCGCCAAACACCCAGACAATGCCCCCTGCAAGGTTTGGGGGTGAAAACACTACGTTTCACATCGCCCCACAAAATGAGCCCTCGACGCCGTAACCCACATGGTTGTCAGGGGCTGGACTGAGGAGGAATGGTGGGAGCCCCCCCCCCCCACTCTCGAGGACCTGCTCCACAACTCCAATTTATAAAGATTATAATCCAAGTTAACGAGATCTTCTTGCGATTAGAGGTCAAGAGATATGTAAAAGTCAGTGCTTTATATGATTCAGCCACATGGTGGAGCAATACACAAAGATTAAAGAAGCCATGATAGCCAGCTCTGAAAAGCTGGGATGGTTTGTGTCTTCAAAGGCATGGCAGTGTGGCTTGAAATTAATGACTTGTAACACCTCACAGTCATTATCATAATATAATAATAATAATAATAATAATAATAATAATAATAATAATAATAATAATAATAATAATAATTTATTTATACCCAGCCACTCTGGGCGGCTTCCAACAAAATATTAAAATAAAATAGTCTGTCAAACTTTCAAAGCTTCCCAGAACAGGGCTGCCTTCAGATGTCTTCTAAATGTCAGGTAGCTGTTTCTCTCTTTGACATCTGGTGGGAGGGGGTTCCACAGGGCAGGCACCACTACCCTGTAACTTGGCTTCTCGTAGGGAGGGAACCGCCAAAAGGCCCTCAGCGCTGGACCTCAGTGTCCAGGCAGAATGATGGGGGTGGAGGCGCTCCTTCAGGTATACTGGGCCTTTGAGGCCGTTTAGGGCTTTAAAGGTCAGCACCAACACTTTGAATTGTGCCCGGAAACATACTGAGAGCCAATGTAGGTCTTGGGGGCCACTCCCAGTCACCAGTCTAGCTGCCGCATTCTGGATTAGTTGTAGTTTCCGGGTCACCTTCAAAGGTAGCCCCACGTAGAGCGCATTGCAGTAGTCCAAGCGGGAGATAACCAGAGCATGCACCACTCTGGCGAGGCAATCCGCAGGCAGATAGGGTCTCAGCCTGCGTACTAGATGAAGCTGGTCAACAGCTGCCCTGGACACAGAATTGACCTGCGCCTCCATGGATACCATCAACTGAAAGGTCCCGGGGGCGTTACCCTGAGCCTCAGCCACAAGGAATGTGCAGCAGCAGAAAATGGTAACGCTGTTCTAGATTGCATCTATGGAAGTCCAGGGTCCTGATGAAACGAAGTCCAAGTCCTACTCTCTCCTACCTTGGTCAGGCCACACCTGGAGTCCTGTGTCCAGTTCTGGGCACCATCATTTAAGAAGGATGTTGACAAGCTGGAATGTGTGCAGAGGAGGGCAACCAAGACAACCAAGGGTCTGGAAACTAAGATTGAAGAGAAACACTTGAAGGAGCTGGGTAGGTTTGGCCTGGAAAAGAGGAAACTGAGAGGAGATCTGACAGCCATCTTCCAATATCTTAAGGGCTGTCACATGGAAGAGGGAACAAGCTTCTTTTCTCCTGCTCTAGATGGTAGGACTCGAACCCATGGATTCAAGTTATAAGGAAGGAGATTCCAACTAAACATTCATAAAAACTTTCTGACGGTAAGGGCTGTTTGGCATTGGAACAGATTCCCATGAGAGGTGGTGGACTCTCCTTCCTTGGAGGTTACTAAGCAGAGGTTGGATGGCCGTCTGCCATGGATGCTTTTGCTGAGATTGCTGCATCACAGGGGGTTGGACTAGATGACCCTTGGTGTCCCTTCCAGCTATAAGTTTCTATGATTCTATGAAATTGATCTGGATTAATGACAGCCATCCACCAGTTTCATATGCAAAACTGCTTCCCACCCCACCCCCTTACTGATTAATATATATATAAAATACATTAAAGTAGACAAATAATAACTTACAAAAAGGATCAATAAACGTGTCACCTTTATTATATAAACGGTTTTCATAATCACATGTCAAAATTTCTTTTGTGAATGAAATAAAATGGTTTCAATCAGTTTTTAATAACCAACAATCAAATGTAGTGCTTGGGGTACAGCTTAGATCAATTCGCCAGATGTTCAGTGTCCAGGGGTTCAGTGCCTGGCACCCAGAAACTCATGGCAAAGGGGAGTCTGGCACCAAGTAACTCATAACATTTCACTTCCTTGCAAGCTAAGGAAAGCTGTTGATTGGCAGAAGACACTGGGCAGAAACAGAAAGAAACAGGGGGATGAGGGGGTCTAAGGGTGAAGTCCTGCTCCTGTCCATCCTAATACTGGACAGATTATTACAGGATGTTGAGAAGGGTCATTTTTTACTATGAATTGAGAAACAGCAGCCATAGTCTAGGCCAGGAGTGTTTTTCCTTGGTGACACCGCCATGTTGAAAAGTGTGTGTTTGCAAGGTGTTTCCTGTCTTGTCCAGAAATGCACCGTGCTGGATGAAGCCAGCTCTAGATCCTTCCTAAATAAATAAAATAAAAACCCACGGGAAGATATATTTGAAAAATTAATGTTAAGGGGAACAATTCACATTGTTAAGCAAGGTAGCTAAAGCAACAGGGTCAGGGCCTCCATTGTGACACGTCCCCCTGCGGAGTGACTTGGCTGAGGACTTTGGGAAGAGCAACTATTTGAGGATAGTTCAGGAGAAAGGAGGTGGTTTGTGAGAAGTGATGATGTTTTCCGGCAAAATAAAGATTTCTTCTTCTTGAGTGTAAGTAGGATGTCTAATTCTTTCTGCATTCTGCTTCTTTTGCTCTCCCTCAAGATTTAGAAACATAGGGCAGTAAGGCAGATCTGGAAAAAGCCTAGGTAAAGGTACAGGTACCCCTGACCGTTAGGTCCAGTCGCGGACGACTCTAGGGTTGCGCGCTCATCTCGCTCTATAGGCTGAGGGAGCCGGCGTACAGCTTCCGGGTCATGTGGCCAGGATGACGAAGCCGCTTCTGGCAAAAGCAGAGCAGTGCACGGAAAGGCTGTTTACCTTCCCGACAGAACGGCACCTACCGTATTTTTCGCTCTATAGGACGCACCGGACCATAAGACGCACCGGATCATAGGAGGGGGAGAACAGGGGGGGGGATTCTCTCCCTCTCTGCTCAGTGTCCCTTCAGGGAAGCGGCAGGAGAAACGGAGCCCCTTCCATTTCTCTCTCCCGCTTCACTGAAGGGGCGCTGCGCAGAGAGGGAAAACTGTGCAGCGCCTCTCCAGCGAAGCGTAGCCTGGAGAGCGAGAGGGATCGGTGTGCACTGCCCCCTCTCGCTCTCCAGGCTTCAGGCGGCTATCCGCAAGCCTTCTGAGTGCAGCGGGAACTCCTGCTGCTCTTGGAAGGCTTGCGGATAGCTGCCTGAAGCCCCCAGAGCGCAGCCTTTGAAGCCTCCACAGAGCAGCGGGGTGAAGGCACCCCGCTGCCCTGCGGAGGCTTTGTGCAGCCATCCCCAAGCTAGAATAGTGAGATGGAGCGCCGCGCAGTGCTCCGCCTCACTGTTCTGGCTTCGGGGACGGCCTTTGAAGCCTCCGCAGGGCGGCAGGGTGCCTTCACCCCACTGCCCTGCGGAGGCTTTGCGCAGCTAACCCCAAGCTAGAACAGTGAGACAGAGCGCTCCGCAGTGCTCCTTCTCCCTGCTCTGGCTTTGGGCTTAGCTGCGCAGCCTGCATTCACTCCATAGGACGCACACACATTTCCCCTTAATTGATTTTTTTAAAATAAAATAATTTTTATTAGCAAACCAATCAAATCACATTAGTTCCAAATTACAAAACCGAATTTTAAATTTTGGTTCGGGGTACCCATGCTTCGAGCTCATAAAGGGATCCAATCATCTCTTATTTCTGCTGCTTTGATCATTTCCCCTTAATTTTGGGAGGGGAAAAAGTGCGTCCTATAGAGTGAAAAATACGGTATATCTACTTCCACTTTCGAACTGCTAGGTGACTTCAGGCGGCTATCCGCAAGCCTTCGAAGTACAGCGGGAACTCCTGCTGCGCTCCGAAAGCTTGCGGATAGCTGCCTGAAGCCAACGGAGTGCAGCCTTTGAAGCCTCTGCAGAGCAGCGGGGTGAAGGCACCCCGCTGTCCTGCGGAGGCTTTGTGCAGCCATCCCCATGCTAGAACAGTGAGACGGAGCGCTGTGCAGTGCTCCGCCTCACTGTTCTGGCTTCGGGGACGGCCTTTGAAGCCTTCGCAGGGCAGCAGGGGGCCTTCACCCTGCTGCCTTGCGGAGGCTTTGCGCAGCTAACCCCAAGCTAGAACAGCGAGACGGAGCACTGCGCAGCGCTCCTTCTCCCTGTTCTGGCTTTGGGCTTAGCTGCGCAGCCTGCATTCACTCCATAGGGCGCACACAAATTTCCCCTTAATTTTTGTTTTTTTTATAAAATAATTTTTATTAGCAAACCAATCAAATCACATTAGTTCCAAATTACAAACCCGAATTTTAAATTTTGGTTGGGGGTACCCATGCTTCGAGCTCAGAAAGGGATCCAATCATCTCTTATTTCTGCTGCTTTGATCATTTCCCCTTAATTTTTGGAGGGGGGAAATTGTGTCCTATAGAGCGAAAAATACGGTATTTATCTACTTCCACTTTGTGCTTTCGAACTGCTAGGTTGACAGGTGCTGGGACCGAGCAGCGGGAGCTCAACCCGTCGCGGGGATTCGAACTGCCGACCTTCTGATCAGCAAGCCCTAAGCTCTGTGGCCACCCGTGTCCCTACGGAAAAAGCCTATCGCAGACCAAATCCCCCTCCCAAACCTGGTATGTAAGGGCTTCCGATTTTTCCGCCCTCTGTTGTGGATGTGCTTCACGGGTTCTCCGTGCCTAGCAGCTGTTAGAGGGTACTTTGGGGGGCTTCCGGGTTAGCGCGATCGGGTAATGGTGGATTCCCTCCGAGCTCCGGAGGGAATCGTCTCCATCGAGGACGGGTCCTGCCGCGGCGACGACGCGGGGACCCTTAGAAACCGCAGGCGCTGAAGCCTGCGGACTGGAGACTCAACGGGCGCCTTCAAGCGCCCCCGACTCACGAGGAGCCTTTTTAACGGCTGCGGAGAGGGTACGGGGGTGGCGTGGCACTGTGAGTCGACTGCTACCTCGGTGGAGTGAAGCCGCGAGCCATGACCGGAGAGCGCTGACTTCCTTCCTTGAAATTTGGACTTGAAAAGAAGCAACCCGTGAGTAAAACAGAATTTGGACTTAAGAAATTTACCTTTTTGAATTAGATACGACCGGGGGATGTGTTAAAAGGAAGTCCGCACCCCCTTCTATTACAGACGATTTAAAGCAAAAACCGAATAACTAAGGTGGAATGATTGTTTTCCTCTTTGTGAGATAAAGGACATTAACTCCAAGATTGACATTAAAAGTTATACATTTTGAGTCGGAAAAAAGAATTTTTTGAAGTCTTTGTGTAGCCCTCCCGGACCCGGGAGCGTCCCGTGAATGAGAGCTGTTGGAGAGAAGCAGGGAGTTTGACAGCTGTCAAAGGGCTGTCAAACGAACCGTTAGAAAATTTGTTATAACTTGTATCTGCGGACTAATTTTGTTACATTTGAGTATAAGTTGGTGGAAACAAAGAAGGAATAAATAACAAAGTAAAAGACTGTTGGAGAAGGACTACTAAGTATCCAGAATCCCTCTAGGGGGAATTCTGAGACATTACAATGGCTGCAGATGGAAAATTACAGGCGGAGATTGAAAGGATGTTCTTTCTCGTGGGAATATTACAAGACCGGAGCACAGTTATGGCTACGAAACTATCGACCTTGAATCCTAAAATAAGCAATACTGCCGACTGTGTGGAGGACTTGTTGGAAAAAAATCCTGCAGCTGAATTGGAAGAGACATCTTTGGAACCAGAAGAGAGGGAAGAAGGAGTGGAAAAAATACAGGCAGAAAGTACCAACCAGAAATTTACATCTGTGGAATATAAAGAAGAAGATTTATGGATTATGAATTTGCTTGAGATGGGAGAGGGAGCCCCTGGAATATCTGAAATATTTGGACTCAAAAGAAACAAGAAATACGATTGGGGCCTCTCTCTTGGATGTGGAAAGCAGGTTGGAAGGTACCTCGATTTTATTGTGCCAGAGCTCCTTCGTGACCTGATGATCAACATAAATAACTACCA